>NC_058522.1:51231824-51573324 GCF_904849725.1 Hordeum vulgare subsp. vulgare
TCTTTGACATTGGAATGCTAGCGACACTATTGCATACGTGAGTCAAAAGACGCAAACGGTCCCGGCTAAGGTAAGGCTGCAGCCGTGGAGTTAACCGTGCGTGAGACCGCAATGAGATGCGATGTGTTATAGGATGGATTCCTATGACTTAGGATCGGGGTCCCGACAAAATCACATCTAAGTCTAACATACTTCCTATGCATAGGCATTTTATAGGAAAACAGATTGTCAAAACAACAAATAGTTGCCAAGTGCAAGGAAGAAGAAAGAGACAATAGCAATCTCCACATAACGAGAGGTAATTTGGTAACATGAAAGTTTCTACCACAATATTTTCCTCTCTCATAGCAATTACATGTGGGATCATAATCAAATTCAACAAAATAGCTATCACAAAGGATATTCTTTTCATGATTCACATGCATGCAAAGTTGACACTCTTCAAAAATAGTGGGATTATCATCAACTAAAGTCATGACTTCTCCAAACCCACTTTCAATATTATTGCAAATATCATTGCAACAAGTAGTGGACATAACAAAACTAGCATCCCCAAGCTTAGGGTTTTGCATATTTTTAGCATGATTGTCATTAATAGAATTTATAATGACATCATTGCAATCATGCTTTTCATTCAAGGAGCCCTCGTGAATCATTTCACAAATTTCTTCATCACGATTTTCAGATTCACGCATCTCAAGCAAAACTCCATAGAGAAAGTCAAGTGCACTCAACTCACTAGCAATTTGTTCCACATAAGTGGATCTCTTAAAGAGATTAGCAAGTGGGTGAGGATCCATATCACTAGATTTTCAGCAAGCGAAGATGCCAGAATATTGAAGCCACATAGCACACAAGCAAAGGAAAGGCAAATGAAAAAGGCAAATCTTTTTGTAAATTTTTGTTTTTCAGAAGTGGGGGAGAGGAAAACGAGAGGAAAAGAGTAAATGCAAGAAATGAGTTTGCGACACTTACTTAACTTGATCCTCCCCGGCAACGGCGCCAGAAATCCTTCTGCTACTTCTCAAACAACAGCACCAGAAATTGACACGTTGACAGAGACTTGCTTGTGTTGGTTTTTCCCTTGAAGAGGAAAGGGTGATGCAACATAGGAGCAGTAAGTATTTCCCTTAGTTGAGAACCAAGGTATCAATCCACTAGGAGAATCTCGTCATGTCCAGAGTACCTGCACAAACACAAAAGAGCTTGTACCCAACGCTATAAAGGGGTTGTCAATCCCTTCAAGATTGATTGCAAAGTGAGATCTAAAGGCGGAAAGTGCAATGAAGAAAAAGAGTAAGGCTGAAAATATAGTGTGGAGTAGACCCGGGGGCCATAGTGTTCACTAGAGGCTTCTCTCAAAATAGCAAGTATTACGGTGGGTGAACAAATTACTGTCGAGCAATTGATAGAACCGCGCAAAGTCATGACGATATCTAAGGCAATGATCATACATATAGGCATCATGTCCGAGACAAGTAGACCGATACTTTCTGCATCTACTACTATTACTCCACACATCGACCGCTATCCAGCATGCATCTAGTGTATTGAGTTCATGAGGAATAGAGTAAAGCCTTAAGCAAGATGACATGATGTAGAGGGATAATCTCAAACCATTGATGAAAACCCCATCTTTTTACCTTTGATGGCAACAACACGATGCGTGCCTCGCTACCCCTTCTGTCACTGGGTGAGGTCACCGCACGATATGAACCCAAAACCAAGTATTTCTCCCATTGCAAGAATCATAGATCAAGCTGGCCAAACATAACCCACGACTCGAAGAGAATTACAAGGATATGAAATCATGCATAAGAGAGATCAGAAGAAACTCAAATAAGATTCATAGATAATCTGATCATAAATCCACAATTCATCGGATCTCCACAAACACACCCAAAAGAAGATTACATCGGATAGATCTCCATGAAGATCACGGAGAACTTTGTATTGAAGATCCAAGAGAGAGAAGAAGCCATCTAGCTACTAGCTATGGACCCATAGGTCTATGGTGAACTACTCAAGCATCATCGGAGAGGTCATGGTGTTGATGAAGAAGCCCTCCATATCCAAATCCCCCCTCCGGCAGGGCACCAGAACGTGCCCCAGATGGGATCTTGCGGAGACAGAAGCTTGCGGCGGCGGAAAGTATTTTTGATTATCTTCTGATTTTTTCTGGGATTTTAGGGAATATATAGGCGGAAGACCTAGGGCAGGGGAGCCACGGGGAGCTCAAAAGCTTGCTATCCCCGTCCCCCCTAGGTTGGGCCTGGTGGGCTTGTGACCTCCTCCGAGGTCTCCTGCCTTGGTTCTCAAGTCTCCCGCGTGTCTTCTGTTATGGAAAAAATCATTCCGCAGATTTTATTCCGTTTGGACTCTGTTTAAAATTCTCCTCTGAAAAGGGTCAAAAACACGGAAAAACAGGAACTGGCACTTGGCACTGAGTTAATAAGTTAGTCCCAAAAAAGATATAGAAGGCATACAAAACATCCAAAGTTTGACAAGATAATAGCATGAAACCATAAAAAATTATAGATACGTTGGAGACGTATCAAGCTCCAAGGGATTTTCAACGCATCGTTATTGTTCAGCTTCCTTAGTATCTCAGGACGCGGACATCAAAATGCTTCAGTACTTTTCTTAGTGGCAAATAGTGCCGTGACTTTTCCCCAGTACTGGTGGAGATAGCTCGGATGATCTATCGAGTTTGGTATCTTTGTTGTTTTGAAGGTGTAAGGTAGATGAATTTGCGGAACTTCTCAGATATGTGTTGATAGTTGCGGGAAAGGTCTTGTAGATGATTACATTGAGTAGGTTCCCTGACCCACAATCTAATAGCACAACCAAGAAAGAATTTGAAAGTTCCCATGTGGGAATTCAAGTAGTTACCTAGGCTATCTTCCAACAGATGCATGATGCGAGGTTGGGTTCGACATCTAGTGGATTCGATTGTTCATGGTCTTTTTTATAGAGGATAGTCTCGATATATGTCATAAGATATGCTTCGTAAAGCCTTGTAGTTCGCTACGCCTAGAGAGCATATTCGACCATCATTTCAATATGACTATCCAACCTACGACCGAGCCCGTGCGAACCTTACCACGAAAATATCGAGCAAAATCTCTGCTATGAATTTTTTTCGGCTTGTTTTGTAAGCCTCATCCTTTGTTTTGTTGGAATATGATAATTCGAGTTGCTTCTATGTCAAGTGGTGATTTCATATCTTTCCTAAGCAGTATTCTTATATTTTTATGGGAATGCTGATCCTTTTTCCAACCGGAGTTGTCATGAAATTCCTTTCCAACCGTGTGCTTCTCTTCAAGTAATTCAATATTCTCCAATATTTGCAAGATCAATCCTCATATTTCTTTCCGGAGTTCGTCTCATCTGTCCCAAGTTGTCTTTATTTTCCCCCACCCTCCCACCCTTTTCTTTAATGATTAAATTCTCATTCAAGTGCCTTTCTTTTCATTATTGCTTCATATATCTTTTCTTCCATATTGTATTCAGCAATTCATTGTGAAGATTCTAGGGAGTTTTGAGTTCATTATTCTTTGTTCTTATTTTTCTTCTCCGGTGACTTGAATTCAAGGTCTCGTTTTTCATCATATCCTTTTCATTCGTTCAATGGTTTCCTGTGTTGGAAATTCTTATCCAAGCCTCTCTTGTTTATTCATCCCTCTCTATTCTATCAGGAGTATCTCAAAAGTTTGTTGTTTTCAATCCTTTCAATTATTTCGAGGTTCTCACCTCATCAAGTTCTTAATTTGTACCGGTGCAATCTCTCTTTTCTAAGCAATTGATTCAACGGTGTTTTCTTTGAGTGGCCCCATAACCCATAGGCTTTTCCTAGGTTCTTACGTGGATCTACTAATATTTTCCGGAGATCTCAAGTTCTTTTCAAATATGAGGTAAGAATTATTTTCATTAGTCATATTCATTCTCCAAGATGGCTTCAAATTTAATTTCATCATTGGCTCAACCTTTCCTTATTCATCATTTCGGAGTGCCCTAGTAATTCGTGATGGTGATTCTTGCCATCATTCTTAGCTTGGAAGACCAAAGAAGTGTTTCTCTTAAATCTTGGTTCGTTCTTTTTAAGATTCATGTTTGAGCTTGTTGCCATCCTTTCAAATTGTTTTCGACCATGAGTAATTCCTTCATATCTATCCGGTGCACTTAAGTGTTGTTTCATTTCGATCCTCTGAAGGCCATCATTTTAGAAGATTTCTTCGTTCTCAGCTTTCAACTTTCATTCTCAAATTCTTCTCAATTGTTGTCCCTTCGTTTGTATATCAATTATTTTGGTAAGTTCCCCACTAGGCGGATCATGGTCTTTTTGTTTTCATGTATCTCCATTCATTCTTGGTATCCTCATTCATTTGTAAATTCTTGCCGGTGTTTCATTAAATACTTCTTTAAGTTGTGCCTTTATCTATGTTCAATCATTTTCAAGAAGTATAAGTCGTATGCTAAATCTGTTGCTTGTTATCAATTTAACTTGATGAAGGATGAGCATAACACACTTCTTATTCTTGTTTCCTAGAGTTGATTTCAATTCTTCTTCCGGGGTGACTCATGATATCAATTCTTGATTCTAAGTGCATCATATTTTCTTTTTCAGAGTTCCAGGTTTTCTCAAGTATCTCTTCGCGAAGCTTCATCTAAGTCTTTGCAAGGCCATAATATTATTCGTTTCAACCTTTGATTCATCTATCATTTCCTAAGTTCTTTGAGAGGTTCTTCATGGTGGTTCTTCAAGGATTAAGTTCATTCTCAGTGTGTTCTTCAAGATTCTTGTTGGAGAACCTCAAGTATTCTTTTCTTGTATTCCGAAGTGCAATTATTCCTCCTTTTTCCTTTGAGGTGGTGTTCTTGATTCATGAGGAGTCTCGAGAGAATTTGTTTCAAGAATGAGATACTTAAACCTACCAATTTCTTCGATCATGAGATATTTTCAACTCATGGTTTCTTCATTGAAGCTATCTTGGACTGCATTTCACCTAAAGTTTTTCCTATAGACTATTGCTATTATGGTGATTATCATTGATCCAAGTTTTCAATGCATCCTCTTGGTGAAAGAAGTTTTGCATCTCTTGTGCTTCTAATAAGTTGCTCTCCGTTAGTGGCCAGTTGTCACCTCATAACTGTGGGATGTTTTTTATAATCCCACAACAAGCTTATTCTTTTCATTGTTGATTTTCCAACAACTCCGTTCAATCCTCCTTTGTAAGGATGCTTTTCATTGAATTGTGGTAGAAATTGTAATTTTCTTCTCCATTCTTTTCTTTCCAATGATCTAGTTTCTATTCTTTTGTTTCAGAGGTTTTTGATGTTGCTTTCTTTGATTCATCATCTTGTTTGCCAATATCATATTCTTCCTTGCTTATCCATTCAATAAGAGTGTTGTGTCTTCTTTTCGAGATATTCCATCTTATCAAGTTTTGCCTCTCTTTTGTACCGAAGTACTGCCCAATTTCTTTTCAATTCTTGCTTGTTGTCACGTGATTCTTCATCTCTTTGCAACTTTCAAGATTCGTTGATTTCTCTCATTTGTCAAATAAGCAACTAAGTTTAGCCTCTTCCTTTCTTTTCCTCTTCCCCTTCTCGTTCTATGATCTTGGAGTGAGATATCTTGTTAGTGGAGGAGAGTTGTAACACCTTGGAACCGACGCTCCACAAGATTCCCTTTTAATTCCGTTGTCGCCGTGTAATTTATTTGGTTGTCGCATTCATCATCGCGTCATGCGCATCATGCACATTGCATCGACACTCCGTTGTCGTCATTTTTCAAAACTTGCATCTATTTGTATTTGCCTCTTCTCTATGTTTTTGTCGCTGACCTTTTCGAGACCAACCACACACGCACACGCCCGTGACATCATTAAAATATTATTTTAAAAAGTATGTATACAACATCCTCGGAATGGGTTGAAAGTTGGCATGCGGTGTCAATCTAGTGTAGGTCGTCCGCGTGCCAAATTTCATCGCATACGGAGTTTGTTTGATACCCAAACCATTGAACCTATAGCGGCACTATAGCCGGTCAAATTGTCAAACATTTTGGTGTTTAAAAACTATGTCACGGGCCGCAAACCTCCCTCTCATCCCCACCTAGCCCAACTACACAACCCACTAGACCCTCCTAGCCCCTCCGTCCGTTCCTGGTCATCGGATCGCGATCGTACGGACGAGGTCCAACCCATCATAGACCAATCAGTATATATAACCCACCTTGTGGGGAGAGCCCCCTCACTATCTAGGGTTCACCCTTGCCAAAATTGCAGCCACCCCCTCAAAAACCCCACGTGCAAGCCCCAATCACTCCAAATCCCGCAACTCTAGCCCCCCAGCCAAATCTGGCCCTCTGATATGAAATCTTGGGCTCAGATTTCGTCTTCCTAGCAAGGCCGAACATGTCCGCGGCCAACCCGCACATGTGTGGGCGACCACAGCAGCCGCATCCCGCAGCGCACGCGCCCAAGCTCCTCCCTCCATGGAGCAGAGCTCCCTCGCGCCCCCACCGCCGTGCCACTCCGACGAGCCGACGTCGGAACCCCGTCGCCTCCACCCCGAGCCGACACCTCCCCTCGCCACCTCCACCTTGCTCGCCCCCTCGAAAGCAAGCCACCGCTGGCCGGTGCCCTGCCGCCGTGGCATCCCGCCGCTCGCACCACGCGCCGGACATGCCCCGACGCCTACCGCGTCCTCCAGCCAGGATCCGACCAATCTCGGCCACATCTGGTGCAGCCCGCCGCCCTCCGGCCTCCTCCAGGTGGCGTGTCGGCCACCTTTAGCGCCATGGCCCCCCTGCCTCGGGCCGCAAGCAAGCGCCCGAGCCTCGCTCGCCATTGACCTCCCGCGGTGAATTTGTCTATTATCCTAGGATTTTAAGAATTATAAAAAATTGCATGATTTAAAATTGCTAATAACTAAATAACCGTAAATTGAATCAAAATGATTTAAATATCGAAAATGACCAGAATTTCATGTAGATTCACAATTTGCAATTGTCATCCATGTTTAAAATGCCTAACTTGTTTTTTGCATTAATTTTCATAAATGGCATGTTAAAATGACTTATTTCATAACTAACTAACTATAGCCCTGATTAAAATGTTTTATATATGTAACTTGTCTAGAAAAATGTGTAGAATACCGAGGTTCATTTATTTTGCTATTTAACAACTCTAAATTTTGTTATAGGCAGAACAATACCAAAATCTTAATTTGAATATGAAGACTTCCTAGATTTGTTATTCGTTTTCCGGCCTCATTTAAAATCGCCTAGAATTTCATGTAGTTTCATAATATCTTGTTGTATACACGATTAACATGCTTGTGGCAGTCATTTGTATACATTTCACATTCAAATCATATCATCTTGTGTTGGTCATATCTTTTAGACCGTAACTCCGTTTTAGATGATCTGCCCATGTATATCGACTAGAATGACCTGTAGAATGACATGGTCCACTTTATTTTGCTGTTTAGTAATTTTAAAATGTGTTTAGTTCAGATCTGGAATAGTTTCGAAATTAACATATGGGGTCGTTTTGGAAGTACTATAAGTTGTTTACGACCTCATTTAAAATGCCTAGACATATAGTTCATTTATGCTTCACCTATTGCCATGTTTAACAACATTTAACATTGTCGTGGATCTAAACGGGAGTGAACTAAGTAATTCAAACGTGGAGTTTTGTCAATATGTAACTCGTTGCATATTGAGCTTCACTTAATGTGGTACAATTGATTGTTGTGCTGTGTTGTGTCTTGCATAATTAAATAGACATGCATCGTAATTTCTTGCACATCATGTCATGAATATGTTGTGGTGTTTATCGTGTGTTGATTGCTGTATCCGATTGTTTCTTATTTATAGAGTTCCGGAACCGCTTCGGAGTATGAGGATTCGTTCGTGTACGTTGGTATGTCTTCTTCAGGGATCCGTTCTTCTTCCCAAGGGGATCACAGGCAAGACCATCATTTACCTAGATACCACTACTATCATTGCCATGATATGTCTCGTTTCTTGCGCTATGTCTCGCTGCCTACCACCTGTTATGTTCAGCCTCCTGGCATTGCCAAAAGCTTCTAATCCTTCCACAGCCCAGCAAACCTTTGTTTGGCTATGTTACCGCTTGCTGAACCCTTCTTATAGCGTTGCTAGTTGCAGGTGCAGCCGCTTCCATGTGAAAACATGCATTTCTTGATATATCACAATATTATTGCTGTTTAATTTAATGAACCTATATACTTGGTAAAAGGTGGAAGGCTTGGCTTCTAGCTTGGTGGTTTGTTTCATATTCGCCGCCCTAGTTACTTGTGTACTGGTGTTATGTTCCATATTGAGCGCTCCTAACATGCTCGGGGTTGTTATGAGGACCCCCTTGATAATTTGTCTTAGTTTAAAATCTTCTCGCAATGCTCAATTTTGGTACTACATTTGCCGAATAACTAATAAACTTACATAGGGAGTAATTAAACCATGGATAATTAATCAACAACACGGGCCAGTGCTCCTCTTGAGTGTTGGTCCAAAAAGGGGAGAGTCTGGGTTCACCACGGGGCAACTCGTGGTTTGGTTTTACTCATGGGCTTTCCCATCCGGTGGTGTCCTTAGAATGAGATACGCGGCTCCTATCAGGTTCGTCGACACGTTGGGAGGCCTTGCTGGATTTGTTTTACCTTTTATGAAATATCTTGTGCGCGGCATTCCGGGGATACTTTTGGCTATCTTGAGGTTGAGGTTTTCCACCAGGAATCCAAGGAGATCATCGCATTTCTATGGTCGTGGTTTCCTACGCAACTTGTGGTAGTTTGTGATGGACTAGTTGGAGCACCCGTGTAGGGTTAAATCTTTCAAAAAGTCGTGCCCGCGGTTATGTGGCAACTTGGAAACTTTGTTTAAAACCTGGTCATCGCAAACTTGAAGTAAACTTAATTAAATTATGCCAACTATGTGCGTAACCGTGACTCTCTCTTCTCGTGAGCTCTGCATCTGAGAGAGGGCACATTGGGTTTATGTCGTACTCGTACATAGGTGTTCAGGATCACTTCGTGATCATTCTAGTTCACGTCCGTTTATGCGTATATCACCCCTCTTATTCTTGTACTCATAAGTTAGCCATTGAAATAAATGCTCAGTGCTTGCTGCAACCTCAATACTTAACCATACCTCACCCATTAAGATTTGCTAGTCTTGATACCTTTGGAAATGATATTGTTGAGTCCGTGTGGCTCACAGATTACTACAACAATCTTTGCAGGTATAGGTAAAGCGATACTTTGACGTGAGTGCGATGATTGATCTATTTGGATTATCTTCTTATTCTTCATTGACCATAGGATGGGTTCCAACCCGGCAGCCTGGGAATAACAAGGATGGACGTTGTTCTTTTATCATTTGATTTCGTCCATAGTTGGACCCTGCTCTTCTACATGTTGTTTCAATGTATTGTTGTTTTGAGATGTTCATTCTATAGCTTGTGGCGAATGTAAACTAATTCAATATACTCATATTTTATGTATATGTACTTGTAACAATACCCATTCTTGCGAAATGACGAGATTCACTCTTATCACTGTCGGGGCCCTCGAGTCAAAATAAGGACAACATCACATCTTGAGTGTTACAATAGGCTTCCTCAAATGCCCGATGTATACATGATCAAGCAAGTTGGATAGACACCCCACTTAGCTTCATTCGAGCTTTCATACACTTATATCTCTAGTGCATCATATGCATAGCAATCCCTACTCCTTGCATCGACATCTACCGATGGGCATCTCCATAGCCGTTGGTATGCCTAGTTGATGTGAAACTATCTTCTCCACTTTTACTCCTTTTATATCTACCACCATATTCTATTCCACCATATGCTATGTCCATGGCTCACACTCATGTATTGCGTGAAGAATAAAAAGTTGATTCACTTTGAAAATGTATGATCCAATTTGCTGACTTGGACACCTTGGTTCTTAACATTTGTATTAATGTGGGGAAGATGGATCCATGCTTTACTAATATTAAAGATTAATGGGGTAGACATTCTTATGAGATTGTATTCTTTAAAAGATTGATGATTTTGCTGCTTGTGCTTATAATTATTAATATGTTGATGTTTGTTAATTCATCATTTCTTAATGAGCATACATGAAAAAGTGTACATATCGACAACATGTCACATAAAAAATTCTCTTTTTATCATTTACATACTCGAGGACGAGCATGAATTAAGCTTGGGGATGCTTGATACGTCTCCCACGTATCTATAATTTTTGGTTGTTTCATGCTGTTATATTATCATCTTAAGATACTTTTTGGGTCATAATTGTCGCAGACCTAGATTAATTGTTTGCATCATCATTTTGCATCATGATAAACTCAATCTAACCTAAAATGGGGGGGGGGTGACCTAATCCAACCACATATGGATTAAACCAAATATAAAACACATTTGAGTCAATGAATCTGAAATGGCCTCATAAAACCCTAGCAAATGGGGTTAACCTGAAATCAAATAACTAGTTCAAACCAACAAAATTTAGGCTTCAAAAGAAATATTTGAAACCAGTGAAAATTATTGTTGGAATTATTTCAATTACTTTTGGTTTTAATAAATAGATAAAATTTTCCAAAATAAATAAATAAATGTTCACTGTGTGGAATAATCCACTCAACCACAGGAACAAATTTTCAAGTTTTATAAAAATGTTTTGGATCTAAAATCAAAACAAAACAAATAAAACAAATAGAAACAGAAAATAAAGGAGAAAGGGAAAAGCCTCACCTATGCTTACCTGGCCCAGCCCATCAGCCTCCCCGTGTCGTCTTCCTCCTCGTGCGAGTAGGCACAAGAGAGGCTTGGCGTGCTCCCGCGAGGCCTTGGCCACCTCCTGCTTCCACCTGGGGGACTCGAGGCCTCCAAACCATGCCATCATGATGGCTTGACCCCCTCCTCTTTTTGAGAGTAAGATTTGGAGTATTTTGCACAGCGGCAAAAGCGGGACCCAAGTTGGTTATGACATCTTCTAATTTGCCAATTCTAGAAGAATCATTAACTATAAGTTCCTTCTCCTTTAATTTTTTTATAAAGTTTCCCACTTTGGATCCGTACTGAGTAATTTGATTGTGGATCTTTCTATCCAAACCGTCAATAAGTTCAACTGTGGCAATTTTGTTTTCAATAGCGTCAAGCCTTTGCATCACGTGTTCCAAGGTCAAGATAGTTCCATTAACCATGAGCGGGGGTGAGTCTACCAAATTAATGATAGATCTATAGGATTCAACAGTATGGCTCCCCAAAAAGTTCCCGCCTACAATGGTATCAAGGATATACCTATTCCAAGGACAAATTCCAACATAGAAACTGCGAAGGAGGACGGTAGTGGATTGCTTACGAGTAGATCTACTTTGAGCATTACAAATCCTGTACCAAGCGTCCTTCAAATTTTCTTCCTCATTCTGCCTGAAATTGAGAACTTCATTTTCAGGTGTGTCGTTTGGAGTGGTGGGTCTAGCCATTGATGGACTATCTCACACACAAACGAGCAGGAAGAGAGAGTGAAATGGGCAAACGAAGACATCACAAAGGCAAAAGAAAACGGCGAAGGCGAATAAAAACGGCAAATGTGAAGTGGGGGAGAGGAAAACAAGAGGCAACTGGCAACAATAGTAAATGCAAGAGAAGAGTTTGTGAGACCTACTTAGATAGATCTTGATTTCTCCTCCCCGGCAATGGTGGCAGAAATACTTCTGATGTTTGCTCTATATCCCTTGCAACGGCGCCAGGAAATGGTTGTGTCGACGGCACCAGGAATCCTTCAGCTACGGCTATGCCTTAAGGGACTTCCTAGGCAAGTATGCAAAGGATTTCCCCCATGGCCTTGGAGCCTTGCGTTGGTGTTCCCTCGAAGTGGAAAGGGTGATGTAGCACAACGACGGTAGGTATTTCCCTCAGTTTTGGAACCAAGGTATCAATGCGGCGGAAGAGTATCTCAAGATCCTGCACAAACACAAAAGCTTGCACCCAACGTTATGAAGGTGTCGGGACCCCGATCCTAAGCCATAGGAATCTAGCCTGTAACACATCGCATCCCTTTGTGGTCTCACGCATGGTTAACTCCACGGCTGCAGCCTTACCTTAGCCGGGACCGTTTGCGTCTTTTGACTCATGTATGCGATAGTGTCGCTAGCAATCCAATGTCAAAGAACCCGGATCGACATGTCTAGTCATGAACCAAAGTGGAAGTACCGCACAAGGACAGGCATACCTGACCCCACAAAGCAGGTGTCGGTCATCGACGAATATAGACGAGTCGTAGCAAGCTACAAGGACTCCATTACATCGTGTGACATTTCCCCAAAGGGGACAGACACAGTAGCTAAGAAGGACACATGCCGGCCAACCAATGTGTCCGGAGCAGTAGCGAACTACCAAGGCTCGTTGGATCACAAAGGGGCATTTCCTTGTAAGGAGTGCTACTAAAGTTCACGACTAGGTATTCGAACCCCATACATACCAAGTAAGACACATGTACGCATGGCATACCGATATGTATAGATACATCGATGGCATCACAACATAACCATAAACATACAAGCTTTATTTAAGAGGCTCGGAAGAGCCACACACATAATATTACACATTAAGGGTCTCACGACCCATAATAGTAGTCATACAATACAAGCCAGCGGAAGAGTTATAAACTGTCTGGGTACAGACAGGGCAACTAGAAGGCACATGGCCTGACTATACTACAGAGCCGACGTAGGGCCAGATCGTAGCTGGGACACCAGCTACTCGTCGTCGTCGATGTCTACGAAGAACCCTCCATTAGGGTCATTAGCAACCTCTGCAACATTTATTAAGCAAACATGAGTACGAAGGTACTCAGCAAGACTTTAGGAGAACTAACTACTCATGCAAGGTATCAAAAGGTATTGTGGGGTTTCATGCGGGAAGCCAGCATTTGACTCGTGGCTAGACAACTTGCACTTTGAAATTAGTTTTGACAACTTGATTTCTCGCACACGAGTCCACTAACACCACAACAATACACTATCGTGGAATCATTCCGTCTCCATACGGAAATGCCGTCCACGACACTCACGCTTATCTTGACAATTTTATGAGTAACCATTGAAGTTATCTATGAACAACATATGTCTCCAAGTAGTCCATATCCGCGGACGCGGCTATTCGAATAGATCATAAACCTACAGGGGTGTACTTCGTCACACACGCTCTCGCCACTTATCGCCATGTGCACGTCATGCACCTCGGCAACCTTCAAGCAGAAGCCCAGCGAGGGAGTCGGCCACGACCGTTAACCACACTAGTACCTAGTCCAGGTTTATCGCCTATCTGAGAGTAACCCGTACGGAAGTCCGGCCGGGGTTTCCGCCACGGCCTCAAACGATGTGCGCAGGGTTCCCAAGCCCACCATCCGGGTGCCACTTGGTACACCGTGCCACTGCCTACCGCATCACGGCCCACCTCTTAGGTCAGCACCATGCACGGCCTCCAGCATTACTATAAACACCAGAAACTACTTGCAACTCCTGGACCGAGTACTACGCGATTAATAGGCCGAGCGGGGTCATATTTCAGGGCCCAGCAGGTGGTAGTATCTAGTCTTGGATTACATACACGGAACTCAGTTCCTAAGGACGGTTCCAATGAAACAACCCACCATGTACTCCTACACAGCCTTTCACCGGTACCTTTACCAAATCAAGTTCAAAACACAACCTTTGCTCATCAAACACATTTCACAATTCTGTTCATCTCCCAGATGACAGACCATACACAACTCTAAGCATAGCATGCATAGCAGGATAAGGCACATCATAGCTCAAGCAAGTACCAGGTATGCTAGGTTGCAAGGTTTGGCTATTTACTGTGACAAGGTTAAGTCATGCAAAGGAAGTGGGTCCAACTATCGTGGCAAAAGCAGTTGAAGCATTTGATCCTAATGCAATAAATAGGTGCAGGAGCAAGAACATGGGATTTATCGGGATGATCAAAAGGGTTGCTTGCCTTGTTGCTCAGAGGAGGAACGATATCCGTCAGACGGATATTCGGTGGAATCCGGGGTGCGGAGCCTACCGAAGAGAATGGCAACATTCAATAACAATCATATGCACTCAAAATGATACATGAGAATAGCATGAGAATGCAAGGGGATAAGTTATTATTTTCAACATGTATTAGGTTTAGAGTTGATTTGAATCACATTCGAATAGCAATTCAAACGGGGTATTCTCGGATACCGGTTTAATTGATTCGACCTGATGCTCAGATCAACTTGATGTTAACATGCATGAGATGTCATGTTATGATACTGATTTGTAATTAGGGCAGTGTGTGATCATTGCATATATAATGAAATTTGAATATTTTTGCAAATTCCATTTATAAAGTGATTAAAAGAATTGAATTATTCCTTATTTCACAATTTAGGGTTCTGTAAATTTTTCAAACATGGTTGAAAATAGCATAATCAGAATTCTTGAATTTTTCTTATACTTTTTCATATATAAATTATTTTCATTGGAATTACAGATTAATTTCTATGATTTTTACAAATTTTAGCAATTTCCTGAATTAGTTTTAAACTGGAAATTCTATTTATTGCCTCAGGCTGACGTCAGCAGGTCAGCCGACCTGTTCAGGTCAAACCTGACAGGGGGGCCCCACTGGTCAGCCTCTCTGGGACTAATCCCGCGCTGACCAGCCCCTAATTGGGGTTTGACCAGGCGTGGGGCCCTCTGGCAGCGACTGAGGGGAGGGCGATTACGCCCTAATGGTCGGCCACGTCGACGCCCACCGGAGGGTGGTCGCCGGCGACCAGACCCGCGGCGGAGGGCTCGCCGAAGGCGACCTAGATGGCGCTGCACAGCACCAAAACGCACGCGGTTGGCAGCTACAGCATGCTCGCAAAGTGGCCGATCAGGCAGGACCATCTGGGGAGGCTAGGGTCGCCGGAAGAGGCGTCGGCGACGAGACGGAGCGGCGGCCGAAGCTCGGCCTTCTATGAGGGGCGGTTCTAGGGCACGGGGAGGGCAGCTGGAGGGCTCGGCACGCTCCTGGAGGCTCCAGGAGCTCGAATCCTAGCTCGGGCGCGTGGATCAGTCATCACAGCGACGGCAGCGACATGGCCGGCGGCGAGAAGCTCTCGTCCTTGGTGGGGAACTAGGATACGATGCACGGGAGAGCGTGGGGCGAGAGGGGAAACGACGACAAGCTCAGGGTGGTTCCGATGGCGCTGAAGAGGGGCACGGGGATGCGCCGGAGGAAGCGAATCGACGGGAGAGGTCCGGCGGCCGGAGGTGGAAGACGACGGCGTTGCGGGCGTTGCAGGGCTCGAGGAAGCTTCGGCTTCTGCAGAGATGACCAGGGCGACGAGGCAGAGCTAATGGCGTGCTCTGGGAGGGAATCCTATGGCCAAGGGCACGGGCAGCTCAAGCTCGAGCTCGGCTCTAATGGCGGCAGCAAGGAGGAGGAGGAGATCCGGGAGGAGGAGGAGAACCGAGGCGGGGAATGGATAGGGGAGGCTCTGGGAGCTTATCCCCGTCATTGCCAGCGCGAGGCGGCGGCCAGGCAGGCACGCAGGTGCGTGGCCGCGCCGGAGGAGGCGGCGGCCACCTCCTGCTGCCTACTGGCGCGAGGGAGGGGACGAGCGGGGAGATGGGCCGGGCCAGGCTTGGGCGACAGGTAAGTTT
The DNA here is from genome assembly GCF_904849725.1 of Hordeum vulgare subsp. vulgare. Classification (NCBI taxonomy): domain Eukaryota; kingdom Viridiplantae; phylum Streptophyta; class Magnoliopsida; order Poales; family Poaceae; genus Hordeum; species Hordeum vulgare. The sequence continues at coordinate 51,247,561 of NC_058522.1, forward strand.
TTTTCCATTTTCTCTATTTTTTTTCTGTTTTGCTAATTATTGTTTTGCCAATTAATTCAGCTCCAAAACAAAAAGTAAAAGCTATTTTAGACCTCCTGAAATATTTGTTATAATATCCCCAACCATTTCCAAGGTTTTCAACATTTTTGGAAAATTATAGTTTCTGATTTCAATTTTTAAATTTGAAACCAGTGGCTTTTGCATTAATTTAAAAAGCTTAAGGTGTCAAGGAAATAGTTTTCTCCAATGCTCATTTACTTTCATGATTTATCAGAAACTTTGAACATTTCTTGAGGCCATTTTGGGTTCATTGATTTTGTACTAGTTTGAGATTTCCTTTAATTGAAATGGTGGCTAAGGTTTTGAGTATTTCCTTTGCCACTTTGTTGTTTTTGTTGAAACTTCTTAGATGCAAATGCAAAGAAGACATGAGCACAATGCTATCTTGCTTAAGGGTTAGGGATGTGACAACTCACCCCCACTCAAAAGAATCTCGTCCCGAGATTTAGAAGTCGTCGGGAATAACGCAGGATACTCAAGTCGGAGACGATCCTCTCTTTCCCAAGTTGCCTCCTTTTCAGAATGATTTGACCATTGAACTTTAAGAAACTTGAGGTTTCGACGTCGAGTGCTATGCTCAGCTTGATCAAGAATACGCACGGGGAATTCTCGGTAAGAAAGGTTATCTTGTAGATCAAGCGTTTCGTGGTCCACTTCACGGATAGGATCCGAAAAGCAACGCCTGAGTTGCGAGACGTGGAAAACATCATGAACCTTGGAAAGATGCGGAGGAAGTTCCAACTGGTAGGCAACTTCTCCTCGTTTGGCAAGAATGCGAAAAGGACCAATGTAACGAGGAGCCAATTTCCCCTTGATACCGAATCGATGGGTACCCTTCAAAGGTGTAACCCGAAGGTAAGCCTTCTCGTCAACTTCAAAGGTCACAGCTTTATGATGACGATCATATTGGCTCTTTTGACGAGACTGGACTGTTTTCAACTTTTCACGAATAATGCGAACCTGCTCTTCTGCATCCTGGATCATGTCCGGGCCAAAGAGTTGCCTCTCTCCGGTTTCTGACCAATTAAGAGGGGTTCGACATCTTCGTCCATAGAGAACTTCAAAAGGGGCTTTGCCCAAGCTTGATTGATAACTATTGTTATAAGCGAATTCGGCGAATGGAAGACACTTCTCCCAATTCGTACCGAACGAAATAACACAGGCTCGGAGCATATCTTCTAAGATTTGATTCACTCTTTCTACTTGACCACTTGATTGAGGATGGAAGGCAGTGCTAAAAGATAAGTGAGTCCCCATGGCATTCTGAAAACTTTCCCAGAAGTGAGAAGTAAAGATACTTCCACGGTCCGAGTTAATTTCCAGGGGAACACCATGAAGAGACACTATTCGAGAGATATATAACTCTGCTAGCTGGCTAGCTGTTATACTCTCACGAACAGGAAGAAAATGAGCCACTTTGGAAAGACGGTCAATGACCACAAAGATAGCATTATTTCCTTTCTTGGTCTTGGGAAATCCGGTAATGAAATCCATGCTAACTTTATCCCATTTCCATTCAGGAATAGCTAAAGGTTGAAGGGTGCGAGCAGGCCTTTGATGTTCTGCCTTAACTCGGCGACAAACGTCGCAGTTAGCAACGAACTCAGCAATTTCTCTCTTCATCCTAGTCCACCAGAACCTTTGGCGTAGGTCCTGATACATCTTAGTACTACCGGGATGAATGGTGAGAGGAGAATCATGAGCCTCCTTAAGGATTAACTGCCTTAGATGTGGGTTCTTAGGAACCACTAAACGATTCTGGAAGAACACAACACCTTGATCATTCATGGAAAATTCTTTATTGTTTCCGATAAAAATATTCTCCTTGATCCGTGATATACCCTTGTCACGCTTTTGGCCAGTTATAATTTGATCCTTAAGAGTAGGCTTCGCCACGAGGGTAGAAAGGAATCCTTGAGGAACAATATGAAGATTCAACTTCCGAAAGTCCTCATGGAGATGTGGTTGACCTTGTTGTAGCATCAAATTGTTACAATAAGATTTACGACTTAGTGCATCGGCCATAACATTGGCCTTCCCCGGGGTGTAAGTTATCCCTAAGTCGTAATCCGAGATCAACTCAACCCACCGTCTTTTCCTGAGATTCAAATCCGGCTGGGTGAAGATATATTTCAGACTTTGGTGATCAGTGAATATTTCGCAACGATTACCCAAAAGGTAATGTCGCCAGGTTTTTAGTGCATGAACCACAGCTGCAAGCTCAAGGTCATGTGTGGGATAATTATCCTCATGTGGACGCAACTGTCGAGATGCGTATGCGATCACATGACGATCTTGCATGAGAATGCAACCTAATCCTTGTCGCGAGGCGTCGCAGTAGATAACAAAGTCCTTAGAGAAATCTGGTGCTAGCAACACAGGTGCCGAAGTCAGCGTCTTTTCAGTTCCTGAAAACTATGCTTACACTATGGTGTCCACTCGAACTTTTTATCTTTCTTGAGGAGTTCAGTTAGAGGCTTTGCAACCTTGGAGAAATTCTCGACATAGTGGCGACAATAGCTCGCTAGACCAAGAAAACTCCTAACTTGCTTAACCGATTCAGGTTGAGTCCAATCAAGGACAGCTTGAACTCTCTCAGGATTGACAGCAATACCCTTACCAAAGATTACGTGGCCTAGATAGGTCACTTCTGGTAACCAGAATTCACATTTTGAAAATTTGGCATAAAGGCGATGCTCTCGAAGTTTCATCAATACCAGCCTTAGATGCTCGGCATGTTCTTGTTCATTCTTTGAGTAGATGAGAATATCATCGAGGTATACTACCACTACAGGAATCACCTTCTTTGCCGTCTGCCATCACAGACGGCAAAGACAAATACCCGGACGGCAAAGACCGTACCATAGACGGCAAAGATTGTCACGGCCGGCAAATTTTCTGCGTCAGCCTACGACGGCATAGGACATTCTTTGCCGTCTGCCCCCCCGAAGCGGACGGCAAAGCTCTTTGCCGTCAGCTTCCCTCAGGGACAGTCGGCAAAGAGCTTGAGACGGCAGCCGAGAGGCGTTGCCTCCGTTAGGGGTTAACGGAGGCTCTTTGCCGTCTGCCTGCTGGTCAATCTTTGCCGTCTGCCCTATTGCATATGTTTGCCGTCTGCCGTGTCCTCCCCTCCCCCTCTCTCCACTCTTGCCCCTCCTCTGTGCCCTCTTCTTTTCCGTCTGCCCCCCCAGCAGGCAGACGGCAAAGAGCCTATATGGCCAGCTGCTACTGCCCAGGAAGCACAGCTGGGTGCCATGTGGCACCTTTGCCGTGTGCTGGCTGATGGCAAAGGCCTTTGCCATCAGCCAGCAGACGGCAAAGAGCCCATATTGTCATTGTTTTGTTTATTTTATGTTATTTCACAGCAATAATATATATAATTCATAGCACATATATGATATATAGTTCACAACACATATATGATATACATATAAAGTTCACCAATGTCATTTGTTCATCAATGGACATCCATATATCGAAAGAAACCAACATATACAAAGTTTCATCCATATATATATACATATAGTTCCACATATATTGTTCATCAACACATACAAAGAACCAACACATTGTTCATCAACTCAAATAAAAAAGGAAACTAAAGCACTCCAACGCCAGCTTCCATGCATGTAGTACATCCAATCTGCAAAATGGGAATAAGAAAGTAAGTACAAGAAGAACAACAACATATATGACAAATAAGCTAAATTGAATAAGAAAGAGAAGAAGCAATAAGAGAACAAGGAGAAGAAAAACAAGGAGGAGGAGGAGGAGGAGGAGGAGGGGAAGGGGAAGGAGAAGGAGAAGGAGGAGGAGAAGAAGAAAAAAGAAGAGAAGAAGAAGGAGAAGAAGGAGGAGAAGAAGGATAGAAGAAGAAGGAGAAGAAGGAGGGCTCCTTCTCCTTCTCCTTCTTCTTCTCCTCCTTCCTTCTCCTTCTTCTCTTCTTCTCCTCCTCCTTCTTCTTCTTCTCCTCCTCCTCCTTCTTCTTCTCCTTCTTCTTCTATTCTTCTTCTCTTCTTCCTCTTCTTCTTCCTTCTCCTTATTTTTGAGCTAAATATTCCAATTATGTCATTTTAGAGGAAAAGAAGCTAAGTATATAATATTCATGAGCTAACCAAGGTTCTTATGCCATTTTGAGCTTATTACGGTATTTTGGAGCTAAATGGGCTAACTATGTCATTGTTGGGTTAATTAAAGCAAGGATAATATGAAAGAGGAGAAGAAAGAGGAGGAAGAGGAGAAGAAGAAGAAATCAAGAAGAAGGAGGAGGAGGAGGAGGAGGAGGAGGATAAGGATAGGCCTTCTCCTCCTCCTCCTTCTCCTCCTCCTCCTCCCTTCTCCTCCTCCTCCACCTCCTCCTCCTCCTCCTCCTTCTTCTCTTCTTCTTCATATGTTCTTCTTCTTTCTTCTCATTTTGAGCTTATTATGGTAGAATAAGAAGAAGAAATCAAGAAGAAGAAGAAAGAGGAGGAAGAGGAGAAGAAGAAGAAAGAGGAGGAAGAGGAGAAGAAGAAAGAGGAGGAGGAGAAAGAGGAGGAGAAGAAGAAGAAGAAAGAGGAGGAGGAGAAGAAGAAGAAGGAGGAGGAGGAGGAGAAAGAGGAGGAAGAGAAGAAGAAGAAATAGGAGGAGAAGAAAGAGGAGGAAGAGAAGAAGAATAAAGAGGAGGAGGAGGAGAAAGAGGAGGAGGAGAAGAAGAAGAAAGAGGAGGAAGAGGAGAAGAATAAGAAATCAAGAAGAATGAGGAGGAGGAGGAGGAGGAGGAGGAGGGGGAGAAGGATAGGCCTTCTCCTCCTCCTCCTCCCTTCTCCTCCTCCTCCTCCTCCTCCTCCTCCTTCTCTTCTTCTTCATTTCTTCTTCTTCTTTCTTTTCATTTTGAGCTTATTATGGTAGAAGAAGAAGAAGAAATCAAGAAGAAGAAGAAAGAGGAGGAAGAGGAGAAGAAGAAGAAAGAGGAGGAAGAGGAGAAGAAGAAAGAGGAGGAGGAGAAAGAGGAGGAGAAGAAGAAGAAGAAAGAGGAGGAGGAGAAGAAGAAGAAAGAGGAGGAGGAGGAGAAAGAGGAGGAAGAGAAGAAGAAGACAGAGGAGGAGAAGAAAGAGGAGGAAGAGAAGAAGAAGAAAGAGGAGGAGGAGGAGAAAGAGGAGGAGGAGAAGAAGAAGAAAGAGGAGGAAGAGGAGAAGAAGAAGAAATCAAGAAGAAGAAGGAGGAGGAGGAGGAGGAGGAGGAGGAGAAGGATAGGCCTTCTCCTCCTCCTCCTTCTCCTCCTCCTCCTCCCTTCTCCTCCTCCTCCTCCTCCTCCTCCTCCTCCTCCTCCTCCTTCTTCTCTTCTTCTTCATCTCTTCTTCTTCTTTCTTTTCACTTTTAGCTTATTATGGTAGAAGAAGAAGAAGAAATCAAGAAGAAGAAGAAAGAGGAGGAAGAGGAGAAGAAGAAGAAAGAGGAGGAAGAGGAGAAGAAGAAAGAGGAGGAGGATAAAGAGGAGGAGAAGAAGAAGAAGAAAGAGGAGGAAGAGAAGAAGAAGAAAGAGGAGGAGGAGGAGAAAGAGGAGGAAGAGAAGAAGAAGAAAGAGGAGGAGAAGAAAGAGGAGGAAGAGAAGAACAAGAAAGAGGAGGAGGAGGAGAAGAAGAAGAAAGAGGAGGAAGAGGAGAAGAAGAAGAAATCAAGAAGAAGAAGGAGGAGGAGGAGAAGGATAGGCCTTCTCCTCCTCCTCCTTCTCCTCCTCCTCCTCCCTTCTCCTCCTCCTCCTTCTTCTCTTCTTCTTCATCTCTTCTTCTTCTTTCTTTTCATTTTGAGCTTATTATGGTAGAAGAAGAAGAAGAAATCAAGAAGAAGAAGAAAGAGGAGGAAGAGGAGAAGAAGAAGAAAGAGGAGGAAGAGGAGAAGAAGAAAGAGGAGGAGGAGAAAGAGGAGGAGAAGAAGAAGAAGACAGAGGAGGAGTGGAAGAACAAGAAAGAGTAGGAGGAGGAGAAAGAGGAGGAAGAGAAGAAGAAGAATGAGGAGGAGAAGAAAGAGGAGGAAGAGAATAAGAAGAAAGAGGAGGAGGAGGAGAAAGAGGAGGAGGAGAAGAAGAAGAATGAGGAGGAAGAGGAGAAGAAGAAGAAATCAAGAAGAAGAAGGAGGAGGAGGAGGAGGAGGAGGAGGAGAAGGATAGGCCTTCTTCTCCTCCTCCTTCTCCTCCTCCTCCTCCCTTCTCCTCCTCCTCCTCCTCCTCCTCCTCCTCCTTCTTCTCTTCTTCTTCATCTCTTCTTTTTCTTTCTTTTCATTTTGAGATTATTATGGTAGAATAAGAAGAAGAAATCAAGAAGAAGAAGAAAGAGGAGGAAGAGGAGAAGAAGAAGAAAGAGGAGGAAGAGGAGAAGAAGAAAGAGGGGGAGGAGAAAGAGGAGGAGAAGAAGAAGAAGAAAGAGGAGGAGGAGAAGAATAAGAAAGAGGAGGAGGAGGAGAAAGAGGAGGAAGAGAAGAAGAAGAAAGAGGAGGAGGAGAAAGAGGAGGAAGAGAAGAAGAAGAAAGAGGAGGAGGAGGAGAAAGAGGAGGAGGAGAAGAAGACGAAAGAGGAGGAAGAGGAGAAGAAGAAGAAATCAAGAAGAAGAAGGAGGAGGAGGAGGAGGAGGAGAAGGATAGGCCTTCTACTCCTCCTCCTTCTCCTCCTCCTCCTCCTCCTCCTCCTCCTCCTCCTCCTCCTCCTCCTTCTTCTCTTCTTCTTCATCTCTTCTTCTTCTTTCTTTTCATTTTGAGCTTATTATGGTAGAAGAAGAAGAAGAAATCAAGAAGAAGAAGAAAGAGGAGGAAGAGGAGAAGAAGAAGAAAGAGGAGGAAGAGGATAAGAAGAAAGAGGAGGAGGAGAAAGAGGAGGAGAAGAAGAAGAGGAAAGAGGAGGAGGAGAAGAAGAAGAAAGAGGAGGAGGAGGAGAAAGAGGAGGAAGAGAAGAAGAAGAAAGAGGAGGAGAAGAAAGAGGAGGAAGAGAAGAAGAAGAAAGAGGAGGAGGAGGAGAAAGAGGAGGAGGAGAAGAAGAAGAAAGAGGAGGAAGAGGAGAAGAAGAAGAAATCAAGAAGAAGAAGGAGTAGGAGGAGGAGGAGGAGGAGGAGAAGGATAGGCCTTCTCCTCCTCCTCCTTCTCGTCCTCCTCCTCCTCCTCCTCCTCCTCCTTCTTCTTCTCTTCTTCTTCATCTCTTCTTCTTCTTTCTTTTCATTTTGCCTATTTCTTCTCCTCTTCTCCTCTTGTTGGAGCTAAATTACGTAATTATGTCTTTTTTGAGCTAAATTGGCTAATTATCTCATTTTATAGGAAAACAAGCTAAGTTTGGAGGAGAAACTTACCGTAGTGGTCATCAAGGAGGAGAAACACCACGGTTGCTCGCGCCGGCTTCGTCTGGAGACGGTTGCCCTGGAGAAGGCTCTGGACCCGCGCCCACCATCTTTCAACACCTGCCATGATAAAGATTAAAAGAAATTAGTACAACATAAAAAAATTGAATGACTGACATGAATAATAATATGTACATGAATAGTAAATATTAAAATATATATAATTTAAGTTTTGAATCTTACAAACTAATAATCATCATCAATAAATGCATCATCATCATCACTATCACGCATGTCTTCATGAATGACGTGCTCATCGGGTTCAACGGCGTGAAGTTGTGAAAGGCCTTCCTTTAATCGTTGAAGCGTTGACAGGTCATCCGCATCAGTAACCTCTACGAGTTCCAGGTCTTCTGGTTCCGGCTCAGGGCTGGAGTCGGATTCATTGTCGCTGTCTACTTCCATGTTCTTGGATGAAGCACGACGGTTCTTGAAACGTTTCTTGGAAAGACGTGCTTCTTGGAAGAATTCTCCATCATATGTGTCTGGGTTAATGTGAGGTTCATAATCCTGTTCATTTGGGAGAGGTGGTCTGACATGTGGCGGCACTTCATAAACAACATACCAACCTTCCAGATTCTTATCCGTTTGGCATGCCCACGGTAGGTAGAAAACTTGGGTCGCCTGTTGAGCCGTAATATAGACATCGGGAACATCTAAATGGGTGTTTGGATTGATTTCGACTAGTCATATATGTTCATGAGTCCTTCTAGTCTCCTTCGGCTGGAACCAATAACATTTGAAGACTACGACGTTCGGTGGGTTTTCACCATAGAATTGAAGTTCATAAATTGCTTCAACTCTTCCATAATACTCGATAACACCTTCGCCGATAGCAGAGACACCACAATTTGTAGATTTCCGGTCGGGCATAGATAGCTCTTTGCCAAAGGTACGAAAGAGATACCCGTTGATGTTGTATTTCTCAAATGAACGGACCTTATAGTCAAAACCATTAGCGACTTGTCTCAATTCGGCGTCCATAGACTCTGAATTAGCCTACAAGTTTAATACGAAACGGTTGTTGCATTAGCCGCAAGTTAGACCAAGAATGAAATGGTCCATTATTGATAATTACCGTTTGTTTGAACCAAGAGATGAAACCGGGATAGCCGCCTCCTGTCTTTGACAGAAGCTCATACTCTTCGACGGAATCATTTTCTATCACCGCCCCATCCGAGAATTTGACGACGTAACAGCTGTTTGAAATATCCGGGAATAAGAGCTGTTCAAATGAATTAGAAGTTACGGGAAAATGTGTCGAGAACTCACTCGATGTACGGCCGCACTTCTGTTAGGTTGTTGAAGATATACAAAGAAATGTTCCGCCATTCTTCGATATCCAACGTTATTGGTTTCGAAGCACCGGCTGGTGCGAGCTTCCCTTTGAATAGGCTGAGGTTGGACCCACCTTTTTTAGGGTCTCCATCATTGTGTCGAGGCTTCGGATTATGCAAATAATGATTTTTGGCTTCGTAGTGTGCTGTCACAAAGTTTGCCACCTCCTCAGTAATGAATGCCTCAGCCATCGATGCTTCAATTCTACGCTTATTTTTACATTTAGCTCGAAGGGTCTTCTGCATCCTCTCAGTTGCATAGCACCAACGATCTTGCACCGGCCCACCCAATCTTGCCTCGGTCGGTAGATGTAAAATCAAATGCTGCATTGGATTAAAGAAGCCCGGTGGAAAGATCTTCTCTAACTTGCACAACAACTCCGGTGCAAACTCCTCCATGTCTTCTACCACGCCAGGCGACAATTCTTTCGCACAAAGAACACGGAAGAAATAGCTCAGCTCCGCCAGTACTAGCCATTCATCCTCAGGAATAAAGCCACGTAACATCACCGGCATTACCCGCTCTAGCCATATGTGCCAATCATGACTCTTGAGACCAAAGATTTTTAATTTTTCAAGACTCGCTCCCCTCCTTAGATTCGCTGCATACCCATCGGGGAACATCAAGTGCATTTTGACCCACAAGATAATTTCCCTCATAGCTGGCCTTCCAAGATTGAACCAGGCCATTGGCTTCGACCACTTCTGCTTTCCTTTGCCTTCTCGCATGTTTTGTAACGGTCTATGACATAGTGTCTCTTGATCGACTCTAGCCTTAAGATTATCCTTTGTCTTCCCATCTATGTCGAACAATGTACCAAAAATAGCCTCTCCGATATTCTTTTCAGTGTGCATCATGTCGATATTGTGTGGAAGAAGGAGGTCTTTGAAGTACGGCAGATCCCAGAAGCATGGCTTGTGAGTCCAGGCGTGTTTTGAATTATACCCCTTGAAATACCCTGGACGCTCTGGATCAGGCTCGAGGGCGTTTAACTGATCCAGGATCTGTTGGCCTGTGAACGCATGTGGTGCCAAGTTTTTGACAACTTTACCTTTGGTAAAGTTCTTCTTGTCTTTTCTGAACTGATGGTCAGGATCCAGGAACTGTCTATGCAAGTCAAAGCAAGAATACTTCCGACCCTCCTTCAACCAATGAAACTGAAGAGCTGCCTTGCATTGGGGGCACGGGAACCTTCAATGCACACACCATCCAGAGAATAGCGCATACGCTGGCAAGTCATGCATAGAGTACATGTACCACACATGCATTTTGAAGTTTTCTTTTCTAGCGGCATCGTATGTCTTGACCCCATTTTCCCAAGCTTCTTCCAATTCATCCTTAAGAGGTTGTAGGTACACATTCATATTCTTCCCCGGATAATTGGGCCCTGGAATTATCAACATCAGAAATATGTTCTTTCTTTGCATAATCTGCCCGGGGGGGGGAGATTCAGTGGAATGACAAATACAGGCCAACAACTGTATTGGGTTGCCGTCATGCCGAAGGGAATAAAACCATCCGTGGCAGCGCAGACTCGAGGATTTCTTGGATCTGCCGCTTTATCCTGATGCAATCCATCGAAATGTTTCCACGCTTCCCCATCCGATGTGTGTACCATCATCTTATTCCCATCCGCATCTAGTTCGGTTCTTTTGCCCAATTTGTGCCATGTCATCTGTCTGGCTGTCTCTTCGACCATGAAAAGACGTTGAAGTCTTGGTACGATTGGCATATACCGAAGGACACTAACTGCGATTTTGGTCTGCCTCTTCTCACCCATACCGTTGTCTACCACAAGATACCTGCAAGACTCGCAATTGGGACAATAGTCCAAGTGTGCATACTCCTTCCTAAATAAGACACATCCTTTCTCACATGCATCTATCTTCTCATAAGGCATCTTAAGTACACAAAGTATTTTGTCCGACTGGTACAGGTTTGCAGGCATGACATGGCCTTCGGGTAGGAAACGTCCAAATAGTGTCATCATCGCGTCGTAGCATTCTCTTCCCAAGTTGAACTGAGCCTTCAGAGCCATTACTTGTGCAATTGCATCCAGCTGACAGAGATCGGTGTGCTCATGGAGAGGACGTTTTGAAGACTCCAACGTTTCATAAAAGGCCTTTGCAGATTCCTCCATCTCATCTTCCGAATCCCGAGCATCATCAAAGTCTTGCACCATGTCTTCGATCCCAGTACCATGCTCGTCCGTGCGACGACGGACCACCTCAGCTCTTGTGCGTTGTATAGACTCACCATGAAATGTCCACAACGTATAATTAGGCTTAAAACCCCTCCCCTGCAGGTGTTTAATCATTACAGCCTCTGTCGTCTTTTTATAGTTGTCGCATCCAGGACAGGGGCAATAGTTTCTTTCCTCGCCATTTGCGAATGCGGCTTTCACAAATTCCTTTGTTTTTAAAAACCATTCTTTCGTCATCTCTTTCTGACTAGGGTGACCGGTATACATCCACGCACGATCACTCATCTTGCGTAGCTACTAAAGATAGAAGAAATATATTTATATATAATTCATCATCTATATTCATCGGTTAATCAGGTTCGCCATTTTTATTACGTCCAGGCAACCTACACGCTAATAGGTAAAGATAGGTCCTAATCCCACCCGAGTATGTGTAGACTGGGTTCGTTTTCCCATGCTCTGCTCCGGATCCAACGCAAAATTTCGGCAGCACCTCCCCGCTGTTCTCCTGATACACGTCTCCGGAATAAACAGAGAGGATGTGCATCCGGAGAACAACAGGGAGGCACTGACGAAATTCCGCATCGGATCCAGAGCACAGCATACGGGAAAACGAACCCAGTCTACACATACTCGGGCTGTCCATGGATAATGTTGGACAATTCGAAAGGATGGCGGTTATAAATATGCAAAGACATGCATATTTATAGATGTCGCCCTTTCGAATGGGAGACGCATACTGGTCACGCATACTCATGATTGAAGAAACCTATAGCTAGCAAGTTTCATCGGCACGAAGACCGGGACAGAGCAAATTAAGGGGGTAGGAGGAGAAGTCATTTGTGCTCACCAACAAACGCAAGGGCGGAGCTCGTCCAACGCACGTGGAGGTCGTCGAACAACTGCACATTGAAATTCACCCGATCAACACAAATATGATGTTTTTATAATTAACATAACTATATGACCTAACTCATAACTATGTGGGTCAGTGTCATCGGGGGTCGAAGGTCACTGGCGTCGGGGATTGGGGTCTTTTCGGTCAACAAGAGGCCGAAGAGGTGTCGGGGGTCGGGGGTTGGGGGTCAGTGGCGTCGGGGGTCGGGGTAGGGGGTCGGGGGTCGAGGGTGAGTGTTGTCGGGGGTCGGGGGTCGGGGGTCGAGGGTCAGTGGCGTCGGGCGTCAGAGGTCGGGGGTCAGTGGCGTCGGGGGTCGGGGTAGGGGGTCGGGGGTCGAGGGTGAGTGTTGTCGGGGGTCGGGGGTCGGGGGTCGAGGTTACCTATAAAACTTTCTAGGTTACCTATAAAACTTTCTAGGTTACCTATAAAACTTTCCATGTTACCTATACTACTTTATAAAACTTTCCAGGTTCCATAAAAAAATATTTCATCCCGGGGTGTCGTCGAGATGTTGTGTCGGGGCGTCGTGTCGGGGTTTCGGGGCATCGTGTCGGGTGTCAGGGGTGTCGTCGAGATGTCGTGTCGGGGCGTCGTGTCGGGGTTTCGGGGCATCGTGACGGGTGTCAGGGGTGTCGTCCAGATGTCGTGTCGGTGCGACAACTACTATTGCAAGCTGTTGTAATATCCTCAACGTTGTGGCTAGTGCAAGCATAGGCGGTGATCGGAGGGCTCTACACGGTCAACTACAAACCTAACAACTAACCTAACACACAGTAGGTAATTAACAACTAACCTAACAACTAACCTAGCTCGAGGGGTAATACCACTAACAACTAACCTAATTACCACTAACAACTAACAAGTAACCTAACTAACCTAATTACCAGTACGTAACCACTAACAACTAACCTAACTAACCTAACTAACAATAGGTAATTAACAACTAACCTAACTAACCTAATTAATGAATTAAACAAAAAAAGGAAAAAAGGACTCACCGAGGAGGAGGAGGGCCGCAGGAGGGGGGGCGCAGGGCGGCGGTGGGGTGTGTAGGTGGGGAGGTGGGGGGGAGGCGGCGGCGGTGCGGTGGTGGCGGCGGTGGGGCGGCGGCGGCGCTGGGGGCGCAGGGAGGAGGAGGAGGCCCGCAGGGGGGGGGGGTCGCAGGGCGGCGGTGGGGAGGTGGGGGGGAGGCGGCGGCGGCTGTGGGGCGGCGGCGGCGCTGGGGGCGCAGGGAGGAGGAGGAGGCCCGCAGGGGGGGGGCGCAGGGCGTGCGTGGGAGAGAGAGAGCGCGTGGGAGAGAGAGAGAGTGCGTGGGAGAGAGGAGAGAGGTAGGCGCGCGGCGCCGTTAACTTTTCGGGGGTCCATGTCCTTTGCCGTCTGCCGCTGATCCCCTTTGCCGTCTGCCACGGACGGCAAAGCTACTCAGGCAGACGGCAAAGGGGTGGGTGGGGCCGGGGTGGGATGGGGAGAGAGGAGGGGTGGGGTGGGACAGCTTTGCCGTCGGCCATCCCTACCTTTGTCGTCCGTCAGCAGACGGCAAAGAGGTGGCTGATGGCAAATATTTATTTTGCCATCAGCCTCCTCTTTACCGTTTGTTTTTTGCCAACACACGGTAAAGAGGTTCTTCGCCGTGTGCTGGCTGACGACAAAGATTTGGCGGACGGCAAATATAGGAATTCCAGTAGTGTACGACGAATTTATCCAAATACTCCATAAAGATTGAATTCATCAGCCGAGAGAAGGTGGCTGGGGCATTGGTTAAACCGAAGGACATGACGGTGTACTGATATTGGCCATAACGAGTAACAAAAGCCGTTTTTGGAATGTCCCCGTTCTTAATCTTGATTTGATGGTATCCCAACCTCAAATCCATTTTGGAGAAGACTGAGGATCCAGCGAGCTGATCGTACAGGTCGTTGATCCTGGGGAGCGGATACTTGTTCTTAATGGTGACCAGATTAACTGGTCGGTAATCTACAACCATCCGATCCGTTCCGTCTTTCTTCTTGACGAAGAGGGCGGGGCAAGCCCAAGGAGAAGAGCTAGGACGAATGAAACCCTTGTTCAAGGCCTCATCTAATTGCTTCTTAAGTTCGGCTAGCTCCAGGGGTGCCATCTTATAAGGTCTTCTGGCTATTGGGACAGTTCCCGGAACAAGGTCTATCACAAACTCTACATCTCCGTCAAGTGGAATTCCTGGCAGTTCCTCTGGAAAAACATCCGGGAAGTCACGGACTACCGGAATGTCTTCAAGTTCCGGAAGAGGGTTGGCATTTGGGGAATAGAGTTGGCATTTGGCAACTCGAGTAGAGACATTTACTATCTCACCCGAGGAATGGGTAAGCTGGACATTTCTAGAGTGAGTATCAATCTTGGCATAGTGAGCTGACATCCAGTCCATGCCCAAGATGATATTAATATTCGAAGATTTCAATGCTATCAATGAGGCTAGAAAAACTAGCCTGTCTACTAGAATTTCATTGTCATAGGTTATCCTAGAGGTTTGCCATTTACTACCAGGGGTTTGGACGACCAATGGGATTGGCATATCACAAAATGACATGTTATGCAACTGTGCATAACTTTCTGAAATGAAGGAATGAGAAGAACCAGTGTCAAAGAGAACGGACGCTGGGTGATGATTAACAAGGAGCGTACCCAGCATGAAATCGGGATCCTCTGCGGCTTCTTCTGCTGACACATAGCTCACACGGCCACGTGCAGGAGTTGGCTTTACATAATAAGCTTTGCCCGACTTAGCCTGCCCGACGGACTTTCCGGGTTGCTTGGCACCCACATTCTGAGGACTCACGGGAATAATGCCCTGGTTCTCCACACTTGTAGCATATCACCTGGTTGGCACGTGGTGCGGCATTGCTAGCTGGACCACCATAAGCTTTTGCTGGAGGGTTGGCCTGATTCTTCTGAGGCGACACGTAGGATGGCCTCGGAGTGTATCTTGGCGGCAGAGAACTGTTTGGAACCCACAGCCTGCGTTTTGGAAACGCGGAACCAGAAGATGAGCCAAAGTCACGGGAGTGCTTCCTTGTGGCTTTGAAGTCAGTATGACCAGTCTCTGCACTGATCGCTTTGTTGACCAGGGCTTGAAAACTTGCACACTCATCGAGGCGCAGGTCTCGACGGAGCTAAGGGCTCAGACCCTTATGAAATCTTGCTTGCTTCTTGGCGTCAGTAGACACCTCCTCTGTTGCATAGCGGGCGAGGTTACCGAACTCGCGGCTATAGGCATCCACAGACAACTTGCCCTGCGTGAAGGCACATAACTCCTCTCTCTTTTTGTCCATCAGGCCCTCTGGAATATGGTGCAGACGAAAAGCTGCGCTGAAGGCTGCCCATGTGGCCACTGGTTCAGCGGGACGCATAGCTTCAAAATTCTCCCACCATAGATTGGCGGGTCCCTCCAGGAAATACGTCGCGAAGGTCACCTTGTCGGCCTCAGACACATTCGCAGATCGAATCTTGCGTGAGATGCTGCACAGCCAGTCATCAGCGTCGAGGGCGACGGAATGATGAAACTTTGGAGGATTCAGCTTCACGAAGTCATTGAGGGACACTGCAGCATTCCTAGGCTGTCGAGCCGTATTCTGCTCAATACGCTCTAGCAGTCGGTTAGTCTCCCTTTTGTTTCTTTCTGCCTCAAGCATCACTTCCACCAGAGAAGGTGGGTGAGGCAGGTCTTCCTGCGACGCTTGACTACCCTCGCCTTGCTCATGAGCAGGGGCACGGTTCAACCTGGTGAACACCATCCTGACAAACAAACTCATAGCTTAGACCAATATCATATCAATACTAGCTATGGAATAAGAATGTACTGAACACACGGAATGAGGAAATGAATATCCGAACAACATGGTAACAAGCAACTGCTATATATACACCATGGTTCATACACACTCTTACATAGTTCAGTACAAACTTACCCGAAGAGCAAACTACTGAAATGGTGGAACTACTCATCAGAGGCTTACAAGCTTCCTATACATTATTTATCTAGGCCTCCGGAATTCATTTCACATTACTACCATACTTCACAAGTCACGCAGGACTGTGAATGTACGGCTACTACCATACTATCCTTCCGCTCACAGCTCAGGCATCCGCATAGAACATCTCATAGAGATTACCTCCATGACCTGGAAGCTCAACCTGCGGATCAGGAAACACTTTAGCCCTGAGATCCCTGGTGGTAAGAGGGGTCCCCGAAGAGGTGTGACTTCTCCTATTGCTGGCCAGTCAACGTGAGCCGGAAGATGGGTCCTAACAGGGTTCAGCATCTCCATCTCTCCATACCCTGTCTAGACTACCGGTGCCAGCTGCGTCAAAACTGTCCACAGACGGGCACGGGTGGCATAAAGCTCCATGCGGAGAGCACGAGCATCCCTGTCTCTGTTCTCTAGCATCTCAACAGTGGACTGCAGAAGTGGATCCTCCATAGAAGAATCAAAATAGACTCCACTAAGGTATCCCTCTTCACCAGACTGAGAGGCCGGAACATAGCAGAACTCTGAATTCTGCAGCAGTGCATGTCTCGCTCTCATAATAGTCAGCATTGAATAGGCAGCATCCTGTACTGCCATGTCAACGGTGACCCCCAACCCATAGGACCAATGGATTGGCTTCTCCGCTCCAGGGTAGTCTGGAAATACCCTAACAGTGCAGATGTACTGGCTCTGGTTGAAGTCTCGGTACTGTTCCTCCACTGTGTACTCGGGGTACCAGCGGTAACCGCACACCGACATCACCCTGACCAGAATGGCCGTATGACCCGGCACATCAATGCACCTGGTCAGACGTACCACCTGACGAGAAGGACGGTCAGGCATCTGTAAATAGAGAGTAATGCAAAAGCATTAGAGCTCCGAATGCAAAATTGGGCAGCATAACGGCTGTAAATGCTCAAAAACAAATTTTGAGACAACCCAAAAAGGAATAGCGTAACCACTCAACTATCAAGTTCAACTCTCTGATCATCAAACTTACTTCCTGCTTCCTAGGAATAAAAGAACCCAATATCTCTCGACCCGTAGTCCTATAAGCTACCGATCGGAAACACGAGCCTAGGAGAAGATGAGTAACCTAGTCCTTAATTCCCGCAGAAGAGACGAGGATGACCAAAATAGAATAACTTGAGAAGAGAACAAGAGTCTTACGTTCCCTTCCACAAACAATTCCCTTATATATAACTAAAGCAATTCTAGACTCAACTTCGACCAGTTTAGCTTAGTAATCCTACAGTCAGTCAGGCTCTGATACCAACGCTGTCGGGACCCCGATCCTAAGCCATAGGAATCTAGCCTGTAACACATCGCATCCCTTTGTGGTCTCGCGCACGGTTAACTCCACGGCTGCAGCCTTACCTTAGCCGGGACCGTTTGCGTCTTTTGACTCACGTATGCGATAGTGTGGCTAGCAATCCAATGTCAAAGAACCCGGATCGACATGTCTAGTCATGAACCAAAGTGGCAGTACCGCACAAGGACAGGCATACCTGACCCAACAAAGCAGGTGTCGGTCATCGGCGAATGTAGATGAGTCGTAGCAAGCTACAAGGACTCCATTACATCGCGTGACATTTCCCCAAAGGGGACAGACACAGCAGCTAAGAAGGACACATGCCGGTCAACCAATGTGTCCGGAGCAGTAGCGAACTACCAAGGCTCGTTGGATCACAAAGGGGCATTTCCTTGTAAGGAGTGCTACTAAAGTTCATGACTAGGTATTCGAACCCCATACATACCAAGTAAGACACACGTACGCATGGCATACCGATATGTATAGATACATCGATGGCATCACAACATAACCATAAACATACAAGCTTTATTTAAGAGGCTCGGAAGAGCCACACACATAATATTACACATTAAGGGTCTCACGACCCATAATAGTAGTCATACAATACAAGCCAGCGGAAGAGTTATAAACTGTCTGGGTACAGACAGGGCAACTAGAAGGCACATGGCCTGACTATACTACAGAGCCGACGTAGGGCCAGATCGTAGCTAGGACACCAGCTACTCGTCGTCGTCGATGTCTACGAAGAACCCTCCATTAGGGTCATTAGCAACCTCTGCAACATTTATTAAGAAAACATGAGTACGAAGGTACTCAGCAAGACTTTAGGAGAACTAACTACTCATGCAAGGTATCGAAAGGTATTGTGGGGTTTCATGCGGGAAGCCAGCATTTGACTCGTGGATAGACAACTTGCACTTTGAAATTAGTTTTGACAACTTGATTTCTCGCACACGAGTCCACTAACACCACAACAATACACTATCGTGGAATCATTCCGTCTCCATACGGAAATGCCGTCCACGACACTCACGCTTATCTTGACAATTTTATGAGTAACCATTAAAGTTATCTATGAACAACATATGTCTCCAAGTAGTCCATATCCGCGGACGTGTCTATTCGAATAGATCATAACCCTGCAGGGGTGTACTTCGTCACACACGCTCTCGCCACTTATCGCCATGTGCACGTCATTCACCTTGGCAACCTTCAAGCGGAAGCCCAGCGAGGGAGTCGGCCACGACCGTTAACCACACTAGTACCTAGTCCAGGTTTATCGCCTATCTGAGAGTAACCCGTACGGAAGTCCGGCCGGGGTTTCCGCCACGGCCTCAAACGATGTGCGCAGGGTTCCCAAGCCCACCATCCGGGTGCCACTTGGTACACCGTGCCACTGCCTACCGCATCACGGCCCACCTCTCAGGTCAGCACCATGCACGGCCTCCAGCATTACTATAAACACCAGAAACTACTTGCAACTCCTGGACCGAGTACTACGCGATTAATAGGCCGAGCGGGGTCATATTTCAGGGCCCAGCATGTGCTAGTATCTAGTCTTGGATTACATACACGGAACTCAGTTCCTAAGGACGGTTCCAACGAAACAACCCACCATGTACTCCTACACAGCCTTTCACCGGTACCTTTACCAAATCAAGTTCAACACACAACCTTTGCTCATCAAACACATTTCACAATTCTGTTCATCTCCTAGAAGACAGACCATACACAACTCTAAGCATAGCATGCATAGCAGGATAAGGCACATCATAACTCCAGCAACTACCAGGTATGCTAAGTTGCAAGGTTTGGCTATTTACTTTGACAAGGTTAAGTCATGCAAAGGAAGTGGGTCCAACTATCGTGGCAAAAGCAGTTGAAGCATTTGATCCTAATGCAATAAATAGGTGCAGGAGCAAGAACATGGGATTTATCGGGATGATCAAAAGGGTTGCTTGCCTTGTTGCTCAGAGGAGGAACGATATCCGTCAGACGGATATTCGGTGGAATCCGGGGTGCGGAGCCTACCGAAAAGAATGGCAACATTCAATAACAATCATATGCACTCAAAATGATTCATGAGCATAGCATGAGAATGCAAGGTGATAAGTTATTATTTTCAACATGTATTAGGTTTAGAGTTGATTTGAATCACATTCGAATAGCAATTCAAACGGGGTATTCTCGGATACTGGTTAAATTGATTCGACCTGATGCTCAGATCAACATGATGTTAACATGCATGAGATGTCATGTTATGATACTGATTTGTAATTAGGGCAGTGTGTGATCATTGCATATATAATGAAATTTGAATATTTTTGCAAATTCCATTTATAAAGTGATTAAAATAATTGAATTATTCCTTATTTCACAATTTAGGGTTCTGTAACTTTTTCAAACATGGTTGAAAACAGCATAATCAGAATCCTTGAATTTTTCTGATACTTTTTCATATATAAATTATTTTCATTGGAATTACAGATTAATTTCTATGATTTTACAAATTTTAGCAATTTCCTGAATTAGTTTTAAACTAGAAATTCTATTTATTGCCTCAGGCTGACGTCAGCAGGTCAGCCGACCTGTTCAGGTCAAACCTGACACGGGGGCCCCACTGGTCAGCCTCTCTGGGACTAATCCCGCGCTGACCAGCCCCTAATTGGGGTTTGACCAGGCGTGGGGCCCTCTAGCAGCGACTGAGGGGAGGGCGATTACGCCCTAATGGTCGGCCACGTCGACGCCCACCGGAGGGTGGTCGCCGGCGACCAGACCCGCGGCGGAGGGCTCGCCGGAGGCGACCTAGACGGCGCTGCACAGCACCAAAACGCACGCGGTTGGCAGCTACAGCATGCTCGCGAAGTGGCCGATCTGGCAGGACCATCTGGGGAGGCTAGGGTCGCCGGAAGAGGCGTCGGCGAGGAGCCGGAGCGGCGGCCGAAGCTCGGCCTTCTATGAGGGGCGGTTCTAGGGCACGGGGAGGGCAGCTGGAGGGCTCGGCACGCTCCTGGAGGCTCCAGGAGCTCGAATCCTAGCTCGGGCGCGTGGATCAGTCATCACAGCGACGACAGCGACATGGCCGGCGGCGAGAAGCTCTCGGTCTTGGTGGGGAACTAGGATACGATGCACGGGAGAGCGTGGGGCGAGAGGGGAAACGACGACAAGCTCACGGCGGTTCTTATGGCGCTTAAGAGGGGCTCGGGGATGCGCCGGAGGAAGCGAATCGACGGGAGAGGTCCGGCGGCCGGAGGTGGAAGACGACGGCGTTGCGGGCGTTGCAGGGCTCGAGGAAGCTTCGGCTTCTGCAGAGATGACCAGGGCGACGAGGCGGAGCTAATGGCGTGCTCTGGGAGGGAATCCTATGGCCAGGGGCACGGGCAGCTCGAGCTCGAGCTCGGCTCGAATGGCGGCAGCAAGGAGGAGGAGGAGATCCGGGAGGAGGAGGAGAGCCGAGGCGGGGAATGGATAGGGGAGGCTCTGGTGAGCTTATCCCCGTCGTCGCCAGCGCGAGGTGGAGGCCAGGCAGGCACGCAGGTGCGTGGCCGCGTCGGAGGAGGCGGCGGCCACCTCCTGCTGCCTACTGGCGCGAGGGAGGGGACGAGCGGGGAGATGGGCCGGGCCAGGCTTGGGCGACAGGTAAGTTTTTTTTCCATTTTCTCTGTTTTTGTTTTTCTGTTTTGCTAATTATTGTTTTGCCAATTAATTCAGCTCCAAAACAAAAAGTAAACACTATTTTAGACCTCCTGAAATATTTGTTATAATATCCCCAACCATTTCCAAGGTTTTCAACATTTTTGGAAAATTATAGTTTCTGATTTCAATTTTTAAATTTGAAACCAGTGGCTTTTGCATTAATTTAAAAAGCTTAAGGTGTCAAGGAAATAGTTTTCTCCAATGCTCATTTACTTTCATGATTTATCAGAAAGTTTGAACATTTCTTGAGGCCATTTTGGGTTCATTGATTTTGAACTAGTTTGAGATTTCCTTTAATTGAAATGGTGGCTAGGGTTTTGAGTATTTCCTTTGCCACTTTGTTGTTTTTGTTGAAACTTCTTAGATGCAAATGCAAAGAAGACATGAGCACAATGCTATCTTGCTTAACGGTTAGGGATGTGACAGAAGTGGTTGTCAATCCCTTATAGATTGTTTGCCAAGTGAGAACTGAAAGCAACAAAGTAACAAAGCAAAGTAAAAGCGGAGGTGTAAACGATGGATGTGAATAGACCCGGGGGCCGTAGTGTTTACTAGTGGCTTCTCTCATGAAAGCAAGTAGACGGTGGGTGAACAAATTACTGTCGAGCAATTGATAGAACCGCGCAAAGTCGTGACGATATCTATGCAATGATTATTTATATAGGCATCACGTCCGAAACAAGTAGACCGATACTTTCTGCATCTACTACTATTACTCCACACGTCGACCGCTATCCAGCATGCATCTAGTGTATTAAGTCCATAAGAACAGAGTAACGCCTTAAGCAAGATGACATGATGTAGAGGGATAATCTTAAACCAATGATAAAAACCCCATCTTTTTACCCTTGATGGCAACTACTTGATGTGTGCCTTGCTGCCCCTACTGTCACTAGGAAAGGTCACCACATTGCAGAACCCAAAACCAAGCACTTCTCCCATTGCAAGAATCGTAGATCTAGTTGGCCAAACAAAACCCAAGACTCGGAGAGACTTACAAGGATATCAAATCATGCATATAAGAAATCAGCAAAGACTCAAATATATATCATAGATAATCTGATCACAAATCCACAATTCATTGGATCTCGACAAACACACCACCAAAGAAGCTTACATCGGATAAACCCCATGAAGATCATGGAGAACTTTGTATTGAAGATCCAAGAGAGAGAAGAAGCCATCTAGCTACTAACTACGGACCCGTAGGTCTGAAGTGAACTACTCACGAGTCAGTGGAGGGGCGATGATGATGATGAAGAAGCTCTCCAACTCAAAGTCCCCTCCGGCAGGGCGCCGGGAAGGGTCTCCAGATGAGATCTCGCGGAAACGGAAGCTTGGAGCGGCGGAAAAGTATTTTCGAGGCTCCCCTGATTTTTTGCGAAATATTTGGGAATTTATAGGCCAAAGACCTAGGTCAGGGGGCGGCCAGGGAGGCCACAAGCCTGCCCACCGCCGCCTCCCCTGGTGGCGGAGTGGGGGCTTGTGGGCTCCCTGGAGCCCACCTGGCTTGGCCCAAAAGCCCCTGGTCTTCTTCCGTTCGGGAAAAAATCATTTCGGGTTTTTTCTTCCGTTTGGAATCCGTTCCAAAATCAGATCTGAAAAGAGTCAAAAACACGGAAAAAACTAGAACTGGCACTTGGCACTGAATTAATAAGTTAGTCCCAAAAAAGATATAAAAGGTACATAAAACAACCAAAGAAGACAAGATAACAGCGTGAAACCATGAAAAATTATAGAGACGTTTGAGAAGTATCATACACCATCATATTCGCGCGAGCCTGGGCTTCGCGTGGATGGCCTCGGCCGTCCGAATGGTCGCCGGATGGCGAAGTCCGTCGAGCCCCACCACGTTTGTTGCTGCCGGCGTTGAGCCGCCGGTGGCCTTGACCTTGCTAGCCAGGATTGACCCCGAATGTTCAATGATAGGCGGGCCCCACCCCTTTTTAGTTTTAGTTTAAACAGCCATTAGCACTAATTATCTTTGTTAGCCAAATGAGGCACTGACGTGTGGGCCCAACACGTCAGGATGGACTTTGACTAGATTAGTTAACCTGCTGATGCAATGATGACATAATGCTGACGCAATAAATGATTTTATCGTTATAAATAAATCCATAAAATATCCTAAACTTCTAAAAATCATAGAAAATAAAATATAACTCCAAATTAAATAAATAATATATGAAAAATTATCAAAAAATTCAAGGAATATGTCTATGGCATTTTTATGCATGTTAGAACAACTTTTGTCCTCTGTTTTGGACAAATCAAATAAATGTGTGACAACCCGATGCCGACGCCTCAGAAGATTCCCCTGTATTTCCTTTCCGTCGTGTGGTTAGATTTATTTGTTGCATCATCATGTAGTTGCATCATCGCATCATGCATGGCATCTTGCATCGTCTGTCGCGTGTGGTGTTTGGAGTGTTGTGCTTCGAGTGATCACCGAGTCGTAGAGCGATAGAAGTTCCCCCTCTCTCTCCTCTTATTTCGTTTTGTGGTTTGGCTAAAGTTTCGTTTTAACCCCTTTTAAAAAAAATCGTCTTCTTTTAAAAAGATTCGTCTTCTTTTAAAACCCTTTTATTAAATGTGGGGGCAACCCTTGGGTTTTTATTTTTGTTTCTCCTTTTGTGTTATCTTTAAAATCCGTATCATTTTCTTTTCTCTTTTAAAGCGCTTTTATTTTATTCTTTAAATAAAGAGGTTTTATTTCATTCTTCAAAAGGGGTTTGATTTTAATCTTTTGTAAAAAAAGTTAATTTTATTCTTTTGTAAAAGGGATTTAATTTTATTCTTCAAAAGATTTTAGTTTTATTTGTTAAAAAAATGCCCAAGCTATCCTTATAGTTGGGGTATATTTTATTTTGAAGAAGTCAAAAGGCAGTTTTTCTATTTTCTTAAAAACCTTTTTTTCTTTTGTTTGAGTTTTCTGTTTTTTTTAAGTATAAAAAAACAGCAAAAAGAGAGAGGGAGTTCCCAGGCCGAGCTATGCCAGCCGGCCCAGGGCCCAGCTCCCCTCCAACCCTAGCGCGGAGCCCAGCCTTGCTCGCTCCCCTCTCCTCCCGCAGCGCCGTCGTCCTCCCCCATCTCCCTCCTCCCGAACCCAGCGGTCCCTCCCCCATCGTGATCCCTCCTCCCTCTCTCTTTCTCGCAGCGCTGCTCCATCCCTCTCTTGTTCCTCCTCCCGTTCCTATCTCCCCAGCCCCGATGCCCCTCGACCTCGCCTCTTGCACCGCTCCCCTGCCCGAGCTGGCCTCCCGTCGCCGGTGCGCCGCCCCGCCATGCTCGCCTCCCCACGCACCGCCTCTTCTCCCGGTCGCCGCTCAGTCCGCCGGTGCCGCGCCGCCCGCCGTGGCACCTCCCTCGCCCCCTTGCCCGCGTGCTCGCTTGCAGCTCCCCGCGCGCCCGCCGGACGTCGTCTCCCGGCCGGCCCGAGGCCCCACCGGCGCCGCCATGCCCTGCCATGGCCTGGCCTCGCCGTGCTCTGCTCTCGCCGGCGCTCGCCCTGGTCTCCCTGCTCGCCATGGTCCCGTGCCGAACCTTCCCCGCCGGCCTCCGCTACTACAGCAACAACTTCTATTGCTGTCGCCCCCTGCTGCTGCTAGCACTGTCGCTTGCCTGCCGTTCTTACCTGATGGCACTGCTGAGTTGCTGCGCTTGCAGTTGCTGTTGCCAAGTTGCTGCAGTAGGTGCTTGACATGCTTGCTGTTGCTGTCAGTAGTGTGGCCGTTGCCTATTGCTGATGATGTGCTTGCCTGCGCGAGATGTGCTGCCGCCTTGGCCTCTCCCATGACTGCCGATGCGTGTAGGTGCTAGTTGTGCTTGCTGCCAAGCTAGCTGCTTGCCGATGCCGTGCTGTTGCGTCGCTGTAGGGTGCTCTTACTTGCCGTTGCTGCGTTTGCTGCTGCTGGCGGTTGCTTGCCGTTGCCTGCCCTGCTTGCTGTTGCTTGTTGTTTGCCTGCTTGGTGAATGCTAGGTGTAGTTGCTGTTGCTTGCTTGCTGCTAGGTAGTTTTTGCTGCTTCTTGCTAGTTGTAGCTGCTGCTTGCCTTGCTAGTTAGGCTAGGTGCTGCTAGCTTGCTGTTGCAAGTTGCTGCTGTTAGATGGTGGCATGATGTCGTTGTGTCGCCGTTGCCTGCTGCTGGTGCTGCTTGCATCGCGTTGCTGTTTGATGTCGCTGGTTATGACGGCAAAGACCGCGTGCGTCATCCCCTCCTTCATGGGACCGACAAGATCGGCGGGTACAACGACGTCCTCGACGAACCCCGAACATCGACGGAGACGTGATCGACTACCGACGCCGAAGACCGTCTGCCGGCGCTGAGCGAACGACTACCGTCGACGAGACCGTGTACAACTACTTCCACGACGACCACGACTTCCACGACGACCGTTGGTCTCCTTCTCCGAACCGAACTGCTCCGGTATGCACACGTCGAAGGTATACTGATGAGACGTGTCGTGACCATGTGCATATGATGTATGAGTTGAATATATGTATGCACCGTATGTTGCCCGTTGTCTTCTTTCGTCGTGCCTCGACACATGGGAACCCGAGATACGGGATCACCCCATCTTTATTTAACGTTCCCGCACACGCTTCCAGATCGTGGCACTGATATCTCGTTGAGTAATCGGGATAGGAACGTTGTCGTGGCTTCGTTTCCGTCTTGCCGCCTTAGTACCCCTTTTTCTTGCCGTGGCGACATTTGCTTCTTTCTCTTCTTGCCCGTGTGGTAACTTGCATGCATGTCGCATTCATGGCATGATATATTGTGTCGCATGCCTCTTGTGCCGTAGCTACGCTCTTTATTCCGTGAGTTAAACTGACTAGGATGACACGTAGGATCATCGCTTCACCCCTTGCCATGTTAACAACATTTAATATTGCGTGTTAAATAATCGGGAGTCAATTAAATAATTAATCACGGAGTTTCGTTGATATGCAACCCGTTGCATATCGAGCTTCACTTAACGTGTAGAGTTTGCTTGAGGTGAATTGCCATGCCATCCCTTGCATCATTGAACTGATTATGCATCATATTAGGTTGTGCATCATGTTGTGCATCGTGTGGTGAATATCTGTGTTGATGTTTGTTTCTGGTTTCCTCTGTCTCGATAGAGTTCCGCAAGCGTGTCGGAATGTGAGGACCCGTTCGACTACGTTGGTTCGCCGACTTCTCCAAGTTGTTCTTCTTCCAAGCGGGATCTCAGGCAAGATGATCATTTCCCTAGATACCATTACTATCATTGCCATGCTAGTTTTATCACTTCTATCGATTATGTCTCGTTGCCTACCACATGTTAAATACCAGCCTCTCAACAATGCCATGATAACCTTCAACCTGTTCGACCTAGCAAACCACTGATTGGCTATGTTACCGCTTGCTTATCCATGTTGTTAGCGTTGCTAGTTGCAGGTGCAGATGCTTCCATGTGAAAGCATGGGTTCCTTGTTATATCACCATATTAAATGCTATTTAATTTAATGCACCTATATACTTGGTAAAAGGTGGAATGCTCGGCCTTTCTAGCCTGGTGTTTTGTTCCACCTTTCCCCCCTTAGTTTCGGCTACCGGTGTTATGTTCCATAAACGAGCGCTCCTAACACGATCGGGGTTGTTATGGGGACCCCCTTGATAATTCGTTTTAGATTAAAGCTGGTCCGGCAAGGCCCAACATTGCTTTTACATTTGCCCAACATAATAATTTTGTTAACACTGAAATGCATAGGGCGTCATGAACCCGAGGAGTAATTTTACATAAACAGGGGGGCCAGTGCTGATGGTGTTGGTCCCAAACGGTCTGCCTGCGGGGCCACCACGGGGGAACTCGAGGTTTGGCACCTGTAGCTAGTTCCATCCGTCGTGTCCTGAGAACGAGATACGCGGCTCCTATCGGGATAGTCGACACGTCAGGCGGCCTTGCTGGATTAGTTTTACTTTTGACGAGATATCTTGTGCATCGGGATTCCGGTGATGCTTTGGGTAATCTCAGAGTTGAGGTTTTCCACTAGGGAATCCGACGAGATCGCGAGCTTCGTGATCGGGAGCACCCCTGCAGGGTTAAATCTTTCGGAAAGCCGTGCCCGCGGTTATGTGGCAACGTGGAAACTTTGTTTAACACTGGTTCTAGATAACTTGAAGTTAATTAATTAAAAAATATGCCAACTGTGTGCGTAACCGTGACTGCCTCTTTCGTGAGTTCCTTCTCCGATCGAGGACACGGTGGGGTTATGTATGACGTAGGTAGGTGTACAGGATCATTCATTTGATCAACAGTAGTTCACGTCCGCTATGCTTAGAACTTCCCCCCTCTTATTTCTTGTACTCGTAAGTTTAGCCACCAAATATATGCTTAGCCGCTGCTGCAACGTCACCACTTAACCATACCTCACCCATTAAGCTTTGCTAGTCTTGATACCTTTGGAAATGAGATTGCTGAGTCCCCTGTGGCTCACAGATTACTACAACACCAGTTGCAGGTACAGGTAAAGGTTACTTGAAGCGAGCGCGTTGATTGTTCATTTGGAGTTGCTTCTTCTTCTTCTTCTTCATCGATCTAGGATGGGTTCCAGGCCGGCAGCCTGGGATAGCAAGGATGGACGTCGTTCTTCTTTTCTCGTTTGTTTTCGTCCGTAGTCGGACCCTGCTCTTACTCTTGATGATTATGTAATGTACTGATGTGACTCTGATGTAGCTTGTGGCGAGTGTAAGTCAATTCTATATATATCTCTTCTTTTCAGTACATGTACTTGTAACGATATCCATTCTTGCGACACGACGAGATGCGCTTCTATCCCTGACGAGGCCTTCGTGCCAAATTGAGGATAGGGTCGCATCTTGGGAGTGACAAAATGTCATTTAAATAATCATATATGGAGTTTGATTATGAACCTTTGGTTCAAACTAACTTCATTTAATCCTTATGCTAGATGCATTAGCTCAATCATTAGCATCTCACCATGTCATGATCATGCATCATAGTGTTGCATTTCCGTGAAGTAAATACTGTTGTTTTCTTGGTTGCCGGTGTTGCTTCCCCCTCGGTAGACGATGGTTCCGACGATGTGATTGTTGACATTGACGAAGACTCATTGCTATCTTCAGATCTGTCACGCAAGCAAACCTTCCTCGAACATCCCGATACAATCCCATTCTCTCGCTCCTGCTCTCTTTTAGTGCATTAGGACAAGATCGATTCAACTGATATTGTTCTCGGTAGTTGAACCCATTCCTCTGCATGACCTGATTCTGCCACAATAAATAGTTGAAACCACTTAGCATGAGTAGCAACTGCTTCAGCCTTGATGTGCTACTCATCCATGCTTGCTTACTGTGCCTGCTATGCTTAGAGTTGTGTCAAGTCTGATCCGTCTAGATGATGAATCGGAAAGGTTGTGTTCATGTCCTATATTGTGAGAATAAAGGTGTGAATCCGATTAGGTAAAGGTAGCGATGAGAGGCCATGTAGGAGTACATGGTGTTTTGTCTCATTGGGACCGCCCTTAAGAACTGAGCTCTGTATATGTTATCCAAGACAAGATACTACCATGCATTGGGCCCTAAAATATGAACCCGCTCGGCTAATTAATCGCCTAGACCTCTGTCCAGGAGTTGAAACTAGTTTCTGGTGTTTGTAGGAAAAGTGTTGGCAGCCGTGCTTAGTTCTGCCCGACGGGGTAAGCTTCAGAGCGGTAGATACACAGCGGCACACTGTACAAAGTGACACCCGGACTGTGGGGCTTGGGAACTCCGCGCGCATCGTTTGGGGCCGTAGAGGAAACCTCGGCCGGACTTCCTTGCGGGTTCAGTCTCAAATAGGCGATAAACCTGGACTAGGTTGTTGTGTGGTTAACGGTCGTGGGCGACACCCACGCTAGTGCTTCTGCCTGAAGGTTGCCGAGATGCATGATGTGCACATGGTGCTAAGTGGTGAGAGCATGTGTGCAGAAGTATACCCTTGCAGGGTGAATCAATCTCTTCGAATAGCCGCATCCTCGGATATGGACTACTTGGAAACATTACGTGGTACATAGACAACTTAAATGGATACTCTAAAACATGCAAGATAAGTGTGAGTGCTATGGATGGCTTTCTCGTAGGAAGACGAGAGTGGATCCATAGTGGTATATTGATTGGTGAATATGTGGACTCGTGTGCGCTCTCCCACCTCAAAGAAAGTACTTGTAGTCGTAGTATAGATTAACCAAGAGGCAAAGATGGCTTCCTGCAATTAAACTCCACAACCCCTTCATTGATACTGATGCATATGTAGATAGTTCTGATATAAGTCTTGCTGAGTACCTTAGTACTCACGTTTGCTTAATTTTTGTTTTTGCAAAGGAGACCTTCATCTCATTAAAGGCTTCTGCGCGATGTGTTCGATGTTGACCGGAATAGCTTGGGAATCCCAGACAGAGGTTTGGTTACTTTGGTAGGGTCGTTGTAGCTTTTCAGGCTCCTCCAGCCACTTTTAGTAGATGTGTGTACCCAGACATGTTATGCTTCTGCTTGATATTTGTATGACTTGAGTGTCGGGTCACGAGACCCCCGCTTGTAATATCATACTATGTTGATTCTTATGAGTTTTTAATAAAATTTTGAGTCATAGAGTTATGTTGTGATGCCATGTTGTATCTACACATATCATGCATATTGTGTGTATGTTATGTACTGTATTATATGTGTGGGATTCGACACCTTGTTGTGTGCCTTTAGTAGTACTCTTTACGGGGAAATGCCTCTGTGTGCTTCCACCGAGCCTTGGTAGCTTGCTACTGCTCCGGACACATTGATTGATCGGCATGTATCCTTCTTTGCTGCTGTGTCTGTCCCTTCGCGGAAATGTCACGCGGTGTAATGGAGTCCTTGTAGCTTGCTACGACTCGCCTACACACGCTGATGACCGACACCTGCTTTGCTGGGGTATGTATGCATGTACCTGTACGGATAACTAGTCATGTCGACCCGGGTTCTTTGTCGTTTGAATGCTAGGTACACATTCATATACGTGAGCCAAAAGACGCAAACGGTCCCGACCAAGGTAAGGTGGCAGCCGTGGAGTTTACCGTGCGTGAGGCCACAAAGTGATGTGATGTGTTCCAGGCTAGGTTCTTATTATTTGGGATCGGGGTCCCGACAGCTTTGGTATCAGAGCTTGACTGCCTGTAGGATAACCAAGCCAAACTGGTCGATGTTGTGTCTAGCAACTCTTTAGTTATATAAGGGAATTGCTTGCGGAAGGGAACGCAAGGCTCTTTTACTCCTTTCCTTGTGTCATCCTTATTCTGAGTCACCCTCTTCTTTATTCTATCGGGTTTAAGAATTAGGCTTTCTCATCTATTCATTAGGATGACGAGTTACTATGCTGGAGACTTATAGGAAAGTTGTTGTCTGCAAGGATCAGAGTCTCCATAAGAATTCAATTGTTATGTTAGTTTTCTTGCAGGTTGCCTCATATTTCGTGCTCGTACAGCCATTATGTTGTCCGAGTTTTCCAAGGTTTCTAAATAATCTGATGAAATTGCAAATCCTCTCATCCCGAGTTAATGTCTTTTGGGCCACACAAAGCACACTAATTTTTTTGTTGAGGTACTCTATTACCTCGACGTATTGTTGAAGTATTAGGAAACCATGTTACCCCCGAAAAACACCCAATAGTGTAGATGTGTTTTGATTCCCACTGTGATAATTCTAGCCATGATTTTCAAAAACATCTCATGATGTTATTTAGCTAGTAGGTATTCTGTTTTTGGGTTCTTGAACCGAAGGATCATTCTGCTCACTTCTGTTGATAGTGTTGCTAGTTCCTTTAGAATGATTAGTAACCTTGTTGTAGTTTCCAAGGTTTGTGGTATATCATTCTTCCAATACCATGGACCATCTCTGGCAGAAGTTCTTCATGAACTAAAAATCACAACAAGAGTGCTTGTGATGAGTTCTCTACTCCATATTGTGAGTGTGCCAACTCCGCTTTTCTGCATGGTTTATGTGGAAGAATTATGTTGAACTCATTCGACATGCTAATCTATGCATCTATAACTCAAGAAATCATGTGCTCTTGAGTTGGCCCTATCTAGTTGTATTCTAACCTTCATCCATGAGAGGATAGTCAAGAGTAGTTGTGCATTCTTGTCATCGATGCCTATTGTTCCTGTGGTCTGCCAAGTTGTTCTATTTCAAAATGACCGGGACAAGCAAACTCGAGTACCTCATCCATTTCTTGGATTGGGTCAAAGTAGTTGTATTCTGCAGATCAAAATGCCAATCCAGCTTTTGCTCTGTTCTACCTTGGAGTATCACCCTCTTTTGTCAAGAATGCCGTGAGAATTGCACCATCTCTTATGAGCTCTTGATGTAGTGATACTTCTCGACATCATTATTCATCCCTCGGTTTCCTTGTTGGTTGTAACCGGACTATCGACAAGTGAACCATAATGTGTGAAATCAATACTCCTAGCAATGCCATTTCTTGGTAGTTAATGGACAATAAATTCACTCTTATGGTGATGGTGATTGAATCGTCATACTAAGATTGACCGTGCTACCTAGTCCATTTTTCATGGTGCACTTTTCAATCAATGAGCAAGGATTTTGTCACTCCTTCGCTCTTTTGATCATATCATCTTGCCCTGAAAAGTGAGATTGTCCTCGAGCTTAATAACATATTGGTGGTTCGTAATTTTCCGAATATCCTCTCGGAAGTATTACCAGGTTGGTCCTTGACCATTATGGTGAGCTTGTGATCGAGTAGGTTTCCCTATAAACCACCCCTTCTCCAAGAATCCGTGTTGGATACCCCTGAAACTAGTTGGTTAAGCTAAACAACAACTTGGAGAGTTTGAATATAAAAGCTTCGTCTCACTTAGTTCGTATAAAAGGTATATCTTTGTGTGCGTGTGTGTGAGTGTTGAAGTAAGATGATATTTCATCGCTTGATTTGTGTGATCAATTGTTGTAGATATTATCTTGTCCAAATTTTGATTTGAGTATGGGCTATTGTCAAATCAAACTCAAAACCAAAGATTTTCGTAACCGTGTCTTACTCGTGGATTTCCTTGAGCATACACCATTATATTCTTTAGTCTGACCAATGCTATTATCTTGCTCCCATAGTTGCGGAAATCCACTTATATGGATATCTCGATGAATTGTTGTTGAGTCCATCGGCAACATTTTCATTTGATCCATGATTTATGTTGGACATTAATATAGTGTTGGAAACTTTGTAGACATTGTCTTCATGTCTCGTGCACGGGGTATATGTTAGGTGTAACAAGTGATTTCGTCTAATTCATGTGCATTTGATGCAAGTTGCCACCGTGAATTCGAGAAAAGTTAATTTGTTTTCTTCGGAATCATCCCAAGTCAGTCATGCACGTGCGAAGTATTCTATGGTTTGATAGACTGATCATCTTCATTCCATATGTATTCCGAGCACACCAAGCCACTGCTTGATTTGTTCAAGGAAAAGAAGTTCCTTCTTAAGAGCTAATCATATGACTTATGCAAGGACTTTGGTATCCTTAATGATGGTTCCCAGAACTCAGTAGTGTTTTCTTGTAGGATTTTCCATGTGGTCATCATTGCCTTGGGTAGTGTGTTCACGTGGGTCTTGCAATCCAGCTCATGTTTTGGAGTTGGCTTCCGTAGTTCATCTCCTCAGAATCTCGCAACGTTATCTCGTCGATTTGAGTTGCAAACTTTCTTTTCAGACATGGTGAGTCTGAAACATCATGTCACCAACCAGATCTGAATCTCAGGTAGATATGATGGTTGTAACGCTTCCCAAGGATTATAATATTGGTATCTCTATAACCGGTAAAGTGATGCCGTGGCTAACATACCTAGCTAGAAGACTTAGTATTATAATATCTTGCATCACCAACCTTAGCCATCTCCCTGTGAGGACTTTGTATGATTTATTTTGGAAGCTGTTCCTCATGGACCCCTTCATTCTCCGAAGTCCGACCTTTACTTGATGTTCTATACCAAGAAATTGAGTTATCTTATTACATCAAGGAGAACATTAGAAGCGAAGTGTTAAATGTCTCTCGGTCGATTATCCTGATTTCGTTCCCTTGGCATAGCTAAGGTGAAATCTGAGAAAGTGTTGTCTTCCTTTGCATTTGCATCCTCCACCATTATTCATCACGGTAGTATGATGTGTCACCAAGATCTTGGCACGGATATTGGTAAAACTTTGATGAATATGGAAATGCTCAAGTTCTTGAGAGCATGCTCAGACACTAGGTTATACCCTTGGTATCGATTGGAATGTGCCTTCCGTTTGCCGATCTGCTCTATAACTCTAGTTTCTTTCCAAACTAAGTATGCCATTTTTTCGAATTCTTTCAAATGATCAATTGTGAATTGCCTTACCCTGCTATGAAGAGTTTTAACGATCTTTATATGAAAAGTAATTCTTTTTGCCACTTAAGGGAATAACTCTACGAGTCACCTTCCTAAGGTACCCCGTTATGGTATGATGGGCAACTTAACTCCTCGCTACTTTCAAACCTCGTCTCCATCTATTTTAAGCTTGGAACTGTTGCCTACCAATTGAACCTTCGTCATATCTCTCATTTACTCATCCGTGTTATGTGTTTTGTGTCTCAGCTCAAGGGACATTCCTACGTCTCATTCTATGAGTTGATTGTGTGTTGCTCGATCTTCGAGGAGATCGAATCTTGTACAGTCTTCCTGTTCTCTTGTCTTCGTGTTAGATGAAGACCTCAAATACAAAGACGTCAAGATCAACATGATGCAATGAATTAACATCTTCGAGAAGAGCAAATGTTCTGTGAAGGCTGTGATAGGTAATGTTCCCTCTTTCCTCTTACCCTATGCTTGAATCTCGGGACGAGATTCTTGTTTAGTGGGGTGAGTTGTCACATACCTAGATTAATTGTTTGCATCATCATTTTGCATCATGATAAACTGAATCTAACCTGAGATGGGGGGTGACCTAATCCAGCCACATATGGATTAAACCAAATATAAAACACATTTGAGTCAATGAATCCAAAATGGCCTCATAAAACCCTAGCAAATGGGGTTAACCTCAAATCAAATAACTGGTTCAGACCAACAAAATTTAGGCTTCAAAAGAAATATTTGAAACTAGTGAAAATTATTGTTGGAATTATCTCAATTACTTTTGGTTTTAATAAATAGATAAAGTTTTCCAAAATAAATAAATAAATGTTCACTGTGTGTGGAATAATCCACTCAACCACAAGAACAAATTTTTAGGTTTTATAAAA
Organism: Hordeum vulgare subsp. vulgare; assembly: GCF_904849725.1. Lineage (NCBI taxonomy): Eukaryota > Viridiplantae > Streptophyta > Magnoliopsida > Poales > Poaceae > Hordeum > Hordeum vulgare. The sequence continues at coordinate 51,281,701 of NC_058522.1, forward strand.
ATGTTTTGGATCTGAAATCAAAACAAAACAAATAAAACAAATAGAAACAGAAAATAAAAGAGAAAGGGAAAAGCCTCACCTACGCTTACCTAGCCCTGCCCATCAGCCTCCCCCTGTCGCCTTCCTCCTCGCGCCAGTAGGCAGAGGAGAGGCGTGGCGTGCTCCCGTGAGGCCTTGGCCACCTCCTCCTTCCACATGGGGGACTCGAGGCTTCCAAACCATGCCAGCATGACGGCTTGACCACCTCTCCTCTCCATTTTCCTTCTCGCCTCTCTCCCCTGCTTCCTTCTTTCCCCTCTCCCATTGCCGAGCTCGGCTCGAGCTCGCCGCCGTGCCCTCCGGCCCTTGATAGCGCTCCCAGAACAGCCTATCTCCTCCGCACCGACGAACCGCTCCCCCCTCCTCAAGGAATCGAGCCCCGAGCCCTACAACACCCTCGCCGCCTCCGTTTCCTCCTCCAACCACCGAAGCTCTTCGCGTCGATTTGCCAGCTAACGAACCTCCCCTCCTTCGTCGTTGCGTAAAATGGATTCTCGGTGAGCTGCAGTCCATTTCCCCTCTCTTTTCCCTCACTCTCCCGCGCCGTAGCCGTTGCTCCACTACGGCCGAATCCTGTTGCCTCTTAGGCTCGTCGCTAGCCACCATTCCGGTAACCTCACACCCTTCCATGTGCCCCATCGGATTCGCGTGATCATGGGCTTCGCGTAGATGGCCTCGGCCGTCCGAATGGTCGTCGGATGGCGAAGTCCATCGAGCGCCACCACGTTTGTTGCTGCCGGCGTTGAGCCGCCGGTGGCCTTGACCCTGCTAGCCAGGATTGACCCCTAGAGGTCAATGAAAGGTGGGTCCCACCCCTTTTTAGTTTTAGTTTAAACAACCATTAGCACTAATTATCTTCGTCCAGGAGTTGCAACTAGTTTCTGGTGTTTGTAGGAAAAGTGTTGGCGACCGTGTTTAGCTCTGCTCGACGGGGTAGGATTAAGTGCGGTAGATACACATTGGCTTGGTGTACCAAGTGACACCCGGATGGTGGGCTTAGGAACCCTGCGCACATCGTTTGGGGCCGTAGAGGAAACCTCGGCCGGACTTCCTTGCGGGTTCAGTCTCAAATAGGCGATAAACCTGGACTAGGTTCTTGTGTGGTTAACGGTCGTGGCCAACACCCACGCCAGTGCTTCCGCTTGAAGGTTGCCGATATGCATGAAGTGCATATGGTGCTAAGTGGTGAGAGCATGTGTGAAGAAGTATACCCGTGCAGGGTGAATCAATCTGTTCGAATAGCTGCGTCCTCGGATATGGACTACTTGGAAACATTACGTGGTACATAGACAATTTAAATGGATACTCTAAAACATGCAAGATAAGTGTGAGTGCTATGGATGGCTTTCTCGTAGGAAGACGAGAGTGGATCCATAGTGGTGTATTGATTGGTGAATATGTAGACTCGTGTGTGCTATCCCACCTCAAAAAAAGTACTTGTAGTCGTAGTACAGATTAGCCAAGAGGCAAAGCTGGCTTGCTGCAATTAAACTCCACAACCAATACATAGATACTGATGCTTATGTAGATAGTTCTGATGTAAGTCTTGCTGAGTACCTTTGTAATCATGTTTGGTTAATTTATGTTTTTGTAGAGGAGACCTTAATCTCATTAAAGGCATCTACGCGATGTGTTCAATGTTGACCGGAATAGCTTGGTGATCCCAGACAGAGGTTTGGTTCCTTTGGTAGGGTCGTTGTAGCTTTTCAGGCTCCTCCAGCACTTTTAGTAGACGTGTGTACCCAGACATGTTATGCTTCCGCTTGATGTTTGTATGACTTGAGTGTCGGGTCACGAGACCCCTATTTCTAATATCATACTATGTTGACTCTTGTGAGATTTTAATAAAAGCTTGAGTCATAGAGTTATGTTGTGTTGCCATGTTGTATCTACACATACTGTGCGTGTTGTTGTATGTTATGAAATGCATCATATGTGTGGTATTCAACACCTAGTTGTGTGCCTTTAGTAGTACCCTTTACGGGGAAATACCTCTTTGTGCTTCCACCGAACCTTGGTAGCTTGCTACTGCTCCGGACACATTGATTGACCGACATGTATCCTTCTTTGCTGATGTGTCTGTCCCTTCTGGGAAATGTCACGCGGTGTAATGGAGTCCTTGTAGCTTGCTACGACTCGTCTACACACGCTGATGACCTACACCTGCTTTGCTGGGTTATGTATGCATGCCCCTGTACGGATGTACCACTTGGGTTTATAACTAGTCGTGTCGACTAGGGTTCTTTCTCGTTTGAATGCTAGCGACACATTCATATACGTGAGGCAAAAGACGAAAATAGTCCTGGCTAAGGTAAGGAGGCAGCCGTGGAGTTTACCGTGCGTGAGGCCGCAAAGTGATGTGATGTGTTATAGGCTAGGTTCTTATGATTTAGGATCGGGGTCCCAACAATAATGCACCAATTTATATTATTTTTGAGCACTACCTATTAACCAGTGCCACTTGTTGTTTTCTGCGTGTTTCTTGTTTTTCAGGGTTTCAATACGAGACGAAGTCCAATTGCCTTGAAACTTTTTGATAATTTTTTCTGGACCAAAAGAAGACCTGGAAGCTTCATGAGGAGACCTAAAGCCTCACGGGAAGCCAACAAGGCAACAGGGCACGGTCAGGGGGCTGGCCATGCCCTGATGCCTTTCGCCTCCTCATATCCCTTCTTGCCTCGTTCTTTGTCCTATACATTCCCATATATTCCAGAAACCCCAAATATATCGAGGAAACACTTTTTACACCGCCGCTAGTTTCTCTTCCACAATGACCCCATCTTGAGCTCTGTTCCGACACTCTGCTGGAAGGGGGATCGATCACGGAGGGCCTCTTCATCAAGCTTGGTGCCCTCGTGATGATGTGTCCGTAGTTAGTGTATAGATGGCCATCTCTCTCACTCTTGATCTTTAATATGATGATCATGGCATCTTCCCTTTGATCTATCCGATGTAGTTCTTTTGTGCGGTCCGCTTGTTGGGATTAGATGAATTTTAGGTTTTTGTTCAGATTATTCATGAAAATTATTTGAATCTTCTCTGATTTTTATGATTCTTATTTTCATGTTCATCATAGATTCGTAAATCTATCCAATCTATTGAATTGCTTTGATCAAGTAGTTTGATCTTTCTTTAGTGGTAGATGTGCGTTGTAGTGGGTTCAACCTGGTGAATTTCTATATCCCAGTGAAATAGAAGGGACAATATGCGTCTTTGTGTTGCTTCCACTAAGGATAAAATGATGGGGTTTATTCATATTGATTGAGTTTACTCTGTCTACATCATGTCATCGTTCTCCAAGCATTACTCTGTTTTACTTAATACTCTAGATGCATGTTGGATATCGGTCGATGGGTGGAGTAATAGTAGTAGGTGCAGGCAGGAGTCGGTCTATTTTCTTATGGACATGATGCCTATATACACATGATCATTTCCTTGAAAATCGCATAACTATCCGTTGTTCTATCAATTGCCCAACAGTAATTTGTTTACCCACTATATGTTGCTTCCATGAGAGATGCCACTATAGAACACTATGGCCCCCGAGTCTATTCACTTATATATTCATAAAATTATAATTTATTCACTGTTATTATTTGTATTTTATTTTATTTTGCAAGTTACAACTATGTACAATTATCTACACACCTTATCTGCTTGCAAATAACGAGACCAAGGGGATTGAGAACCCTCTTGCCCGTGTTGGGTGCAAGTTGTTTGCTCTTTTGTGTGCAGTCGCTGAAGACGGCTGAGGATTGATATTACTATTGGTTCAATAAACCTTGGTTTCTTAATTGAGGTAAATACTTAACCGTATTGTGATGAAATAACCCGTTCCTATTCACGAAAAACCCAACGCATATGACAAGCACAAGGAAGGATTTCTAGCGTTGTTGGCAAGGAATATCATCGCCAAGTACCAAGTAACTTCACACAAATTATAAATCACTTGTTCCTCTTTTTATTTGTTGTTATGTCTTGCTTGTTCCAAAAAAAAATCAAAAATACAATTTTTTTTACCCTTGCTTTCTTAGCTTCTCAGTAGTTTGCAGCTTCGCTCTCTAGTTTGCTTGAAAGTTGCTACCATGTCTGAATTTGAGAAAGTTATTGTCGAAAGTGCTTGTGAAGATAACATTGGTGACTTGGATGAAGATAGGATACAATTTATTGATTCCACCCATGATCCTCCTATGGATCAAGTCCCTACTACTAACACTCACACGACTATAAATTCTAAAATTTATCATGTGGGTAGTGGGAACATTATTGGAAAGTAATTTCATCCAAGAATTCTTTGAGTATTTGTTAGCTTCCCTTCTCATTAAGGGATATATACTTGATGAAACAAATTGTTATGTGGATGCTATCACCATGCTTATATTGAAAATGGAAAGAAAATTTGTGCATCTCCACCCTATGCTTCAAAAGATATTTTTGGGGCTCCCTAGCATGCATGATGCCGAGATTAAGAAATTTTCTATCAGTATCCTTATACATGAATTTGACTATATTTTGCGTGAAGCGAAATAACTTTTTTACTTCTATGGAATAAAATTTGAATGTCCTCCCATAGAAGCAATTCTCCATAAAAAAGATGTTATGCGTAGGTTGGAATCTAATGACTATCACGGACTTGATATGAATATGAGGAGGAATGTGGTTGCCGAATAATTGACACAATATTTGTTTATCCTCACTTGTGATAAATTTGATTGCATTTATAAAGGAATTAATGAAGGTTTTAGTTAATATTCGCAAGAAAACACTATCAGGGATCCTATTAGTGATGAAATCCATGTCTTATATTAGGAACCCTTAGATGATAGTGATATGAGTAATAATTTTTTGAATACTTTCGAACACTTTAGAACTTCAACTAGGATTTAAAAAGGTGACTTATAAAGTAAAGTTTTGGAGGAATTAATTTTGAAGGACATGAAGGGGTCCAACAATTGATGATATGCAATATGCCTAGCTAGGGGCGTAAAACAATAGCGCTTGTTGGGAGGCAACCCAATAGCTATCTTAATTTTTTGCTTTTTTACTTTCCACTTAGGTGTGATGACATGATTATTTCCTTTTGTAATGATTGTGTTTTTGCGTAATTAGTGTTTGTTCCAAGTTAAACCTTTGGGATTACTTGTATGATAAGTATAATTGATACGATGAAAAAAATAGAAACTTTGGCATCCAGTGCAGAATTCATATGATTTTGCTCAAACGTATTTTTAATCTAGAGTTTTTACGAAGTATTTCTATACAAATTCCTCAGGTCGACCTCATTTTTCAAAAAAATTGGAGTTCCATAAATATAGGTTCAGCATAGATTACTACAGATTGTTCTATTTTAGCTAGATTTTGTTTTTTGCTTGCATAATTTTCTTGTTTTGATGATGCTATGGATTGTATCGGGGGGTATAAGCCATGTACGAGTTAGAATACATTACCTATTATGAAATAATTAAATAATAATTAATTTATACTAGTTAGTCCCTAAGTATTTGTTATGTTGTTTATACTAACGGATCTCACAGAGTTTTATGTTATTGAAATTTTCAAGTTTTGGGTGTTATCGCGATGGAGAATGGAATAAGGAGGAGCAAGAGCCTAAGCTTGGGGATGCACATGGAACCACAAGGTAATATTCTACGAATACTCAATCGCCTATACTTGGGGATTCCCCGGAAGGCATCCCCTCTATCGTCTCAATCCATCGGTATGTCACTTGAAGCTACATTCTTATTCATCACATGATATGAGCTTTTGCTTGGAGCATCATTTGCTTTAGTTTAATTTTTATTTTTAGTTTTCCACAATCATTATTTGCTGGACATACTAACCTAAGAGAGATACACATCTATCATGATTTGTTAGAATACTCTATGTGCTTCACTATATCTTTTGAGCTGAACAATTGCTTTAGTACTTGACGTATATCTTATTGAGCATGGTGGCATGTAGTTTTTATAGTAATACTTGAACTCCCATTATTCACTTATATTTTTTAAGGGTTAATAAATAGTAGCGGTAATTTGCATGGGTTATGAAGATAGTCCCAAGATATAACTATCCAATGGATGAGAATCTAAACCATCGTGTAGCGCATAAAGAGAAATTGTGGGTTAATGATATTGATGTGGTAATATGAAAAAGGTGTGAGTGCATCATTGTTGATTCGTAGAAGTAGTGGTATTAAGAGGTGTTAATTACTTGTTTGTCTGAATATTAAAAAGGCATGGCGGGGATGTGTGAGTATTTCTATTCCTCGTTGAAATACTAGTGTTGTTTCGAGTTGGAGTCGCATGACGGTTAATTCCTCCCAACCCTCTCCCTTGGGGCATGCGGCTAGTGCTTTCATTTTTGATCAAACTAATAAAATTTTGCAATAAGTATATGAGTTCTTCATGACCAATGTGAAACTATGGACATACGCAACCTCACCTCCTCATAATTTGCTAGCCTCTTCGATACCGTGCATTCCCATTCTCACCTCGAGCATCGATGCAAACTTCGTCGGTGCATCCAAACCCCGTGGCATGATATGCTGTACCACACATAAACCTTTCTTTATCTTCCTCAAAAAAGCCACCACGCCTACCTATCATGGCATTTCCGTAGCCATTCTGAGATATATTTCCATGCAAATTTCACCGTTACATTATATGACTAGTTCATTCATCATCATATTGCTTTGCATGATCATATAGAGCTGACATAGCATTTGTGGCAAAGCCACCATTCATTACATCGATGAATACATGTCACACTAGATCATTGCACATCCTGGTACACTGCCATCGGCATTCATATTGAGTAATATCGAGATTTCATGAGTTGTAAGTAAATAAAAGTGTGACGATAATCATTATTAGAGAATTATCCTAGTGAGGAAAGGAGGATGCACACTATGATTCCCCCACTAGCCGAGAAGAGACTCTGGACGAAAAATGAAAAATGGGGAGGACAAATGATCCCAACATAAAGATAAAGAAATATAGAGAAAATAAAAATGAATGAGACAAAAAGAGAGAAGGGACTTTGCTACTATACTTTACCACACTTGTGCCTTAAAGTGGCACCATGTTCCTCATGTAGAACTCTCATGATATGTCATTTTCATATGCTAGTGGGAATAATATTATCATTACTATAAACTTGGCTTGTATATTCTGATGATGGACTTCCTCAAATGCCCGAGGTCTTCATGAGCAAGAAAGTTGGATGCACACCCCACATAGCTTCATTCGAGCTTTCATACACTTATAGCTCTAGTGCATCATTTGCATGGAAATCCCTACTCCTTGCATCGACATCTACTGATGGGCATATCCATAGCCCATTGGTATGCCTAGTTGATGTGAAAATATCTTCTCCACTTTTACTCCTTTGATATCTACCACCATATTCTATTCCACCATCTGCTATGTCCATGGCTCACACTCATGTATTGTGTGAAGAATATAAAGTTGATTCACTTTGAAAATGTATGATCCAATTGCTTGACTTGGACACCTTGGTGCTTAACATTTGTATTAATGTGGTGAAGACTGAGCCATGCTTTACTAATATGAAAGATTAATGGGGGTATATGTTGGGGAAGCTCGCATGGGGAACAAAAAATTTCCTACGCGCACGAAGACCTATCATGGTGATGTCCATCTACGAGAGGAGATTTGGATCTACATACCCTTGTAGATCGCACAACAGGAAGCGTTTAAGAAACGCGGTTGATGTAGTGGAACGTCCTCACGTCCCTCGACCCGCCCCGCGAACCGTCCCACGAACCGTCCCACGATCAGCTCCGATCTAGTGCCGAACGGACGACACCTCCGCGTTCAACACACGTACAGCTCGACGATGATCTCGGCCTTATTGATCCAGCAAGGAAGACGGAGAAGTAGATGAGTTCTCCGGCAGCATGATGGTGCTCCGGTGGTGGTGAAGGATCTGCTCCTGCAGGGCTCAGCCTGAGCTCCGGAGAAATACGGTCTAGAGGAAAAACCGTGGTGTTTGTGGTCGGGCTGCCGTGGAAAAAGTTGTCTCAAATCAGCCCTAGAACCCCACTATATATAGGAGGAGGGGAGGGGAGTCTTGCCTTGGGGAACAAGACCCCAAGGGTCCGCCGAGGATTGGAAGGTGGAGTCCTTCCCTTCTTTCCCACCTCTTTTTTTCTTTTCTTTTTGATTTTCTATCTCCTACGCATAGGGCCCTTTTGGGCTGTCCCACCAGCCCACTAAGAGCTGGTGCGGCACCCCTAAGGCCTATGGGCTTCCCCAGGTGGGCTGGCCCCCTCCTGGTGAACATCCGGAACCCATTCGTCACTCCCGGTACATTCCCGGTAATGTCCGAAAACTTTCTGGTAACCAAATGAGGTCATCCTATATATCAATCTTCGTCTCAGGACCATTCTGGAAATCCTCGAGACATCTGTGATCTCATACGGGACTCCGAACAATATTCGGTAACCACACATATAACTCAACTATACTAAAACATTGCCGAACCTTAAGTGTGCAGACCCTGTGGGTTCGAGAACTATGCACACACGCCCCGAGGTACTCCTCGGTCAATATCCAATAGTGGGACCTGGATGCCCATATTGGATCCTACATATTCTCCGAATAACTTATCGGTTGAACCTCAGTGTTAAGGATTCAGGCAATCCCGTATGTCATTCCCTTTGTCCTTTGGTATGTTACGTGCCCGAGATTCGATCGTCGGTATCCACATACCTATTTCAATCTCATTACCGGCAAGCCTCTTTTCTTGTTCTGTAATACAAGATCCCGTGACTTACAGTAAGTCACATTGCTTGCAAGGCTTGTGTGTGATGTTGTATTACCGAGTGGGCCCCGAGATACCTCTCCGTCACACGGAGTGACAAATCCTAGTCTTGATCCATACTAACTCAACGGACACCTTCGGAGATACCTGTAGAACACCTTTATAGTCACCCAGTTACGTTGTGACGTTTGATGCACACAAGGTATTCCTCCGGTGCCAGTGAGTTATATGATCTCATGGTCATAGGAACAAATACTTGACACGCAGAGAACAATAGCAATAAAATGACATGATCAATATGCTACGTATATAATTTGGGTCTTGTCCATCACATGATTCTCCTAATGATGTGATCCCGTTATCAAGTGACAACACTTGCCTATGGTGAGGAAACCTTGACCATCTTTGATCAACGAACTAGTCAATTAGAGGCTCACTAGGGACAGTGTGTTGTATATTTTACCACACATGTATTTAAGTTTCCAATCAATACAATTCTAGCATCGATAATAAATGATTATTATGAACAAGGAAATATAATAATGGCTAATTTATTATTGCCTCTAGGGCATATTTCGAACAGTCTCCCACTTTCACTAGAGTCAATAATCTAGTTCACATCACCAAGTGATTTCAACGAATCCAACACCCATATAGTTCTGGGGTCTGATCTCGCCTTGCTAGCGAGAGAGCTTTTAGTCAACGGTTCTGAAACTTTCATATCCGTGTGTTCTTTACAAATCTTTATGTCATCTCACAGATGCTGCTACTACATGCTATTCGGAAATACTCCAAATAACTACTCTACTATACGAATTCGTTTTACTACTCATAGTCATTTGGATTAGTGTCAAAGCTTGCATCGACGTAACCCTTTACGACAAACTCTTTAACCACCTCCATAATCGAGAAAAATTCCTTAGTCCATTAGTTACGAAGGATAAATTGACCGCTATTCAGTGATTCAATCCTAGATCACTCTCTGTACCTCTTAACAGACTTGTGGCAAGGCACACATTAGGTGCGGTACACAACATGGCATACTGTAGAGTCTAGGGCTAAGGCATAGGGGACGACCTTCGTCCTTTCTCTTTCTTCTGCCGTGGTCGGGCTTTTGAGTCTTACTCATATTCACACCTTACAATACAGCCAAGAACTCTTGCCTTGCTGATCTATTTCGAACTCCTTTAAAAACTTGTCAAGGCATGCATTTCATTTGAAAGTTATGTTTAGCATTTTTGATCTATCTCCATAGAAATTGATGCTCAATGTTTAAGTAGCTGTATCCAGGTCTTCCTTTGAAAAACCCCTTTCAAACAACCGTTATGCTTTACAAAAATTCTACATTACTTCCGATCAACAATATCTCAACCACATATACTTATCAAAAATTCTATAGTGCTCCCACTCACTTCTTTGGAAATACAAGTTTCTCATAAACCTTGCACAAACCGAAAAGCTTTGATCATCTCATCAAAGCGTGTATTCCAACTCCGAGATGCTTGCACCAGTCCATAAAAGGATCGATGGAGCTTGCATACTTGTCAGTATCCTTAGGATCGACAAAACCTTCTGGTTGTATCACATACAACCTTTCCTCAAGGAAACTGTCGAGGAAACAATGTTTTGACATCCTATGTGCAATATTTCATAAATAATGCAGAAACTACTAACATAATTCCAACAGACTTTTAGCATCGCTACGAGTGAGAAAGTCTCATCATAGTCAACTCTTTGATCTTGTCGAAAACATCTTTGCGACAAGTTAAGCCTTTTTAATGGTGACTTTTCACCATCATCGTCTATCTTCCTTCAAAGATCCATCTTTACTTAATAGTCCTAGAACTATCAAGTAGTTCTCCCAAAGTCTACACTTTGTTTTCATACATGGATCCTCTCTCGGATTTCATGGCCTCCATCCATTTGTCGGAATCCGGGCCCACCATCGCTTCTCCATAGCTCGTAGGTTCATTGTTGTTCAACAACATGACCTCCAAGACAGAGTTACCGTACCACTCTGCAGTAGTATGCGACCATGTTGACCTACGAGGTTTGTAGTACCTTGATCCAAAGCTCAATGATAACCATCATTAGTTTCTACTTCAATTGGTGTAGGCGCCACATGAACATCTTCCCGCGCCCTTCTACACACTGGTTGAAGTGACGGTTCACTAACCTCATCAAGTTCCACTACGCTCCCACACAATTCTTTCGAGAGAAACCTTTCCTCGAGAAAGGACCCGTTTCTTGAAACAAACACTTCGCTTCCGGATCTGAGATAGGAGATGCACCCAACTGTTTTGGATATCCTATGAAGATGCATTTATCCGCTTTGGGTTCGATCTTATCATACTGAAACTTCTTCACATAAGCATCGCAACCCCAAACTTTTAAGAAACGACAACTTAGGTTTCTCCAAACCAAAGTCTATACTGTGTCATTTCAACGGAAATACGCGGTGCCCTATTTAAAGTGAATGCGGTTGTCTCTAATGCATAACCCATAAACGATAGTGGTAATTCGACAAGAGACATCATAGTATGCGCTATATCCAATAGGGCGTGGCTATGACGTTTAGACACATCATCACACTATGGTGTTCTAGGTGGCATGAACTGCGAAACAATTTCCACATTGTCTTAACTCCATACCAAAACTTGTGACTCAGATATTCGTCTCTATGATCATATCGTAGACTGTTTATCCTCTTGTCACGACGATCTTCACTCTGAAATAGCTTTGAACTTTTCAATATTTCAGACTTGTGTTTCATCAAGTAAATACTCCTGTATCTACTCAAATCGTCAGTGAAGTAAGAACATAACGATATCCACTGCGTGCCTCAACACGCATTGGACTGCACTCATCAAGAATGTATTCCTCCCAACAAGTTACTCTCTTGTTTCATGTGGCATGATTTGCATGTCTCAATTGATTCAAAATCAAGTGAATCCAAATGATCCATCTGCATGGAGTTTCTTCATGCGTTTATACCAACAGGTATGGTCTTGCATGTCTCAAACGTTTCCAAAATGAGTGAGTACAAAGATCCATCAGCATGGAGCTTCTTCATGCATTTTACACCAACATGACTCAAGTGGCAGTGCCACAACTAAGTGGTACTATCATTATTACTTTATATCTTTTGGCACCAATATTATGAACATGTGTAACACTACGATCGAGATTCAATAAACCATTGAGGGTAATTATTCAAGCAAATAGAATAACTATTCTCTTCAAATGAATAATCGTATTGCAATAAACACGATCCAATCATGTTCATGCTCAACGCAAACCCCAAATAACAATTATTTAGGTTTTACCACCAATCCCGATGATAGAGGGAGCGTGCGATGTTTGATCACATCAACCTTGGAAACACTTCCAACACGTATCGTCACCTCGCCTTTAGCCAGTCTCTGTTTATTCTGTAGCTTTCATTTCGAGTTACTAATCACTTAGCAACCAAACCGGTTTCCAATACCCTCGTGCTACGAGGAGTACCAGTAAAGCACACATCAATATCATGTATATCAAATATACTTCTGTCGACTTTGCCAGCCTTCTTATCTACCAAGTATCTAGGGTAGCTCCGCCTCAGTGACCATTCCCCTCATAATAGAAGCACTTAGTCTTGGGTTTGGGTTTATTCTTGGGTTTCTTCATTAGAGCAACAAATGGTTTGCCGTTCCATGAAGTATCCCTTCTAGCCCTTGCCCTTCTTGAAACTAGTGGTTTTACTAACCATAAACAATTAATTCTCCTTGTTGATTTCTACTTTCTCAATGTCAAACATTGCGAATCACTCAAGGATCATCATATCTATCCTTGATATGTTATAGTTCATCACAAAGCTCTAGCAGCTTAGTGGCAGTGACTTTGGAGAACCATCACTATCTTATCTGGAAGATTAAATCCCACTTGATTCAAGCGATTGTTGTACTCAGACAATCTGAGAACATGCTCAATGATTTGAGCTTTTCTCCTTTACTTTGTAGGCAAAGAATCTTGTCGGAGGTCTTATACCTCTCAACAAGGGCACGAGCATGAAATCTCAATTTCATCTCTTGGAACATCTCTTATGTTCCGCGACGTTTTCAAAACGTCTTCGGTGCCTTGCTTCTAAGACTTTAAGTATTGCATACTGAACTATCACATAGTCATCAAAAACGTGTATGTCAGATGTTCGCAACATCCACAGACGACGCTAGAGGTGCAGCACACCGAGTGGTGCATTAAGGACATAAGCTTTCTGCGTAGCAATGAGGACAATCCTTAGTTTTAGGACTCAATCCACAAAGTTGCTACTATCAACTTTCAACTAAGTTTTCTCTAGGAACATATAAAACAGTAGAGCTATAGCGCAAGCTACATCGTAATTCGCAAAGACCATTAGACTATGTTCATGATAATTAGTTCAATTAATCATATTACTTAAGAACTCCCACTCAAAAAGTACATCTCTCAGGTCATTTGAGTTGTACATGATCCAAATCCACTATCTCAAGTCCGATCATAACGTGAGTCGAGAATAGTTTCAGTGGTAAGCATCTCTATGCTAATCATATCAACTATACGATTCATGCTCGACCTTTTGGTCTCTTGTGTTCCGAGGCCATGTCTGCACATGCTAGGCTCGTCAAGTTTAACCCGAGTGTTCCGCGTGTGCAACTATTTTGCACCCGTTGCATGTGAACGTTGAGTCTATCACACCCGATCATCACGTGGTGTCTCGAAACGACGAACTGTCGCAACGGTGCAAAGTCGGGGAGAACACAATTTCGTCTTGGAAATTTAGTGAGAGATCACCTCATAATGCTACCGCCGTTCTAAGCAAAGTAAGGTGCATAAAAGGATTAACATCTCATGCAATTCATAAGTGACATGATATGGCCATAATCATGTGCTTCTTGATCTCCATCACCAAAGCACCGGAACGATCTTCTTGTCACCGGCGCCACACCATGATCTCCATCAACGTGTCGCCATCGGGGTTGTCGTGCTACTTATGCTATTACTACTAAATCTACGTCCTAGCAATATAGTAAACACATCTGCAAACACAAATGTTAGGTTAAAGATAACCCTATGGCTCCTGCCGGTTGCATTACCATCGACGTGCAAGTCGATATTAACTATTATAACATGATCATCTCATACATCCAATATATCAGGTCACGTCATTGGCCATATCATATCACAAGCATACCCTGCAAAAACAAGTTAGGCGTCCTCTAATTTTTTGTTGCATGTTTTACGTGGCTGCTATGGGTTTCTAGTAGATCGCATCTTACTTACGCAAAAACCACAACGGAGATGTGCAAATTGCTATTTAATCTCTCCAAGGACTGCCTCGGTCAAAACCAATTCAACTAAAGTTGAAGAAACCGACACCCGCCAGTCATCTTTATGCAACGAGGTTGCATGTCAAGCGATGAGACCAGTATTTCATAAGCGTACGAATAATGTCGGTCCGGGCCGCTTCAATCCAACAATACCGCCAAATCGAGAAAAGACTAAGTAGGGCAGCAAATCGAATAGCACCATCAACAAAACCCTTTGTGTTCTACTCTAGATTACATCTACGCTTGAACCTAGCTCATGATGCCACTATTGGGGAACGTCGTATGGGAAACGAAAATTTTCCTACGTGCACGAAGAATTATCATGGTGATGACCATCTACGAGAGGAGATTTGGATCTACGAATCCTTGTAGATCATACAGCAGGAAGCTTTTAAGAAACGTGGTTGATGTAGTGGAACATCCTGACGTCCCTCGATCCGCCCCGCGAACCGTCCCATGAACCATCCCCGCGATCCGTCCCACGATCCGCTCCGATCTAGTGCCGAACGGACGGCACCTCCGCGTTCAACACACGTACAGGTGCCGATGATCTCGGCCTTCTTGATCCAGCAAGGAAGACGGAGAAGTAGATGAGTTCTCCGGCAGCGTGACATCGCTCCGGTGGTGGTGAAGGATCTACTCCTGTAGGGCTCCGCCCGAGCTCCGCAGAAATACGATTTGGAGGAAAAACCATGGTGTTTGTGGTTGGGCTGTCGTGGCAAAAGTTGTCTCAAATCAGCCCTAGAACCCCACTATATATAGGAGGATGGGAGGGGAGGCTTGCGTTGGGGTCCAAGACCCCAAGGGTCTGCCGGCCAAGGAGGTGGAGGAGTCCACCTCCAATCCTAGTCCAACTAGGATTGGAAGGTGGAGTCCTTCCCTTCTTTCCCACCTCTTTTTTTCTGTTCTTTTTGATTTTCTATCTTCTGCACATAGGGCCCTTTTGGGCTGTCCCACCAGCCCACTAAGGGTTGGTGCGGCACCCCTAAGGCCTATGGGCTTCCCCAGGTGGGTTGGCCCCCTCCCGGTGAACATCCGGAACCCATTCGTCACTCCCGGTACATTCCCGGTAATGCCCGAAAACTTTCCGGTAGCCAAATGAGGTCATTCTATATATCAATCTTCGTCTCCGGACCATTCCGTAAACCCTTTTGACGTCTGTGATCTCATCCGGGGATCCGAACAAAATTCGGTAACCACACATATAACTCAACTATACTAAAACATCGCTGAACCTTAAATGTGCAAACCCTGCGGGTTCGAGAACTATGCAGACATGCCCCGAGGTACTCCTCGGTCAATATCCAATAGCGGGACCTGGATGACCATATTGGATCCTACATATTCTCCGAATAACTTATCGGTTGAACCTCAGTGTCAAGGATTCAGGCAATCCCGTATGTCATTCCCTTTGTCCTTTGGTATGTTAGTTGCGCGAGATTCGATCGTCGGTATCCGCATACCTATTTCAATCTCATTACCGGTAAGCCTCTTTTCTCATTCTGTAATACAAGATCCCGTGACTTACACTAAGTCACATTGCTTACAAGGCTTGTGTGTGATGTTGTATTACCGAGTTGGCCCCGAGATATCTCTCCGTCACACGGAGTGACAAATCCCAGTCTTGATCCATACTAACTCAACAGACACCTTTGGAGATACTTGTAGAACACCTTTATAGTCACCTAGTTACGTTGCGACGTTTGATGCACACAAGGTATTCCTCCGGTGCTAGTGAGTTATATGATCTCATGGTCACAGGAACAAATACTTGACACGCAGAAAACAATAGCAATAAAATGACACGATCAATATGCTACGTATATAATTTGGGTCTTGTCCATCACATGATTCTCCTAATGATGTGATCCCGTTATCAAGTGACAACACTTGCCTATGGTCAGGAAACCTTGACCATCTTTGATCAACGAACTAGTCAACTAGAGGCTCACTAGGGACAGTGTGTTGTCTATGTATCCACACATGTATTTAAGTTTCCAATCAATAAAATTCTAGCATGGATAATAAACGATTATTATGAACAAGAAAATATAATAAAACTAATTTATTATTGCCTCTAGGGCATATTTCCAACAGTATATACATTCTTTTGAGATCGTATACTTTGAAAGATTGATGATTTTGCTGCTTGTGCGTATTATTATTACTATGTTGACGTTTGTTAATCCATCGTTTCTTAATGAGAATACATGCAAAAGATTACATATGGATAGCATGTCACATCAAAATTTCTGTTTTTATCATTTATCTAATTGATGACGAGCATGAATTAAGCTTGGGGATGCTTGATACGTCTCCAACGTATCTATAACTTTTGATTGTTTCATGCTATTATATTATCATCTTAAGATACTTTTTGATTCATAATGCACCAATTTATATTATTTTTGAGAACTACCTATTAACCCAGTTCCAAGTGTCTGTGGCGGTTTTCTCTATGTTTTTTTTTCTTCAGTATGACACTAAGTCCAGTGTGCATGAAACTTTTTGACGATGTTTTTGGACCAAAAGAAGATCTGGAAGCTTCATGAGGAGACCTAAAGCCCCACGGGAAGCCCACATGGCAACAGGGCGCAACCAGGGACGCCTTTCACCTCCATGTGGCCCCTCCTGCCTCGTTCTGTGGCCTACAAATTCTCATATATTCGAGAAACCCCAAATATTTCGACGAAACACTTTTTACGTTGCCACAAGTATCTGTTCCATGGCGACCCCATCTGGAGCTCCGGTCTGTCACTCTGCCGGAGGGGAATCGATCATAGAGGGCATCTTCATAAACCTTGGTTCCCTCATGATGATGTGTGAGTAGTTCACCACAGACCTGCGGGTCCGTAGTTTGTATCTAGATGCCTATCTCTCTCTCTCTCTTGATCTTCAATACAAGGATCATTGCATCTCCGCTTTGATCTATTCGATGTAATTCTTTTGTGCGGTGCATTTGTTGGGATCCGATGAATTGTGGGTTCATGTTCAGATTATTCATGAAAAGTATTTAAATCTTCTCTGAATTTTGTGACTTATTTTCATGATCATCATAGCTTCGTAAATCTATCCGGTCTATTGAATTGCTTTGGACAAGTATTTTGATCTTTCTTCAGTGGTAGATGTGCGTTGTAGTGGGTTCGACCTAGCAAGTTTCTATATCCAAGTGACAGAAAGGGGACAAGATGCATCTTTGTGTTGCTTCCACTAAGGATAAAATTCTTGGGTTTATTCATATTGATTGAGTTTACTTTGTGTACATCATGTCATTATTCTCCAAGCATTACTCTGTTTTACTTAATACTCTATATGCGTGCTTGGTAGCGGCCGATGGGTGGAGTAATAGTAGTAGGTGCAGGCAGTAGTCGGCCTATTTGCTTATGGATCTGATGCCTATATACACATGATCATTGCCGTGAAAATCACATAACTATCCGTTGTTCTATTAATTTCCCAATAGTAATTTTTTTACCCACCGTATGTTGCTTTCACGAGAGATGCCACTAGAGAACACTATGGCCCCCGGCTCTATTCACTTATATTTTCCAAAAACTTGTAATTTCCTTGTTTTTATTTTTTTTAGTTTTTTTAATTTATTTTGCAAATCACAACTATCTAATGAGACCAAGGGGATTGACAACCCTCTTGCATGCATTGGGTACAAGTTCTATGAAGATCAACAACTACGAGAGGGGGAGTCGGAGTGCATCTACATACCCTTGTAGATTGCTAAGCGGAAGTGTTAACAAACGCGATTGATGTAGTCGAACGTATTCACGATCCAATCATGATCCATCCCACGATCCAATCATGACCTGTTCGGATCTAGTGCCGAACGAACAACACCTCCTCGTTCAACACACGTATAGCTCGATGACGCCTTTACCACCTCGATCCAGCGAGCGAAGGTGAAGTAGTGGCTTGAGTTCTCCGGCAACACAGCAGCATGGTGGAGGTGGTGGTGGAGTTGTCCCGGCAGGGTTTCGCCAAGCACTACCACGATAGGAACAAGGGAGAAGTACTACGACTGAGAGAGAGGATGGCTGCATCGTGGCTCTTGGGTGTGGCTGCCCTGCCTCTGCTCTAGTATATATAGGGGGAGGGAGGAGGGATGGCGCCCTATGGTTCCCCCCTATGGTGCGGAGACGTCCAAGGTGCCTTGGCCCCCAAGGTGAGTGGGGCGATGTCCACCTCTTGGCCAGCCCCAGCCCTTGGACGCATGGGCCTCATGTGGGAGGGTCGGCCAGCCCACCATGGGCTGGTGCGCCGCCTCTCACAGCCCATGGGGCTCTTTGAGGTAGGTGGACCCTCCCGATGGACTCCCGGAGCACTTCCGGAACCCCCGTCAAAAAACTGATAACTTTTTGAAACTCTTCCAGAACTCAAATACCAACTTACCATATATAATTCTTTACCTCCGGACCATTCCGAAGCTCCTCCTCATCTCCGGGATCTCATCCGATACTCCGAACAACCTTCTCTCACCAACACAATAACTGAATTATATCTATATCGTCACCGAATGTTAAGTGTGCGGACCCTACATGTTTGAAAACTATGAAGGCATGACCAAGACACCTCTACGGTCAATAACCAATAGTGGGACCTGTATGTCCATTTCGGTTCCTACATCTTCTACGAAGATCTTTATCAGACGAACCACGATGTCAAGGATTCAGCTAATCCCATATGCTGTTCCCTTTGTCCATCGGTATGTTACTTGCCCGAGATTCGATCGTCACTACCTCCATACCTAGTTCAATCTCGTTACCCACAAGTCTCTTTACTCGTTCTGTAATACAAGATCCCGTGGCTAACTCCTTAGTCACATTGCTTGCAAGCTTATTGTGATGATGTATTACCGACTGGGCCCAAAGGCACTTCTTCGTCATACAGAGTGACAAATCCCAGTCTCGATCCATGCCAACTCAACGGACACCCTTAGAGAAACCTATATTGAATCTTTATGATCACCCAGTTATGTAGTGATGTTTGATACACACAAGACATTGTTCCATTGTCAAGGAGTTGCATGATCTCATGGTCATAGGAACACATACATTGACATGTACAAAGCAATAGCAATAAACTTGATACAATCAAACACTATGCTTATGGTTTGGGCCTAGTCCATCACATCATTCTCCTAATGATGTGATACCATTATAAAATGACGAATCATGTCTATGGCTAGGAAACCTTAACTATCTTTGATCAACGAGCTAGTCCAGTCGAGGCTTAGTTGGGACACTTTGTTGTCTATGTATCCAATCAATACATTTATAACATGGATAATAAACGATTACCATGAACAAGGAAATATAATAATAACCATTTTATTATTGCCTCTAGGGCATATTTCCAACTGTAGCGACCCGACTCAAGACGAGTCAAGCCTCTGGTGTTTCCGTACCATTCCAAGATCATGCTGGTACACACAAAGTACATAATGTATATATTCAAGAGTGCAATCACACGGCTTTATTAATCGAAATCTCATAAAGAGTACTTTATTACAATAAAGGAGTACATTAAAGTGGCTGAAGGCCAACTGATGAGATTATCTAATGAAGACTAAGCGGAAGCATCAGGTAGACGAGTCCATCCGACTCCAAGGGCATGTCGCTGAGCGTAGATCGTAGCCTCACTCCTGGTCGGAAATGTACTCTGCAACATGATACGTTGCAGCTGTGTAGGTCAGCATATTGAATATGCTGGCATGTCATCAAAGAGAGGAGTAAAATAATAATCAACTATCTCTACATGCATATTTGGCCGGTGGAGTTAAGTTTTGCATAAAGCCAGTTTTATCCTACAACAAAAGGGGTTGAAAGCAAAATATTACTACAATGTTTGTTGTTAACGAGATGGTTCCGCCAACCAATTCTCGTACCCGAATAGTTGTTAACACCCACATCATTATTAAGTTGTGTCGAGAGTTCAGGGGAAATTCAATGCCTTCGGCTCAAGTTGTCCATGACCGTGGACACGGCTAATCGATTAGGTTGAGTACTCTGTAGAGTTTTGCACACGTTCCCCACAAGATTTGATCGCCTCCGGGTTTGTCCTCGCACTCCAGGGTGTTTGAAGACCGGATGATCAAAACATGGTCTTTCAACGGGTCCCTCTGAATCCCTGTCGGTGCCCATCCATTCCTACCGTTCGTCTACATCTGCTAGCACCGCCTGTCCAGAGTCACCGCGTTGTCCAACCAAGACAGAGCCCATAATGACTTGTGGCTCTGCACGTAAGCCTAGAGTCTTGAAGTCTCCGTCCGTCCCTTTGAGCTTGGGTGAAGCTTTCCGCAGGATGACATGGCCTCTCCAGCATCCCGGGCATCCACTGGGTTTTCCCGGGAGCCGATCAACCGTCCTTCACCCAGAGTTGCATTGCGTCCTAGGTCTTGAAAATCTTGTCTTATTCCGGTCTTGATTATTATATCAATCTCGCATCACTCGTGGAATACAATCAACCGAATAACCCGTCTACTGAAGCATAGCATTAAGAATTTGTTGTCCCGGGGCCAAGTATCGGGGTGTTGTGTCCCTACCACATGAATACTACAACTTACACTAAAGTTTCCAAGTACCTAGGCAGCATGCAAATTGGGCAAAGAAGGTGATCTACCATGCATTGAAAACATAGGTAAAATAACATGATCAAAGATGACTTGCCTTGATGATAGTTGTCCTGCTCGAGCGTCTCTAAGTAACACGCTTCACACTCCGAATGGTCTACCGATACAAACACAAAGCACACCATAAGAAATTCAATCATGCCACAAGTAAAAATAACATCACATGCAATGGTTTGCAAAAGACTACGCAAAAGAATTTATCGCGCGCCGGTATGGCAGAAACTTGTTTCTGTTGAAAACACCAGTAAAAATACTTTAGAAAATCTGAAACTTCTACCACGGTAAGAGTTTATCACTAGAAAACAGTAGCAAAAAGAATCAACTCAATATCATTTTTCAAACTCCTGGAATAGGCAAAACAGTGTTTAAACTAAATCTGCTCTAACTTATATTTCAAAATTTCAAACATAGACAAATTATATGTTTTAAAAACTACAGGAAATTTTTGAGCTACTGGAAAAACAATCAATGTCATTGGACTTAGGGATAAAACGTTGTGGCCAAAACAAAACAGAAAGTTTCTGTTTTTGTAATCAGGCAGAAAAAATACAAAACTACTAGTGCTAAAAGAGATGTACACGTGGCAAGTTTCTAATGGCTGCGTAGGGTGTTTGTTTCATGACTTCGGGCATACGGCCGAAGACTAGCAAGTCTGCTGCTTAATTCATAAGTGACTAAATAAACCTACTGGTTTTCTGGAATAGACCGAAGGGGTACTAGTGATCTAATCCTGGCCATCCCCTTAGATCCAACGGCTAACGAAAGGGAACAAGAAATAACGAGGAGGAAGAGGAAGACTACCTGCTGGTAGTGGTGTCGCACCGGCGAGGGGCTGGCCGGCGAGGGAGAGGGGGTAGCTCCGGGGCGGTGGGGACGTCGGGCGGCGGCGGTGAGGTTCCTCCTCCTCGGGGGAGGCGGCGGCGGGGGAGACGTAGCTTGGGGGAGGCTCCTCCTGGCGAGGCCGAAGGTGCAGCCTTGCACAGGCGAAGCTTTGGGCGGCGAGGGGACGTGGCGGCGGCGACGACTAGGGTTGGGAACGGGGTCTCCGGGGGGTGGGACTTTATATAGGCTAGGTGGGGTGAGGTATAAGGAAGGAGGAGAGAGCTTTGGGGAGGGAATCGCGAGGAGGGAGGAGAGGTCGGTTCGGTCTGCAGAGGAAGGAAAGAGGAGGGAGGAAGCTTCGGTCGCGGTGGGGCTTGGGCAGGAGAGAGGGAAGGAGAGTTAAGGGAGGAGAGGGAGTACTTGGGAAGGAGATCGCGGGGAGAGGGGTCGGTCTCGGTCTCTGGTGGAGAAAAAGGAAAGGGAGGGAGGAAGGAGAAGAAGGGGACGCGGGGGAGAGAGAGCTCGGGTGGAGATGGGATTTGATCCCAGGTGGCGTGCTGGTGCACGTGGTGCATGGCTTGGTGCTGGGAAGCCCCTAGGCGATGGGGCTATGGTGCATGGCTGGGCTGAGCCCTTTGGCTCGGCCTGGCCGGTTCCTTTTTTTTTGAAAAAGAACAAACAGCAGCAAAAAAAAGTAAAATATATTTCCTAGCTAACAAATACTAGAAAATATGTACTAATATATATATGTACACTAGAATACTTAGGAAAAAAAAACAGAATAATATATACAACTAATATATATATATAATATCTATGGGAACCCTAGTTCCACCTAATGCAAACTTTCGAAAATGAGTTTTATGCAATAGGTCACACAACGAGATTGAAAAACTCAACTAAAATAATTCGGAGTTTAGAAAATTTGCAAAACCAAATTGGTGACTTCAAATAATATTCGAAACGTTATGCACTTTAATTCGACAAGGGAGAAGTCATATTATCTCCACTCCAATAAATTGCCCGTAGTCACATAACGAATATAATTTTCAGAAGAACACAATAATGCATAAAATATTCGATGCATATGAATGATCTATTAACATCCGAATTTAAGAAAATTGGGATGTTACAAACCTACCCACCTTAAGATGAATCTCGCCCTCGAGATTCGGGTTGGCTAGAAAATAGGTGCGGGTGGTCTCGACGAAGATCCTCTTCTCGTTCCCAGGTGGCTTCTTCCTCGGTGTGGTGGCTCCACAACACCTTGCAGAACTTGATGATCTTGCTGCGGGTAACTCTGTTGGCAGTCTCGAGAATCTTGACGGGTTTCTCCTCATACGTCAGATCACTGTCAAGCTGTATGGCCTCTAGGGGCACTGTATCTCTCAACGGAACATCGGCCATCTCAGCGTGGCATTTCTTCAACTGGGAAACATGGAAGACATCATGAACTCCGGACAATCCTTCCGACAGTTCCAGTTTGTATGCAACTTTGCCTCTACGTTCAAGAATTTTGTAGGGGCCAATGAAACGTGGTGCTAGTTTTCCTTTCACACCGAATCTCTTGATTCCTCGAAGTGGAGACACCCGAAGATATGCCCGGTCTCCTACTTCGTACGTTGCTTCCTTGCATTTGTTGTCGGCATAACTCTTCTGCCTGGTCACGAATAAGCTCGAACTTCTCTTCAGAATCTCGGATGAGGTCGGGACCAAAATGTTGTCGGTGTCCAACTCCATCCCACATCAACGGTGTTCTGCACCTCCTTCCGTATAGAGCTTCGAAAGGGGCCATCTTCAGACTGGTTTGGTAGCTGTTGTTGTATGAGAACTCGACATACGGTAAATTGTCATCCCAACTAGACCCATAGTCTAGTGCGCAAGCTCTCAACATGTCCTCCAGAATTTGATTGACTCTCTCGGTCTGTCCATCTGTCTACGGGTGAAATGTTGTGCTGAATTCCAATCTTGTTCCCAAGGTTTCATGCAGTTGGTGCCAAAATTTTGATGTGAACTGAGTCCCTCTATCGGACACAATGCTCTTCGGTACTCCGTGCAGACATACGATCCTCGTCATATATATCTTGGCCAGCTTGGCACTTGTGTAAGTAGTCTTCACCAGAATGAAGTGAGCTACCTTGGTCAAACGATCGACCACAACCCAAATAGAATTATAGCCAGAACGGGTCCTGGGTAATCCTGTGATGAAGTCCATACCAAGCTTTTCCCATTTCCATTCAGGTATCAGCAGAGGTTGGAGCACACCTGCTGGCTTCTGATGCTCGGCTTTTACTCGCTGACAAACATCGCATATTGCTACGAACTCGGCAATGTCTTTCTTCAGTCCTGTCCATTGGAAACTTTCTTTCAGATCCAGATACATCTTAGTGTTACCGGGGTGTATCGAGTACGAGGAATCATGAGCTTCCTGAAGTATCAACTTCCTGAGTTCGGGATCATTTGGCACATAGATGCGATCCTCAAACCATAAGGTTCCGTGTTCATCCTCACGAAAACCTTTAGCTTTCCCTTCTTCCATTTTCTGCTTAATCTCAGCTATCTCCTTGTCAGCTTTCTATGCTTCACGGATCTTTTCCGTCAAAGTAGACTGAATTTCCAGAGTGGCAACAAATCCTCATGGAACTATCTCCAATTTGAGCTCTCGGAGGTCATCGACTAACTCCTCGGGTAATCGTCCCGCGGTGAGCGTGTTCACATAACTCTTGCGGCTCAACGCATCGGCTACAACATTTTCCTTGCCTGGGTGATAATGCAATCTCATGTCATAATCCTTGATCAACTCTAGCCATCGCCTCTGCCTGAGGTTCAACTCCTTTTGCGTGAAGATATATTTCAGGCTCTTGTGATCAGTGTAAACATCACAAGTATTTCCGATCAGGAAATGTCTCCAGGTCTTGAGAGCGTGCACTACGGCTGCTAGTTCCAAGTCATGTGTGGCATAATTCAACTCGTGAGGTCTGAGCTGTCTGGATGCATAGGCTACAACTTTGCCTTCTTGCATGAGCACTCCTCCGAGTCCTTGACGAGAAGCGTCACAGTAAACCTGGAAATCCTTCCGAATGTTCGGCAATATCAGCACTGGGGCTGTCACAAGACGTTTCTTCAGCTCTTGAAAACTGGTTTCACATTCCTCAGTCCAAATATACTTGGATTCCTTCTTCAATAACTCTGTCATGGGCTTGGCAATCTTTGAGAAATTCTCAATGAACCTCCAGTAATACCCGGCAAGTCCGACGAAACTGCGGATTTCCTTGACTGAAGTGGGTGCTACCCATTCGGTGACTGCTGCGACCTTGGCAGGGTCCACTGCTATTCCTTCTCCTGAGATGACGTGTCCGAGAAATCCGACTTCCTTCAACCAAAACTCACATTTGCTAAACTTTGCATACAGCTTATGCTCTCGAAGCTTCTCCAGAACTAGACGCAGATGTTCCTTGTGTTCCTCTTCGTTGTTGGAGAATATCAGTATGTCATCGATGAACACCACGACAAAATTGTCCAAGTATTCCATAAATACCTTGTTCATCAGATTCATAAAATATGCCGGAGCATTAGTCAGTCCAAATGACATGACCGTGTACTCATACAAGCCGTACCGAGTGGTGAAGGCTGTCTTGGGTATATCCTGTTCACGAATCTTCAACTGATGATACCCTGATCGAAGATCGATCTTTGAGAATACGCGAGCTCCAACTAACTGATCAAACAGATCATTGATCATCGGCAAGGGGTACTTGTTCTTGATACTCACATCGTTCAATGCACGATAATCGACAACCATTCTCAAGGACTTGTCCTTCTTTTCAACCAAGAGCACTTGGGCTCCCCAAGGTGAAGAACTTGGGCGAATATACCCTTTGTCCAATAACTCCTTAATTTGCTTCTTGATTTCTATCAAGTCATTTGCGGGAATCCGATAGGGTCTCTTGGATATCGGGGCTGTTTCGGGTAATAGCTCAATCAAGAACTCAACCTCCCTATCGGGTGGCATGCCCGGCAATTCCTCCGGAAATACATTTGGGTACTCCTGTACAATCGGTACTTCCTCCTGGACTACTCCCGTGAGAGAGTTTACTCGCTTACTCCGTGTCGGGCGCTGAGACACGTACTTAATCCGCTTCTTCTCGGGGGTGGTGAGCAAAATAGACTTAAGGGCACAATCGATATTCCCTTCATACTTGGCCAACCAATCCATGCCTAGGATTACATCCAATCCCTGGGACTCTAATACGATGAGGTCGGTGGGAAAATTATGGTTCCCGATGTTGAGACTCAAAGCATGGCATCCTATCCCGGCTGTCATCATGCCTCCTGGGGAACTGACCTTAATAGGCTGGCCGAGGGTTCTAGTTGGCAAACTATACTTTTCCACAACTACCCTTGATATGAATGAATGCGTTGCACCAGAATCAAAAAGTACCAATACTGGATGTGAATTTAGCAAAAACTTACCAACCACAGTATCGGGGTGATCATAGACCTCTTCCACATCAATGTGGTTCACCTAAGCTCGAGGAAAAGGATTGGGCTTCTTAGCTGCAGAGTTGCCGTTGCCGTTTCCATTTCCCTGCTTGTTCTGGGGATAATCAGTGGCATAGTGTCCCGTCTTCTGACACTTGAAGCAAGTGATGTGAGTCAGATCCTTCTGAGCTGGAGCTGAATGCTGCTGAGTGCCAGTACCGCCATTCTTGAAGTTGCTGTTGTTGCAGTGATTCCCATTTCCTCCATGGTTGTGGCCTCCATGGTTGTGCATGGGGTGGGTATGCTGAACGTGTCCTCCAAACTTACCGGATCCAGTCCTGGTATTCCCTGGATAGGGGGTGTAGCGAGGCTTGTGCTGAGTGTCGGAGTTGAACTTTCCAACCCCATATTTTCGCTTGCGGTTCTCCATCTGCTGGTGTTTCCCCTCCAAGATGAGGGCCTTATCAACCAGCTCCTGGTAGTTGTTGAAGGTGGCTACCGTCAACTGAATGCTCAGCTCATCATTCAGTCCTTCCAAGAACTTTTCCTGCTTGGCCGCATCATCGGCCACATCTCCAGCTGCATAACGGGCGAGCATGCTGAATTCATCGACGTACTGGGCCACAGTGCGATTCCCTTGGCGTAAGTTGCGAAACTCATGCTTCTTCAGACTCATTGCACCAGCTGAGACATGCGCGGTGCGGAAGGCTTGCTTGAATTGCTCCCAAGTGACTCCAGTAATGGGATAAGTGGTGGTGTAGTTCTCCCACCAAGCAGCTGCAGGGCCTTCAAGTTGATGCGCGGCAAAACGCACCTTCTCAGCTTCAGTACAACCAGCAGTGATAAGTTCACGCTCCATCTTGCGGATCCAATCATCTGCCACAATGGGCTCAATGCTGCTGGAGAAAGTTGGAGGGTTCAACCTCAGAAAACGGGTGAGATTGTCAGCCTGGGGTGGGGGACGGTTGTTGTTATTGTTCTGGTTCTGAATGATCAGCTGCATCAAGGTGTTTTGTTGCTGGATCAACTGGGTGAGTTCCAGCGGAAAGTTGGACTCAGGGGCGCGTCTCGGGGGCATCTGATGTTTGTAGAGGGGTGAGATTAGCATAGAACAATGGTCTAAGAGGAATTACACTACCCATATGAATGCAACACAGAAGTATCACACCACACATTTCATTCAATATCATCACAAAGGTTCACACGGGGGTACAAAAATTCGATAATCCTAAACATCGGCCTAAAACGTAAAACGAGAAAGTAAAATTTGGTGGTCTAGTGTAAATGTCCTCCTCAGAATAGCATGGTGTCGGGTCCTTCGGTGGAGCTTTCTTCATAGTCCTCTTCGTTGCTGATCACGGGGGCTACGTCTCCTTCGGGATGAAGGTTCTCGCCCATGTCCAGTTCCTCCTCCAGGTATGCAACTCGAGTCTTCAGCTTCTCGATCCGTTCCAGAAAGTCCTTCACTTCCAGCTCATGCTCATAGTGGGCTTCCCGGGCTGCATCTTCAAGCTCAAGCTCGCGGAGTGACAGTTGCTTGATCTTCCTGGCGTCCTTGATCGCGTGATACTCCAGAGTCCCACTGTGCTTCTCCAAGGTCTGGGCATAAGACAAGAGAGCGTCATTGGTCTTGCTTGAGATGATGTCTCCGTCTTCATTTCTCCGGGATACAGCGAATAGGTCTGGAGAAATAGGGCAGCCTTTGTATTCATCCTTGATACGTCCGAGTGCACAATGGATCTCCATGTCCCTTCCGAGAATCCAGCTGGGTGCGATGAACTTGAAATCCATCGGCTCAGTGCGCGGCTGGAATGTCCTTCCGGGAATGTGCACCTCGATACTGTAGCGTGAGTCCTCCGGGTAAGACGAAGTTGGCTTCCCTGTGATAGTCAGCAGAGCAATCCTCAAGTCTTTGGTGATCTGCACCAGCTCTTTTCCGAACGGCATAGTGGTGTCGGGCTGGCAAAACTCCGTGAACTTAACAGGGATGAAGGTGGCCATCCAAACATTGGAAAATCGGGGAGAAGTCAGAAATGATCAGGAGAGGAAATAGAAGATTTATAGACATAAGAGAAAAAATAGTTTTCTTCCTAAGGCTTTTCCATTCCTAGAGGTTACGTCCTAAGGTCAGCGTGTGCTCTGAATACCATTTCTGTAGCGACCCGACTCAAGACGAGTTAAGCCTCTGGTGTTTCCGTACCATCCCAAGATCATGCTGGTACACACACAGTACATAATGTATATATTCAAGAGTGCAATCACACAGCTTTATTAATCGAAATCTCATAAAGAGTACTTTATTATAATAAAGGAGTACATTAAAGTGGCTGAAGGCCAACTCATGAGATTATCTAACGAAGACTAAGCGGAAGCATCAGGTAGACGAGTCCATCCGACTCCAAGGGCATGTCGCTGAGCGTAGATTGTAGCCTCACTCCTGGTCGGAAAATTACTCTGCAACATGACACGTTGCAGCCATGTAGGTCAGCATATTGAATATGCTGGCAAGTCATCAAAGAGAGGAGTAAAATAATAATCAACTATCTCTACATGCATATTTGGCCGGTGGAGTTAAGTTTTGCATAAAGCCAGTTTTATCCTACAACAAAAGGGGTTGAAAGCAAAATATTACTACAATGTTTGTTGTTAACGAGATGGTTCCGCCAACCAATTCTCGTACCCGAATAGTTGTTAACACCCACATCATTATTAAGCTGTGTCGAGAGTTCAGGGGAAATTCAATGCCTTCGGCTCAAGTTGTCCATGACCGTGGACACGGCTAATCGATTAGGTTGAGTACTCTGCAGAGTTTTGCACACGTTCCCCACAAGATTTGATCGCCTCCGAGTTTGTCCTCGCACTTCAGGGTGTTTGAAGACCGGATGATCAAAACATGGTCTTTCAACGGGTCCCTCTGAATCCCTGTCGGTGCCCATCCATTCCTACCGTTCGTCCACATCTGCTAGCACGGCCTGGCCAGAGTCACCGCGTTGTCCAACCAAGCCAGAGCCCATAATGACTTGTGGCTGTGCAGGTAAGCCTTGAGTCTTGAAGTCTCCGTCCGTCCCTTTGAGCCTGGGTGAAGCTTTCCGCAGGATGACATGGCCTCTCCAGCATCCCGGGCATCCACTGGGTTTTCCAGGGAGCCGATCAACCGTCCTTCACCCAGAGTTGCATTGCGTCCAAGGTCTTGAAAATCTTGTCTTAGTCCGGTCTTGATTATTATATCAATCTCGCATCACTCGTGGAATACACTCAACCGAATAACCCGTCTACTAAGCATAGCATTAAGAATTTGTCGTCCCGGGGCCAAGTATCGGGGTGTTGTGTTCCTACCACATGAATACTACAACTTACACTAAAGTTTCCAAGTACCTAGGCAGCATGCAAATTGGGCAAAGAAGGTGATCTACCATGCATTGAAAACATAGGTAAAATAACATGATCAAAGATGACTTGCCTTGATGATAGTTGTCCTGCTCGAGCGTCTCTAAGTAACACGCTTCGCACTCCGGATAATCTACCGATACAAACACAAAGCACACCATAAGCAATTCAATCATGCCACAGGTAAAAATAACATCACATGCAATGGTTTGCAAAAGACTACGCAAAAGAATTTATCGCGCGCCGGTATGGCAGAAACTTGTTTCTGTTTAAAACACCAGTAAAAATACTTTAAAAAATCTGAAACTTCTACCACAGTAAGATTTTATCACTAGAAAACAGTAGCAAAAAGAATCAACTCAATATCATTTTTCAAACTCCTGGAATAGGCAAAACAGTGTTTAAACTAAATCTGCTCTAACTTATATTTAAAAATCTTAAACATAGACAAATTATATGTTTTTAAAAACTACAGGAAATTTCTGAGCTACTGAAAAAATAATCAATGTCATTGGACTTAGGGATAAAAAGTTGTGGCCAAAACAAAACATAAAGTTTCTGTTTTTGTAATCAGGCAGAAAAAATACAAAACTACTAGTGCTAAAAGAGATGTACACGTGGCAAGTTTCTAATGGCTGCGTAGGGTGTTTGTTTCATGACTTCGGGCAAACGGCTGAAGACTAGCAAGTCTGCTGCTTAATTCATAAGTGACTAAATAAACCTACTGGTTTTCTCGAATAGACCGAAGGGGTACTAGTGATCTAATCCTGGCCATCCCCTTAGATCCAACGGCTAACGAAAGGGAGCAAGAAATAACGAGGAGGAAGAGGTAGACTACCTGCTGGCAGTGGTGTTGCACCGGCGAGGGGCTGGCCGGCGAGGGAGAGGGGGTAGCTCCGGGGCGGTGGGGACGTCGGGCGGCGGCGGTGAGGTTCCTCCTCCTCGGGGGAGGCGGCGGTGGGGGAGACGGAGCTCGGGGGGGGGCTCCTCCTGGCGAGGCCGAAGGTGCAACCTTGCATTGGCGGCAGCAGTGGCGAAGCTTCGGGCGGCGAGGGAACGTGGCGGCGGCGGCGACTAGGGTTGGGAACAGGGTCTCCGGGGGGTGGGACTTTATATAGGCTAGGTGGGGTGAGGTATAAGGAAGGAGGAGAGAGCTTTGGGGAGGGAATCGCGAGGAGGGAGGAGAGGTCGGTTCGGTCTGCAGAGGAAGGAAAGAGAAGGGAGGAAGCTTCGGTCGCTGTGGGGCTTGGGCAGGAGAGAGGGAAGGAGAGTTAAGGGAGGAGAGGGAGTACTGGGGAAGGAGATCGCGGGGAGAGGGGTCGGTCTCGGTCTCTGGTGGAGAAAAAGGAAAGGGAGGGAGGAAGGAGAAGAAGGGGACGTGGGGGAGAGAGAGCTCGGGTGGAGATGTGATTTGATCCCAGGTGGCGTGCTGGTGCACGTGGTGCATGGCTTGGTGCTGGGAAGCCCTTGGGCGATGGGGCTGTGGTGCATGGCTGGGCTGAGCCCTTTGGCTCGGCCTGGCCGGTTCCTTTTTTTTTTGAAAAAGAACAAACAGCAGCTAAAAAAAAGTAAAATATATTTCCTAGCTAACAAATACTAGAAAAATATGTACTAATATATATATGTACACTAGAATACTTAGGAAAAAAAAACAGAATAATATATACAACTAATATATATATATAATATCTATGGGAACCCTAGTTCCACCTAATGCAAACTTTCGAAAATGAGTTTTATGCAATAGGTCACACAGCGAGATTGAAAAACTCAACTAAAATAATTCAGAGTTTAGAAAATTTGCAAAACCAAATTGGTGACTTCAAATAATATTCGAAACGTTATGCACTTTAATTCGACAGGGGAGAAGTCATATTATCTCCACTCGAATAAATTGCCCGCCGTCACATAACGAATAGAATTTTCAGAAGAACACAATAATGCATGAAATATGCGATGCATATGAATGATCTATTAACATCGGAATTTAAGAAAATTGGGATGTTACACCAACAGTCTCTCACTTGCACTAGAGTCAATAATCTAGTATTACAAGGTAATGAATGTAACACCCTTAGAGTTCTAGTGCCGATCATGTTTTGCTCCTGGAAGAGATTTAGTCAACGGATCTGCAACATTCATATCTGTATGTACTCTACAAATGTTTATGTCCTCCTCCTTGATATAATCCCGGGTGGAATTAAAATGATGCTATATGTGTCTAGTCCTTTTGTGAAACCTCGGTTCCTTGGCTAGAGCAATGTCACTAGTGTTGTCACAAAACATGGTCATTGGATCCAGTGCACTCGGCACAACTCCAAGATCCATCATAAACTACTTAATCCAGAAACTTTCCTTCGCTGCTTCTGAAGCTTCTATGTACTCCGCTTCACATGTAGAATCAGCTACCATGCTTTGCTTCGACTACACTAGCTTACCGCTCCATCATTCAAAATAAATACGTATCAGGATTGAGACTTAGAGTCATCTGGATCAGTGTCAAAACTAGCATCGACTTAACCCTTTCCGACGAGCTCTTGATCACCTCCGTAAACGAGAAACATATCCTTGGTCCTTTTGAGGTACTTAAGGATATTCTTGACTGTTGTATAGTGTTCCACTCCTAGATCACTTTGAAACCTTTCGGTCATACTTATGACAAAGCTGACAAGTCGTCTTGTGCACAACATCACATGCACGATAGAGCCTATGGCTGAGTCATAGGGGGTGACACTCATCTTTTCTCTATCCTTTGTATTGTCTCGACATTGGGTCTTTCTCAACTTCACACCTTGCAGGATAGGAAACAACCCCTTCTTAGACTGATCCACTTTTAACTTCTTCAAAACCTTATCAAGGTATGTGCTATGTGAAAGTCCTATTAAGCGTCTCGATCTATCTCTATAGATCTTGATGCCTAATATGTAAGAAGCTTCTGTCACACCCCAAAAATTTAATCACATTTTTATAAATCAAAATATTGCCTAGAATAAATTTTTTGAGAAATAATTTGCTTCATTACTCTTTCCAAAAACTTTTCTTTTCAAATGGCATATTGAAGATCACTGAGTGACTGAGTCATTACTTCGGATCATTTTAATCCTTTACTTAATTTAGTGGAGATGTATTAAAACTTGGCCATGTTTGTTTAATTTTCTAATTTTTGGATTTTCTGTTGACTTCAGAACCAATCCTTTTCTTTCAATTATAAAGTTTCTCCTCCACATAGAAGCCTTTGAAAAGTTTATTGGGACTTGAGTGTTTGCATCAAAAAATTTCACTTCCGTTGACAAATTCATTGGAGACCATTTTTACAGATATTTTCCCTAGTTTCACTTTCTCAAAAATGGCCTTTTAATTCTTTTAAGGTCCTCTTTTGCACTGCAACCCATTTATAAACTCTTTTAAAAATTCCACGAAAATTTGGAGATGTCAAGGGGTGCATGAGATTCACTTTTATGCAAAAACCCAACTATGTGTTTTGGAAAAATTTAGCAAAACAACCCTTTTCATGTTTTGGTCGAGTTTGATGTTTTGTACCGCAATCCCAATTTTAATTTCTCAATTGCCCATGGGATTTTTTACTGCTGGTAGTTCACCCTACCAAACCCTTAAGTCCAAGATCCTAGCTCCATTGAATGAATTTAGATGCATGGAATAATAGCCTCAACTTGCTGTCGAGAATTGTGTTTATCAAAAATTTGTATTACCAAGTGTTACTTTTTTTCAAACTAGCCTTTCCATCATGACTAACACCTAAAGAGAACTAAATATGGAAATTTTGGTTGGCAGCAAAGTTCAATTGATGCCACTAGCAATCTGTCGAGCACTTGTAGTGCATGGCGAGATCTCGCATGGTCCAAATGCTGCACTCGGTACTTGTTGGTTTTACCAAACGAGCATGTCTAGCAGGAATGCTCTAGGCCCTAGCCTAACCCTGTTGAGCTTGAGGAGCATTGTAGGTAATTGGAGATGCGTGTCATTTCATCGAGAAGGTGTCGTTTTGCACGCGCCCGCCCGAGTTGCCGCGTCCATCCACTCGTGCCCCTTGGCTAGCTTCCAAAGCTGCGTCGCGCCGCGTCCATCTGCCCCGACAAGTGGTCGTCACCCCCCTGTGCCGCGCAGCGGTTCGACCTGGTAGTTCTGGCGACCTGCCGACTGCACCAGCTCGGCTTAGCGGTGGCCAGCACCACCCAAGCAGCCATGACGCACCAACTGTCTCTTGGTTCCTCCCCTGCAGCGCCCCCTCTGCTGCAAAGCCCTGCTGCCGCCCCTATCACACGTGAACGCTGCCAGAAGCCGTCGCCGGAGTCCCTATCCTTAGCCGCTGCGAATCGACTCCCTCCCACCTATAAATGGTGGCCCGTGCCCGTGGAGCTGCAGATCACCAACCAGAGTTGTGGCCAAGATTCCTAGCTTCCCTATGGCCGGAGCAAACCATTCTCCATCACCTCCAGTCATCACGACTGCCGCCATCCCCCGATGCCTCCGGCTAGTCCTGGGCCTCCCCTCCTTTCTAAAGCCCCTCTCTAGCCTCCTGCCTCACCATTGAATCCATCCCCGCCCCCAATTTGGCTCGGGAACCACCATTGCCAAGGTTCCCCTCCTGCCCGATGACGTCGTCCGCCATGACCGAAGCTCTGCTCAGCGCCAAGACCTCCGGTGACACTTTCCAATTCCCGATGATACGGTCTGTTCCCTTGAGATTGCTAGCATGTTGAGCTCCGTGGATGGCGCCTTCTGGCGCCGGTAGTCTTTGTTGGAGTCGGCCTTTGTTCACGACATGGGAGGAACAGGATGAACCCGATAGGTGGTCCCCACTTGTCGTGAGAGAGAGTCGTTGCCCAAGTGTTGCTGCCCTGATGGTGTGTTTTCCCCATAGGTAAGCGGCTTAGCATGGGTAGACTTTTAGTTTCAGGAAATGGTATTCACGCCGAAGCATTTTCTAACTTCTGTTTTATTTAGAAACATAACTTTGACCACACTTTGAGTGGCCACAACTTTTCAAATAAAACTCTGAATGAATTGATTCTTGTTCCTACCTCTCTCAAATTTCATCTAGTTTATTTTAAAATTTATTTCAAAAAAATTAAAACAACTTTCATGTCATGTTTGAAATTGTGTGTTCATTTAAATATTCTCATAATGGGAATTTGGAGAGAGGAAACCTCTTTCAATATTTTGGGGGTGCACAACACCCTTCTCAACTCCAAAGGCAAGCATCCTGAACTCTCATCTGTGCTAAGATGTGTGATGTTTGTTGTGGTGCATTGGAATGCATGATTTCATTATGTTGATAAGAACCCTTGCATAAAATCATAGTTTGCATGAGGGCATCTGATGGATAATTGTGTTTCCAAATATATGTGATGCTAATAGTGAGTGGGTACTACCTCATTCCTCGTATGCCATGTTGGTGTGGACAACTGTCGGTGAATACTCACAACATAAGCCATGGGTAGGCTAAAGATGGTGGGAACCGAAGTGGCACCGGAGGGCGCTGGGAACGAGGTTGGTACAAGCATGGAACACACGATGTACCCAGGTCTAGGGCTCTCCGTAGAGATAATACCCCTAATCCTGCCGGAATGTATGATGCATGAATGGCACTACTAAGTGCTCGTGGAACTGTATTGCGGAGGAGGAAGAAGGAGATGCCGGCTTGCGTCTATCTCTCCTATGTGGTTGGTGTGTGTGCTAAGTTGACCGACCCTCTGCATGGAGGGGGGCCGGGGGGTTTTATAGACGAACCCACCAACCTAAAATATGGATAAAAGTACAAGAGTGGGACCCTACTGGCAGCCTCGCCGGCCGGCCAGGGGGCCCACAGGGGTCTTGTCTTGTCGCTGGAGGGGCCCGCCGGCTGCGAGGTCCCGTCTGGCTGTGGGACCCGCTGGCTAGCCAATAAGGCTCTCGCGTAAGGTTGACGCAGGACACTTGTGGTACGTCCGGCGTCATCCAGCAAGATTCGTCATGGGGAGACGGTACGGCCGTCTCCACTGTTCCCACACCGAGTGCAGTAATGGAGTGGGAGTTTGCCGGGCCGACACTGTGCAGGGTGATGGATCAGAGCCACAGGACGTCAGCGGCATGGCCGCCGACGCTGGTACCTGTCGTGCTCTCCGATCCAGTACCTTTGCTGACGCGTAGCCACCTTTAACTGTAGGCTCTTGTCATGACCTACGGTCTGATGTGACTTCAGATCCCGAGCCGGCTAGCCTGCTTGACTAGCCGGCTTGGGACGGCCGCCTCGTCCCTAGCCGGCTGGCTTGGCCTAGGCGGCCAGGGGGAGGTAGCCGTCTGGCCTCTAGCCAGAAGGTGCTTCCTAGCTGGCCAGAGAGTTGGCCGCCTCGCCCCCCAGCCAACAGGTGCTTCCTAGCCGGCTAGGGGACTTGGGCCTTGTAGAATTGTTGTGGTTATTCCTTCTAGGCTGAAGGTAAAGGAGAAGACTCACTGAGCCTACCCTGGGGTTATCCCTCGATAGTAGTCCCCGAAGCTGGGGAGACCCGCCGCTCTGGAGCGGTTGGCCTCACCGGCTTGATTGTTTGTTGTTGTATTCCTCTCGCCGCCTACGGCAGGGGATGTCGGCTCAGAAGCCGGCTGGCTTCCAAGCGACGCCTCGGCTTCGTCGTAGGCCGCGCAAAACGCGCCACGTGCCAGGCCCGGCCTGACATGATGATGGTTTACGCAGGTGACAGGACCGGGCCTGGGCCCTGGGTCCCGACACGACGCCCCCTCGGCCCCCGTGCGGTGGATCCTCTGCGGATTTACTCCACGATGATTGGGTCTCGGGAAGCGTTACCGCCCGTAATAAATGGGATTAGTGGGGTCTTGTGTGCACCGGATCCCCTCCCCATGATCCTTTGTGGGGTTTAAATGGGGCGCGGGGGTAACGAGGAGGCCATTCGCCCCCTTCTCACCCCGCATCGACGCTCTCTTCCTCCCTGAACCCCGAGAGAAAGAGAGTGTCTGATTCGTCTTTGTCCTCTCCATCGCTGTCGCGCCACTGGTTGCCGCCAGTCTTCCTAAGCGCTCGTTGCCCGCAGTCATGGCAAGCGGCTCCTCCTCGATGAAGATCTCGTCCAATGGGGCCTAGCTGGGCAGCGAGATTTGTGACGACCACATCGAGGCGCTCCGCCACCGCCGGATGCTACCTCCGGCCTCTCTCGTGACGGTGCGGATCCCCGAAGCCGAGACCGCTCCGACGCCGCAGGAGGGGGAGACCGTCGTGTTCGACGAGCACTTCTACAGGGCCTTCGGGCTTCCGGCGAGCACTTTCTTCTCCAACTTTCTCACTTTCTTCAGCCAGCAGCCGCACCACCTAGCACTAAACGCCATTCTCTAACTCGCTTCGTTCGTCATCCTGTGCGAGGGTTTCCTAGGGATCGAGCCCCGCCTCGACCTCTGGCAGAGATTGTTCTTCCTCAAGCAGAATTCCAAGAAGATGGACAAGGCCGAGCTGGAGAATCTCTACGGCCCTCACCCGATGACGCTGTGTGGAGCCGCACTGGTGCACCATCGGTCGAAGTCCGGCTTCCCTCAGTTTCCACTACAAGAATCCATCAAGAAGTGGGAGAAAGGCTTCTTCTATATGAAGAACGCCAGCCCCGCACACGACGCCCTCAACATGCCTCCCTTCTCCATCGAGCCTCCGATGGCGAAGCTAAATTGGCAGGCCAAGTATCCGAAGCCGATTCATGAGGTGGCGCACATCGATAGCTTGAAGAATCGCGGCCTCCTGGGCTGCTGATACGTCTCCAACGTATCTATAATTTTTGATGGTTTCATGTTGTTATCTTGTCAAACTTTGGATGTTTTGTATGCCTTTTATATGTTTTTTGGGACTAACTTATTAATTCAGTGCCAAGTGCCAGTTCCTGTTTTTTCCATGTTTTTGACCCCTTTCAGAGGAGGATTTTGAACGGAGTCCAAACGGAACGAAACTTCCAAATAGATTTTTTTCAAAATAGAAAAAGATCGGGAAGCCTGAGAATCAGGGCAGGGGCCAGTAGGGACCCCACAAGCCCCCTAACCGCGGCCAGGGGGGCCCGCGCCTCCCAGGCTTGTGGGATCCCTGGACCACCTCTGCCCTAGGTCTTTCGCATGTAAATTCACTAAAATCCCAGAAAAAATGAGGAGATCATCGAAAGTACTTTTTCGCCGCCGCAAGCTTCTATCTCCGCAAGATCCCATTTTGGACACGTTCTGGTGCCTTGCCGAAGGGGGGATTCGGATACGGAGGGCTTGTTCATCAACACCATGACCTCTCCGATGATGCGTGAGTAGTTCACCATAGACCTATGGGTCCATAGCTAGTAGCTAGATGGCTTCTTATCTCTCTTGGATCTTCAATACAAAGTTCTCCATGATCTTCATGGAGATCTATCCGATGTAATCTTCTTTTGCGGTGTGTTTGTCGAGATCCAATGAATTGTGGATTTGTGATCAGATTATCTATGAATCTTATTTGAGTTTCTTCTGATCTCTCTTATGCATGATTTCATATCCTTGTAATTCTCTTCGAGTTGTGGGTTTTGTTTGGCCAACTAGATCTATGATTCTTGCAATGGGAGAAGTGCTTGGTTTTGGGTTCATACCATGCGGTGACCTCACCCAGTGACAGATGGGGTAGCGAGGCACGCATCGTGTTGTTGCCATCAAGGGTAAAAAGATGGGGTTTTCATCATTGGTTTATGATTATCCCTCTACAATATGTCATCTTTCTTAAGGCGTTACTCTGTTCGTGATGAACTCAATACACTAGATGCATGCTGGATAGCGGTCGATGTGTGGAGTAATAGTAGTAGATGCAGGAAGTATCGGTCTACTTGTCTCCGACGTGATGCCTATATGTATGATCATTGCCTTAGATATCATCATGACTTTGCACGGTTCTATCAATTCCTCGATAGTAATTTGTTCACCCACCGTAATATTTGGTATTTTGAGAGAAGCCTCCAGTGAACACTATGGCCCCCGGGTCTACTCCACACCATATTTTCAGCCTTACTCTTTTTCTTCATTGCACTTTCCGCCTTCAGATCTCACTTTGCAATCAATCTTGAATGGATTGACAACCCCTTTATAGCGTTGGGTGCAAGCTCTTTGTGTTTGTGCAGGTACTCTGGACTTGACGAGATTCTCCTACTGGATTGATACCTTGGTTCTCAACTGAGGGAAATACTTACTGCTCCTGTGCTGCATCGCCCTTTCCTCTTCAAGGGAAGAACCAACGCAGCTCAAGGGGTGACAGAAAGGTTTCTGTCGCCGTAACAGAAGAATTTCTCGTGCCGTTGTCGGGGAGGATCAAGTCAAGAACTCATCCAATTAACTGTCGCAAACTCATCTCTTGCATTTACTTTGTTTACCAGTTGCCTCTCGTTTTCCTCTCCCCCACTTCACCAATTTGCCGTTTTAGTTTGCCTTTCCCTTGCTTGTGTGCCATGTGCCTTCAAAATGCTTGCATCTTCGCTTGCTAAGAATCTAGTGACATGGATCCTCATCCAGTTGCTAATCTTTTCAAGATGTCCAACTATGTTGAACCAATTGCTAGTGAGTTTTGCTTACTAGATTTTCTTTATCGAGTTTTTCTTGAGATGCGTGAATCTGAAAATTATGAGGAAGAAATTTATTAAGTGATTCACGAGGGCTCCTTGGATGAAAAGCATGATTGCAATGGTTTCACTATAAATTCTATTAGTGACAATCATGCCAAAAATATGCAAAACCGTAAGCTTGGGGATGCTGGTTTTGATTTGTCCACTACTTGTTGCAAAGGTCATGATTGGGGTGATGTTTTTTCTTATGATCTTGAAATTTTTTTCAAGCCTCAAGATGAATATGATATTTGCAACATTATTGAAAGTGGGTTTGGAGAGGTCATGACTTTAGTTGATGATAATCCCACTATTTTGGAAGAACGTCAACTTTGCATGCATGTGGATAATGAAAAGACTATCCTATGTGATAGTTATATTGTTGAATTTGAATTTGATCCCACATGTAATGAGAGCGGAAAATATTGTGGTAGAAACATTCATATCACTAAATCACCTCTCGTGATGTTGAGATTGCTCTTGTCTCTTTCTTCTTCCTTGCATATGGTAGCTTGTGGTTGTCTTGTCAATTTGTTTTCCTACAAAATACCTATGCATAGGAAGTATGTTAGACTTAGATGTGATTTTCACATGTTTCATGATGCTCTATTTGTGTTTCAATTCTTGTCTTTTGTGTGAGCATCATTGGATTATCAATGCCTAGCTAAGGGCGTTAAACAATAGCGCTAGTTGTGAGGCAACCCAATGAATAAATTTCTTTTTGCTTTTTGCTTTCTGTTTTGTTTTGTCCACACCATCATAAATCTGATATGATTGTGTATTTTGTGTTTCTTTTTGTGTTTGTGCCAAGTAAAACCTTTATGACTAGTCTTGGTGATGGTTGTTTCATCCTGCTGGAAAAAGACAGAAACATTTTTCTCACGAGATGATTTTTCATTTTTATTCAGAAAGAGCTTTTGAGTTGATTCTTCTTTCTAATGGTTTATATGCCTTTTTCCCAGTCAGTCGTAATTTTTCAGAATTTTTAAGGTACCAGAAGTATACGAAGTATACAGATTGGTACAAACTGGACTGTTTTTGACAGATTCTGTTTTTCTTGAGTTGGTTGCTTGTTTTGATGAAACTATGGATAGTATCGGGGGGTACTAGCCATGTAAAAGTGAGAATACAGTAGCCCAACACCAATATAAATAGAATCCAAGTTTTCTACAGTACCTAAATGGGTAGTAGTTTGTTTTCTTGTGCTAAGGTTATCACGAGTTTCTGTTTAAGTTTTGTGTTGTGAAGTTTTCAAGTTTTGGGTGATGCTCTCATGGACAAAGAGATAAGGAGTGTAAAGAGCTCAAGCTTGGGGATGCCCAAGGCATCCCAAGCCAAATTCAAGGCACCAAAAAGCCTAAGCTTGGGGATGCCCCGGGAAGGCATCCCCTCTTTCGTCTTCAATCCATGGGTAACATTACTTGGAGCTATATTTTTATTCACCACATGATATGTGTTTTGCTTGGAGCGTCTTGTATCGTAGGAGTCTTTTCTTTTTGTTGCGTCACAATCATCCTTGCTGCACACCTCTAGAGAGAGACATGCACTCATCGTGATTTTTCTAGAATGCTCACAGTGCTTCACTCATATCTTTTGAGCTAGATAATTTTGCTCTATGTGCTTCCCTTAGATATTTTAGAGCACGACAATGCGTGAATTGGTAGTTGGCTTATGCTATGAAAGTACTTCCAAAGGTTATAGGTACCCAAAGAGGATACAAAAACTTTCATATTCATGTGCATTGAGTAGAAAGAGAATTTTTGATTCCTCTCAATTAGTTTTGAGACGTGGATTTGGTAATATTAAGAGTTATGTTAGTAGGGTGTTGTGAATCTAGAAATAGTTGTGTTGAAGTGAGTGATTCCCGTAGCATGCACGTATGGTGAAATTATATGTTAGGAACTCGGAGCATAATTGATCTATTGATTGTCATCCTTTGTGTTGAGGTCGGGATCGCGCGATGCTTAACACCTACCAAACCTTCCCCTAGGAGTATGCGTTTAGCACTTTGTTTCGATTACTAATAAAAACTTTCGCAACAAGTATGTGAGTTCTTCATGACTAATGTGAGTCCATGGTATAGATGCACTTTCACCTTCCACCATTGCTAGCCTCTCTAGTACCGCACAACTTTCGCCGGTACACAAACCCACCATATGCCTTCCTCAAAACAGCCACCATACCTACCTACTATATGGCATTTTCATAGCCACTCCGAGATGTATTGCCATCCAACTCCCACCGTTCCGTCTCATGACTTCTGTCGTCACTCTCATATTGCCATTGCATGATCGTAAGATAGATAGCGAGATGTTTCAACATCATACACCAAGCTAGATCGTTGCACATCCCGATACACTGCCGGAGGCATTTCCTATAGAGTCATTATTGTTCTAAGCTTTGAGCTATGAGTAAATAAAAGTGTGATGATCATCATTATTAGAGCATTGTCCTGTGTGAGGAAATAAAAAAAGAGGCCAAAGAGCCCAAACAAAAAAAAGGAGATATGGAAAGAGGCCAAAGAGCCCAAATAAAAAAAGAGAGAAAAAGAGAGAAGGGACAATGCTACTATCTTTTTCCACACTTGTGCTTCATAATAGCACCATGTTCTTCATGATTGAGAGCTTCTTGCTTTGTCACTACCATATGCTAGTGGGAATCATCATTAATAACTTGGCTTGTATATTCCAATGATGGGCTTCCTCAAAATTGCCCTAGGTCTTCGTGAGCAAGCAAGCTGGATGCACACCCACTAGTTCTCCTTTTGAGCTTTCACATACTTATTGCTCTAGTGCATCCCTTGTATGGCAATCCCTACTCATTCACATTGATATCTATTAATGGGCATCTCCATAGCCCTTTGATACGCCGAGTTAATGTGACGATCTCCTCCTTTTTGTCTCACAACCACCATCACACTCTATTCCACCTATAGTGCTATATACATGGCTCACGCTCATGTATTGCGTGATAGTTATAAAAAGTTTGACAAAGTAAGAGTGCAAAAACAATTACTTGGCCAATACCGGGGTTGTGCATGATTTACATTAGTTGTGTGAGGATGATGGAGCATAGCCAGACTATATGATTTTGTAGGGATAACTTTCCTTGGCCTTGTTATTTTGAAAGTTCATGATTACCTTGCTAGTTTGCTTGAAGTATTATTGTTTTCATGGCAATAGCAAACTATTTTTTTTAATCTTACGGATCTGAGCATTCATGTCACATGAAAGAAGTTGCAAAGGACAACTATGCTAGGTAGCATTCCACATCAAAAATTTAGTCTTTATCACTTCCCTACTCGAGGACGAGCAGGAGTTAAGCTTGGGGATGCTTGATACGTCTCCAACGTATCTATAATTTTTGATGGTTTCATGTTGTTATCTTGTCAAACTTTGGATGTTTTGTATGCCTTTTATATATTTTTTGGGACTAACTTATTAACTCAGCGCCAAGTGCCAGTTCCTATTTTTTCATGTTTTTGACCCCTTTCAGAGGAGGATTTTGAACAGAGTCCAAACGGAACGAAACTGCCAAGACGATTTTTTCCGAAATAGAAAAAGATCGGGTAGCCTGAGAATCAGGGCAGGGCGCCAGTAGGGACCCCACAAGCCCCCTAACCGCGGCTAGGGGGCCCGCGCCTCCCGGGCTTGTGGGCTCCCTGCGCTACCTCTGCCCTAGGTCTTTCGCCTATAAATTCCCTAAAATCCCAGAAAAAATGAGGAGATCATCAAAAGTACTTTTCCGGTGCCGCAAGCTTCTGTCTCCGCAAGATCCCAACTGGGGAATGTTTTGGTGCCCTGTCGGAGGGGGGATTCGGATACGGAGGGCTTCTTCATCAACACCATGACCTCTCCGATGATGCGTGAGTAGTTCACCATAGACCTACGGGTCCATAGCTAGTAGCTAGATGGCTTCTTCTCTCTCTTGGATCTGCAATACAAAGTTCTCCATGATCTTCATGGAGATATATCCGATGTAATCTTCTTTTGCGGTGTGTTTGTCGAGATCCGATTAATTGTGGATTTATGATCAGATTATCTATGAATCTTATTTGATTTTCTTCTGATCTCTCTTATGCATGATTTCATATCCTCGTAATTCTCTTCGAGTCGTGGGTTTTGTTTGGTCAACTAGATCTATGATTCTTGCAGTAGGAGAAGTGCTTGGTTCTGGGTTCATACCGTGCGGTGACCTCACCTAGTGACAGAAGGGGTAGTGAGGCATGCAACGTGTTGTTGGCATCAAGGGTAAAAAGATGGGGTTTTCATCATTGGTTTGAGATTATCCCTCTACATCATGTCATCTTGCTTAAGCCGTTACTCTGTTCATCATGAACTCAATACACTAGATGTATGCCGGATAGCGGTCGATGTGTGGAGTAATAGTAGTAGATGCATAAAGTATCGGACTACTTGTCTCAGACGTGATGCCTATATGTATGATCATTGTCGTTACTCTCGACAGTAATTTGTTCACCCACTGTAATATTTTCTATTTTGAGAGAAGCCTCTAGTGAACACTATGGCCCCCGGGTCTACTCCACACCATATTTTCAGCTTTACTCTTTTTCTTCGTTGCACTTTTCGCCTTCAGATCTCACTTTACAATCAATCTTGAAGGGATTGACAACCCCTTTATAGCGTTGGGTGCAAGCTCTTTGTGTTTGTGCAGGTACTCTGGACTTGACGAGATTCTCCTACTGGATTGATACCTTGGTTCTCAACTGAGGGAAATACTTACTGCTCCTTTGCTGCATCGCCCTTTCCTCCTCAAGGGAAAAACCGACGCAAGCTCAAGGGGTGACAAAAAGGTTTATGTCGCTGTAGCAGCCGCGACCTGCTTACCTGTTGGAATTATGCCCTAGAGGCAATAATAAATGTATAGTTATTACTATAATTCCTGTATCAAGATAATAGTTTATTATCCATGCTATAATTGTATTGAATGAAGACTCATTTACATGTGTGGATACATAGACAAAACACCGTCCCTAGCATACCTCTAGTTGGCTAGCCAGTTGATCAATGATAGTCAGTGTCTTCTGATTATGAACAAGGTGTTGTTGCTTGATAACTGGATCACGTCATTGGGAGAATCACGTGATGGACTAGACCCAAACTAATAGACGTAGCATGTTGATCGTGTCATTTTGTTGCTACTGTTTTCTGCGTGTCAAGTATTTATTCCTATGACCATGAGATCATATAACTCACTGACACCGGAGGAATGCTTTGTGTGTATCAAACGTCACAACGTAACTGGGTGACTATAAAGATGCTCTACAGGTATCTCCGAAGGTGTTAGTTGAGTTAATATGGATCAAGACTGGGATTTGTCACTCCGTGTGACGGAGAGGTATCTCGGGGCCCACTCGGTAATACAACATCACACACAAGCCT
Organism: Hordeum vulgare subsp. vulgare; assembly: GCF_904849725.1. Lineage (NCBI taxonomy): Eukaryota > Viridiplantae > Streptophyta > Magnoliopsida > Poales > Poaceae > Hordeum > Hordeum vulgare. The sequence continues at coordinate 51,326,201 of NC_058522.1, forward strand.
TGCAAGCAATGTAACTTAGTGTAAGTTGCGGGATCTTGTATTACGGAACGAGTAAAGAGACCTGCCGGTAAACGAGATTGAAATAGGTATGCGGATACTGACGATCGAATCTCGGGCAAGTAACATACCGAAGGACAAAGGGAATGACATACGGGATTATACGAATCCTTGGCACTGAGGTTCAAACGATAAGATCTTCGTAGAATATGTAGGATCCAATATGGGCATCCAGGTCCCGCTGTTGGATATTGACCGAGGAGTCTCTCGGGTCATGTCTACATAGTTCTCGAACCCGTAGGGTCTGCACACTTAAGGTTCGACGTTGTTTTATGCGTATTTGAGTTATATGGTTGGTTACCGAATGTTGTTCAGAGTCCCGTATGAGATCACGGACGTCACGAGGGTTTCTGGAATGGTCCGGAAACAAAGATTGATATATAGGATGACCTCATTTGATTACCGGAAGGTTTTCAGAGTTACCGGGAATGTACCGGGAATGACGAATGGGTTCCGGGAGTTCACCGAGGGGGGCAACCGACCCCGGGGAAGCCCATAGGCCTTGGGGGAGACACACCAGCCCTTAGTGGGCTGGTGGGACAGCCCACAAGTGGTCTATGCGCCAAGAGAAGAAAAATCAAGAGGAAAAGGAAAAAAAAAGGAGGAGGTGGGAAGGGAGGAGGACTCCCTCCCACCAAACCTAGTCCAACTCGGTTTGGGGGGGAGAGTCCTCCCCCTTGGCTCGGCCGACCCCCTTGAGGGTCCTTGGACCCCAAGTCAAGGCCCCCTCCCTCCCACCTATATATAGGGAGGTTTTAGGGCTGATTTGAGACGACTTTTCCACGGCAGCCCGACCACATACCTCCACGGTTTTTCCTCTAGATCGCGTTTCTGCAGAGCTCGGGCGGAGCCCTGCTGAGACAAGGTCATCACCAACCTCCGGAGCGCCGTCACGCTGCCGGAGAACTCTTCTACCTCTCCGTCTCTCTTGCTGGATCAAGAAGACCGAGATCATCGTCGAGCTGTACGTGTGCTGAACGCGGAGCTGCCGTCCGTTCGGTACTAGATCGTGGGACTGATCGCGGGATTGTTCGCGGGGCAGATCGAGGGACGTGAGGACGTTCCAGTACATCAACCGCTTTCTCTAATGCTTCTGCTGTACGGTCTACGAGGGTACGTAGATCACTCATCCCCTCTCGTAGATGGACATCACCATGATAGGTCTTCGTGCGCGTAGGAAAATTTTTGTTTCCCATGCGACGTTCCCCAACAGTGGCATCATGAGCTAGGTTCATGCGTAGATGTCTTCTCGAGTAGAACACAAAAGTTTTTGTGGGCGGTGATGTGCGTTTTGCTGCCCTCCTTAGTCTTTTCTTGATTCCGCGGTATTGTTGGATTGAAGCGGCTTGGACCGACATTACTCGTATGCTTACGAGAGACTGGTTTCATCGTTACGAGTAACCCCCTTTGCTCAAAGATGACTGGCAAGTGACGGTTTCTCCAACTTTAGTTGAATCGGATTTGACCGAGGAGGTCCTTGGATGAGGTTAAATAGCAACTCATATATCTCCATTGTGGTGTTTGCGTAAGTAAGATGCGATCCTACTAGATACCCTTGGTCACCACGTAAAACATGCAACAACAAAATTAGAGGACGTCTAACTTGTTTTTGCAGGGTATGATTGTGATGTGATATGGCCAACGATGTGATGCGATATATTGGATGTATGAGATGATCATGTTGTAATAGAAATATCGACTTGCACGTCGATTGTACGGCAACCGGCAGGAGCCATAGGGTTGTCTTTATACTAACGTTTGTGCTTGCAGATGCGTTTACTATTTTGCTAGGATGTAGCTTTAGTAGTAATAGCATAAGTAGCACGACAACCCCGATGGCAACACGTTGATGGATGATCATGGTGTGGCGCCGGTGACAAGAAGATCGTGCCGGTGCTTTGGTGATGGAGATCAAGAAGCACGTGATGATGGCCATATCATGTCACTTATGAATTGCATGTGATGTTAATCCTTTTATGCACCTTATTTTGCTTAGAACGACGGTAGCATTATGAGGTGATCTCTCACTAAAATTTCAAGACGAAATTGTGTTCTCCCCGACTGTGCACCGTTGCTACAGTTCGTCATTTCGAGACACCACGTGATGATCGGGTGTGATAGACTCAACGTTCACATACAACGGGTGCAAAACAGTTGCGCACGCGGAACACTCGGGTTAAGCTTGACGAGCCTAGCATGTGCAGACATGGTCTCGGAACACATGAGACCGAAAGGTCAATCATGAATCATATAGTTGATATGATTAGCATAGGGATGCTTACCACTGAAACTATTCTCGACTCACGTGATGATCGGACTTGGGATAGTGTAAGTGGATCATGAACCACTCAAATGACTAGAGAGATGTACTTTTTGAGTGGGAGTTTAGCATATAATTTGATTAAGTCGAACTCTAATTATCTTGAACATAGTCTAAGTCCACTTTGAATATATTTGTGTTGTAGATCATGGCTCACGCGACAGTCATCCTGAATTTTAATACGTTCCTAGAGAAAGCTAAGTTGAAAGATGATGGAAGCAACTTTGTAGACTGGGCTCGTAATCTTAAGCTAATCTTACAAGCTGGGAAGAAGGATTATGTCCTTAATGCTGCGCTAGGAGATGAACCACCCGCTACGGCTGATCAGGATGTTAAGAACGCTTGGCTAGCACGTAAGGAGGACTACCCAATAGTTCAATGTGCAGTCTTGTATGGCTTAGAACCGGGACTTCAACGTCGCTTTGAGCGTCATGGAGCATTTGAGATGTTCTAGGAGTTGGAGTTTATCTTTCAGAAGAACGCCCGGATCGAGAGGTATGAGACCTCCGATAAATTCTATGCTTGCAAGATGGAGGAAAACTCGTCTGTCAGTGAACATGTGCTCAAAATGTCTGGGTACTCAAACCGTCTAGCTGAGCTGGGGATTGAACTCCCGCAAGAAGCTATCACTGACAGAATCCTTCAATCGCTGCCGCCAAGCTATAAAGGCTTTGTGTTGAACTACAACATGCAAGGGATGAACAAGTCTCCCGGCGAGTTGTTTGCGATGCTGAAAGTCGCAGAGTCTGAACTCCGTAAAGAGCATCAAGTGTTGATGGTGAGCAAGACCACTAGTTTCAAGAGAAACGGCAAAGGCAAGAAGGGCAATTCGAAGAAGAGCGGCAAGCTTGTTGCCAATCCGCCGAAGAAACCCAAGGCTGGACCTAAGCCTGAAACAGAGTGCTTCTATTGCAAGGGTATGGGTCACTGGAAGCGCAATTGCCCCAAGTATCTGGCAGATAAGAAGGCGGGCAAAGAAAAATCAGGTATATTTGATATACATGTTATTGATGTGTACTTAACCGGCTCTCGTAGTAGTGCCTGGGTATTCGATACCGGTTTTGTTGCTCACATTTGCAACTCGAAGCAGGAACTGCGGAATAGACGAAGGCTGGCGAAAGACGAAGTGACGAAGCGCGTAGGAAATGGTTCCAAGGTTGATGCAATCGCCGTCGGCACAGTGTCACTTCAGCTACATTCGGGATTAGTGATGAACTTAAATCATTGTTATTTAGTGCCTGCGTTGAGCATGAACATTATATCTGGATCTTGTTTATTGCGAGACGGTTACTCTTTTAAGTCTGAGAATAATGGTTGTTCTATTTCTATGAGTAACATCTTTTATGGTCATGCACCGAATGTGAGAGGATTGTTCATATTGAATCTTGATAGAGATACGCATATACATAACATTGAGACCAAAAGAGTTAGAGTAAACAATGATAGCGCCATATTTTTGTGGCACTGCCGCTTGGGTCATATTGGTGTAAAGCGCATGAAGAAACTCCATGCTGATGGACTTTTGGAGTCACTTGACTTTGATTCACTTGACACGTGCGAACCATGCCTCATGGGAAAGATGACTAAGACTCCGTTCTCCGGAACAATGGAGCGTGCAAGTGACTTGTTGGAAATCATACATACCGATGTGTGTGGTCCAATGAGCGTAGAGGCACGCGGCGGATATCGTTATTTTCTCACCTTCACTGACGATTTAAGTAGATATGGTTATGTCTACTTGATGAAGCACAAGTCTGAAACATTTGAAAAGTTCAAGCAATTTCAGAGTGAAGTGGAAAATCATCGTAACAAGAAGATCAAGTTCCTACGGTCTGATCATGGGGGTGAGTATCTGAGTTTCGAGTTTGGTGCTCACTTAAGACAGTGTGGAATTGTTTCGCAGTTAACACCGCCTGGAACACCACAGCGTAATGGTGTGTTCGAACGTCGTAATCGTACTTTGTTAGAGATGGTGCGATCTATGATGTCTCTTACTGATTTGCCGTTATCGTTTTGGGGTTATGCATTAGAAACAGTTGCATTCACTTTAAATAGGGCACCATCAAAATCCGTTGAGACGACACCATACGAACTGTGGTATGGCAAAAGGCCAAAGTTTTCGTTTCTTAAGGTTTGGGGATGTGATGCTTATGTCAAAAAGCTTCAGCCTGAAAAGCTGGAACCCAAAGCGGAAAAGTGCTCTTCATAGGTTACCCAAAAGAGACAGTTGGGTACACCTTCTATCTCAAATCCGAGGGCAAAGTGTTTGTTGCTAAAAACGGAGCTTTTCTCGAGAAGGAGTTTCTCTCAAGAGAATTGAGTGGGAGGAAGATAGAACTTGACGAGGATGTCGAACCTCTCATCCCTCTGGATGGTGGCGCAGGGCAAGGGGAAACCTCTGTCATTGCGACGCCGGTTGAGGAGGAAGTTAATGATGATGATCATGAAACTCCAGTTCAAGTTTCTGTTGAACCACGCAGGTCGACGAGATCACGCGCTGCTCCAGAGTGGTACGGTAATCCCGTGTTATCAATCATGTTGTTAGACAACAATGAACCTGCAAATTATGAAGAAGCAATGGTGGGCACAGATTCCAACAAATGGCTAGAAGCCATGAAATCCGAGATAGGATCCATGTATGAGAACAAAGTGTGGACTTTGGAGATGCTACCTGAGGGCCGCAAGGCTATTCAGAACAAATGGATCTTTAAGAAGAAGACAGACGCTGACGGCAATGTGACCGTTTATAAAGCTCGACTTGTGGCAAAGGGTTTTTCACAAGTTCCAGGAGTTGACTACGATGAGACTTTCTCACCCGTAGCGATGCTTAAGTCCGTCAGAATCTTGTTGGCAATAGCTGCATTTTTCGATTATGAAATCTGGCAGATGGATGTCAAAACGGCGTTCCTTAACGGTTTCCTTAAGGAAGAGTTGTATATGATGCAACCCGAAGGTTTTGTCGATCCTAAAAATGCTGACAAGGTGTGCAAGCTCCAGCGATCCATTTATGGACTGGTGCAAGCATCTCGGAGTTGGAACAAACACTTTGATGAGGTAATCAAAGCATTTGGGTTTATACAAGTGGTTGGAGAATCCTGTATTTACAAGAAAGTGAGTGGGAGCTCTGTGGCGTTTCTAATATTATATGTGGATGACATATTACTGATTGGAAACAACGTAGAGCTTTTGGAGAGCATAAAAGGTTACTTGAATAAAAGTTTCTCTATGAAGGACCTAGGAGAAGCTGCTTACATTCTAGGCATTAAGATCTATAGGGATAGATCAAAACGCCTGATAGGACTTCCACAAAGCACATACCTTGATAATGTTTTGAAGAGGTTCAAAATGGAACAGTCCAAGAAAGGGTTCTTGCCAGTTTTACAAGGTACGAGATTGAGTAAGACTCAGTGCCCAGCAACTGATGAAGATAGAGAGCATATGCGCTCCGTCCCCTATGCTTCAGCCATAGGTTCTATCATGTATGCGATGCTGTGCACTAGACCGGATGTTAGCCTGGCCATAAGTATGGCAGGTAGGTTCCAGAGTAATCCAGGAGTGGATCACTGGACAGCGGTCAAGAATATCCTGAAGTACCTGAAAAGGACTAAGGAGATGTTTCTCGTGTATGGAGGTGACGAAGAGCTCGCCGTAAAAGGTTACATCGATGCAAGCTTTGACACAGATCCGGACGACTCTAAGTCGCGAACCGGATACATATTTATTATTAATGGGGGTGCAGTAAGCTGGTGCAGTTCCAAGCAAAGCGTCGTAGCAGATTCTACATGTGAAGCGGAGTACATGGCTGCCTCGGAGGCGGCTAAGGAGGGTGTCTGGATGAAGCAGTTCATGATGGATCTTGGAGTGGTGCCAAGCGCACTGAATCCAATAACCTTGTTCTGTGACAACACTGGTGCCATTGCCTTAGCAAAGGAACCACGGTTTCACAAGAAGACCAGACACATCAAACGATGCTTCAACCTCATCCGCGACTAAGTCGAGGAAGAGGACGTAAATATATGCAAAGTGCACACGGATCTGAATGTAGCAGACCCGCTGACTAAACCTCTTCCACGGCCAAAACATGATCGACACCAGAACTGTATGGGTGTTAGATTTATTACAATGTAATTCACATGGTGATGTGAGGGCTAGATTATTGACTCTAGTGCAACTGGGAGACTGTTGGAATTATGCCCTAGAGGCAATAATAAATGTATAGTTATTATTATAATTCCTGTATCAAGATAATAGTTTATTATCCATGCTATAATTGTATTGAATGAAGACTCATTTACATGTGTGGATACATAGACAAAACACCGTCCCTAGCATGCCTCTAGTTGGCTAGCCAGTTGATCAATGATAGTCAGTGTCTTCTGATTATGAACAAGGTGTTGTTGCTTGATAACTGGATCACGTCATTGGGAGAATCACGTGATGGACTAGACCCAAACTAATAGACGTAGCATGTTGATCGTGTCATTTTGTTGCTACTGTTTTCTGCGTGTCAAGTATTTATTCCTATGACCATGAGATCATATAACTCATTGACACCGGAGGAATGCTTTGTGTGTATCAAACGTCACAACGTAACTGGGTGACTATAAAGATGCTCTACAGGTATCTCCGAAGGTGTTAGTTGAGTTAATATGGATCAAGACTGGGATTTGTCACTCCGTGTGACGGAGAGGTATCTCGAGGCCCACTCGGTAATACAACATCACACACAAGCCTTGCAAGCAATGTAACTTAGTGTAAGTTGCAGGATCTTGTATTACGGAACGAGTAAAGAGACCTGCCGGTAAACGAGATTGAAATAGGTATGCGGATACTGACGATCGAATCTCGGGCAAGTAACATACCGAAGGACAAAGGGAATGACATGCGGGATTATACGAATCCTTGGCACTGAGGTTCAAACGATAAGATCTTCGTAGAATATGTAGGATCCAATATGGGCATCCAGGTCCCGCTATTGGATATTGACCGAGGAGTCTCTCGGGTCATGTCTACATAGTTCTCGAACCCGTAGGGTCTGCACACTTAAGGTTCGACGTTGTTTTATGCGTATTTGAGTTATATGGTTGGTTACCGAATGTTGTTCGGAGTCCCGGATGAGATCATGGACGTCACGAGGGTTTCCGGAATGGTCCGGAAATGAAGATTGATATATAGGATGACCTCATTTGATTACCGGAAGGTTTTCGGAGTTACGGGGAATGTACCGGGAATGACGAATGGGTTCCGGGAGTTCACCGGGGGGGGGGGGGGGGCAACCCACCCCGGGGAAGCCCATAGGCCTTGGGGGAGACACACCAGCCCTTAGTGGGCTGGTGGGACAGCCCACAAGTGGTCTATGCACCAAGAGAAGAAAAATCAAGAGGAAAAGGAAAAAAAAGGAGGAGGTGGGAAGGGAGGAGGACTCCCTCCCACCAAACCTAGTCCAACTCGGTTTGGGGGGGGAGAGTCCTCCCCCTTGGCTCGGCGGACCCCCTTGAGGGTCCTTGGACCCCAAGGCAAGGCCCCCCTCCCTCCCACCTATATATACGGAGGTTTTAGGGCTGATTTGAGACGACTTTTCCACGGCAGCCCGACCACATACTTCCACGGTTTTTCCTCTAGATCGCGTTTCTGCAGAGCTCGGGCGGAGCCCTGCTGAGACAAGGTCAGCACCAACCTCCGGAGCGCCATCACGCTGCCGGAGAACTCTTCTACCGCTCTGTCTCTCTTGCTGGATCAAGAAGACCGAGATCATCGTCGAGCTGTACGTGTGCTGAACGCGGAGGTGCCGTCCATTCGGTACTAGATCGTGGGACTGATCGCGGGATTGTTCGCGGGGCGGATCGAGGGACGTGAGGACGTTCCACTACATCAACCGTGTTCTCTCACATTTCTGCTGTACGGTCTACGAGGGTACGTAGATCACTCATCCCCTCTCGTAGATGGACATCACCATGATAGGTCTTCGTGCGCGTAGGAAATTTTTTGTTTCCCATGCGACGTTCCCCAACATTACCAGCATGATCAGCCATAGGATCCTACCCCTGTAGAGGCGGACCCATCTAGTTTGCCAGATGAGCTCTCCACCAAGAACTTGATAGCCAGCGCGGTGGCTCGGGGGGTGAACCAGATCTCCACCGCCCGCCTGGATGATAGTGGAAACTGGGAGTGGGGGCAAGTCCCTTACGACAGGGCCCATCCATCTCCGATGGTTAGGACTCTTGTCGATGTAGCTCTTGTCATTTTTTGAAGTAGTCAATCTTCTTTTTGAGCCGACCGCCGACTCCATTGCACAACTATTCGAGAACTTGCAAGCACTCAACCCGCCTACCGCCGACGTGGTGACGTCCGATGCATCCGAGATCGAGGACGAGGGCATGATAGAGCCGCGCTCTGCCGCCTCCGAGGATTCGGAGGACACGCTGGAGTCGGAGGGCTCTGAGCCGTCTGGTGAGCATCTGAAGCCCTTCTTATCTGATGGGCTGGAGCAGGTCACCAGCCCACCCCTAATGCGTGGTCGCTGCCATGCGGCCGAGACGGCCAGTCTTGGCGAGGCGGCCCGGAAGAAAGGCAAGGGTGCCACAGCTTCTAGGCCGGCCCCTAAGCGTGTCGCGACAGGACATCCAGCCGGAGGACGAGCAGGCGGCGCTAAGAAGCGTCGTACTGGTGATGGCAGGAGGCAGGTTCCCATTGTTGTGGGGTAAGGGTTCCTTTTCATTCCTTTTTTGATTTGTCTCGCGTGAAGATAGGTTCCTCAGAGTGATACTTGACAGGGAGGCGGAGGACGTGGAGGAAGATACCGCCTCCCCCGCTGAGCGAGCCGGCTGGGCAGCGGCTGACGCTGCCCAGAAGGCTATTGGAGAACAATCTGCCTGCTGTTGGAAGGTGGCGGTGAAGAAGATGGCCGAGGGCCGATCTCATCCCGGCCGGGCTGAGAAGCCCACAGAGAGGCGTACAAAGTCTAGACATGACCCCTCCACGCGTGCTTGCGTGGAGGAGCCAGCTCGCGAGGCAGCCCCGAGGCGTACCCAGAGGGACGAGGCGGTCAAGCCATCTGAGTCGGGCGCCTCTGCGCCAGTGGACCTCGGGGAGATCCCCGAGACGCGAGAGGCCGAGGCGGCGGCCGATGCGCCAGAGTTGAACCTGGAGGCGCCAGAGGTGGCCATGGATGCGCCGAACGCGGCCAATCCACCTCCTGCTGCGGGGACAACGCCGGCCGCCAATCAGACGCATAGAGACGGCCCCATCGTTGTCTCCAGCCATGGGCCGATTGCTCCAGGAGCAGCCCCAGCGCCGGGAGCCGGCCTATGACGGCTTAGCGGGCGGCCAACCTTGAGCGCCAGATGCTTCCCGCTGGAACCATGCTCCAAGGCGTCCCGAAGCTGGTGTCGCTCTTTGCCAGCAGCCGGTACAAGGTGGAGCAGGCAGCCCGCGTGGCGGCCCGCGATCTGGAGCACCTGGAGGAGCGCACCAGGGTGAGTTCTTTATCCTTTGCACCCTCCTTGTCTTGGTTTTGATTTTTCTTCTCTTGAATCAGTGGGGGCGCGCCAGCGCACCCACTATGTGTAGCCCCCGAGAATCGGGCCGGCCAAGCATTGGCCGAGCCGAATCTCTTCGAGCTTATCCCTTGTCCTTGCTTTTTTAGTGGGGGCTTGCTAGCACACCCACTGGGTGTAGCGCCCGAGAATCGGGCCGGTTATAAATTAACCGGGCCGAATCTTATTATGCTTCTTCTTTGCTTTAATCGTAGGAGCTTGACGATGCCCAGGTGCGGGCGTATAACACGCTGTAGGCTCAGAACCAGGCGGCTGATGGTCAGGTCAACAACCTTTAGGTCCGGCTGGGCGAGGCCGTCATGGAGCGGGACGCCTTGATCGAGGCGGACCAGCGGCTCCAGCAGCAGCTGGCTCTTCTCCAGACGGAGAAGAAGGAGCTCGAGGCGGGCCGCCAGGCTAAGCAAGAGCAGTTGTGTGCCACCCTACAGGAGAAGGACGAATCCTATGCTGCCGACAAGGATCGTCTCAAGACGGCTCATCTCGAGGAGATGAAGCTCAAGGACGCTGCCTTGAAGGAGAAGGGGGAAGCAATGACCCAGAAGCAGGCGCAGCTGGCCAAGGCCCTAGAGACAGCCGCAGCCCTCCAGGAAGAGATCTCTCGCACCACTCAAGCGAGAAAGGTGTGGGAGCTCGAGGCCCTGGAGAATGCCCACGATACTGACAACCATTTCGACCGTAAGTCCTTTTTATTTTGTCTTGAATTTTCTTATTTGCTGCTTCCTCCTGTTATTTTTCTTCGCACCCCTTCCGCTATCCCAGGATTCTTCCCTGAGCCACGGGAAGCGGCTGAAACAGGAGTCGAGGTCAACCGCTAGGAGCGTCGCGTTTCCGGGCAGGAGGTAGACGTCACCGCCGCCTAGAGCTTGGAGGAGATTGGCGTGGGCCTCAGAGCCCGCCTGCGTGCCCTGGCCGAATCCGTGTAGCGGCTTCAAAGCGCATTCTTGTTGATGATAAAGGCTCTATGGCCCGACGCCGTGGAGCCGACGTCGATGAGCCGGCTCTCCCGCTGGCTTGCGGCCGGCGACGATCGCCTTGACGCCTGGCGCGCCTCAGCCGCGTGTGCAGGAGCCTACATGGCCCTGCGCTTGGCCAAGTCCTGGTACCGGAATCTGGACTTAGGCAAGCTCGTCGCACAGCGCGACGACTCGGATGGGGAGCTGCAGGCCATGGAGGAGCAGCTGCGTGTGAGGGCCAGCGACATCGCCTTGTACGCTGCCTGGGATTTTTGCTTGACTTCTTTTTATCCAACCCCTTTACTCCCTCTAGCGTTTACTCCGCCAGCCCGACAGCCGGGAGCCGGTCTGTGACTGGGTCGAGGCTTCTGCCTTTGGGAACATTGGACTTAGATTTTTCGAAGCCATCAAGACTTAAAGACTCAAACCTAAACCAACAGAGGCCGGCTAGAATAAGATCGTAAAAAGATCAAACAAACCCGAGCCGACAACCTTTTTGTAGTCAAACTTTTTATGCATCCGGACTTACCTGGCGTCGCCTTGCTAGCCGGACAGCCAGGAGCCGGTCTGTAGTTGTTACGAGACGACCAAGGGTCGATCCGGCGTACACTATGTGTTCTTCTACAATTTAAGGAAGTCGTTCGAGCGGCTAGCAAGCCCCCGAGCCCGTTTGAGCCGGACCAAGGGACTCACAAAATGAGTAAAAACTCTAGTCATGAATCTAAAAAGAAGCATATGTGCATGCTCTTTTCATTGCATTCATTAGAAATCCCGAAGAAGGAGAAAGATACATATGTGCATGCTCTTTCCATTTCTGTTACTTGCCTTCTAGCAATAGAACGGGTGAAGCAATGCCGCATTCCATGGACGTTCCGTCTCTTGGCTGGAGTCGTCCCTCTTGCGCTTCCCTGGCATCTGGGCATCGATCAAGTAGTACGCATTGTTGTGCAATGCCCTGCTGATGATGGAGGGCCCCTCCCATGGGGATGAGAGCTTGTGCTGGCCGTCCGTTCGCTGGATTCTTCTGAGCACCAAGCCCCCCTCTCTGAAAGAGAGGGGCTTGATCTTCTTGCTATGGTAGTACCTCAGCTTCTGTTGATAGATTGTTGTCCGGCTCAAGGCTAGGTCCCGTGCCTCCTCGAGCAGATCGACGCCGTCTTCTCTAGCCTCCTTCGCTTCTGTTTCTGTGTATAGGGTGACCCGAGGTGAATCGAACTCGACATCCATAGGGATGATAGCCTCGGACCCATATACCACAAAGAATGGGGTGAAGCCGGTTGATCGGTTGAGCGTGGTGCGGAGGCTCCATAGTACTGCCGGCAGCTCTTCAATCCAGCAGCCGGCTGACCTGACGAGTGGTGCCACCAGTCTTGGCTTGATGCCGGCCAGGATTAGGCCGTTGGCCCTCTCCACCTGGCCATTGGACTGGGGGTGTGCCGCCGATGTGAAGTCGAGTCAGATGCCTACCTTGCAGCAGTAGAGCGCCAAAGCACCCATGGCGAAGTTGGTGCCGTTGTCGGTGATGATGTTGTGGGGGCGCCGTATTGGACAAAGATGTCCGTGATGAACTCGACGTCCGTAGGGCCATCAAGCTTCTTGATGGGTCTTGCCTCGATCCACTTGGTAAATTTATTGATGGCCACCAAGAGATGAGTCATGCCACCGCGAGCCGTCTTGAATGGCCCCACCATGCCCAACCCCCAGCCGGCGAAAGGCCATGACAAGGGGATGGTTTTGAGGTCCGAAGGCGGCATGTGGCTCTGCGCGCCAAAGCGTTGGCAGCCCTCGCACTTGTTGACCATATCCACGGCCTCCTCGAGCGCCATGGGCGAGTAGAATCCATGGTGGAACGCCTTAGCCACCAGGGTTCCAAAGGCGGCATGATGCCCGCACTCCCCCTGGTGAATGTCTGTGAGGATCTCCTGTCCCTTTTTTGATTCGACGCAGCGTTGGAACACGCCAGTCATGCTATGCCGAACCAGCTCGTGATTGATGATGCCGTAGGCTGCAGATCGGCACTGGATCTACCTTGCCTCTGCCTCCTCTTGAGGAAGCTCGCCGCGAAGAAGGAAAGCCAGGATGAGTTGAGCCCACGACGGAGCCGACACAAGGGATGACTCCGTCTCGACCTGAGTGTCGGGGGCTTCTGCAGCCCCCGCGCTTGTTGAAGCAGTCGCAGGCCCGAGATTCTGTGTCTCTGATGCCGTCGTGGCAGCCGGCTCGCCGTCTACCTCCATGACGTCCACCCACTGGGTGTCGATACGACAGGATTCGAGGCTTGGCGGAGCCGGATTTGTTGTTCTAGCCGGCGAAGTAGTCGTAGCTGGGGAAGTGGTTGTAGTCGGTGCCGCAATTGGAGTCGGCACAGCAAGTGCAGCCGGCACAGGAGTTGTAGCCGGCGCAGCTGGCGTAGCCGACGACGCTTGCACCGAGGGATCAGCCGGCACGAAAATTGATGCCGACTCTGGAGACGGCTTGATGGACAGCTTGTGCAGCTGCTCAAGGGAGACGCCAGCTGGAATGGCTTGTCTTGTGGAGCCAATCTTGGCCAATGTATCGGCCGCCTCGTTGTCCGCCCTGGGAACGTGGTGAAATTCGCAACCCTCGAAAGGGCCGTTGAGCTGTTGGATGAGGAAGCGGTAGCTCACCACGTTGGCGTCCCTTGCGTCCCATTCACCATAGACTTGCTGCACCACAAGGTCCGAGTGGCCGAAGCAAAGGAGCTGCCAGATGCCAATCTCCTTGGCAAGCCAGAGGCCGTCAGCGAGCGCTTCGTACTCGGCAATGTTGTTGGAGGCGGTGATGTGAATCTAGAGAGCATATTTGTGTCGGTCTCCTTTCGGAGACGTCAATACAATGCCGGCTCCCAGACCAGTTCGCATCTTCGAGCCGTCGAAGTGCATCCGCCAATGAGTGGAATTTGGAGGCGGCGGCTCAAACTGGATTTCAACCCAGTCGACAAGGAAGTTGGCCACCACCTGAGACTTGATGGCAGTGTGAGGCTCGTAGCGGATGTCGTGGTCAGTCATGGAGATGGACCACTTGGCGATCCTGCCAGTTGCGTCACGGTTGCCCATTATTTCTGAAAGTGGAGAAGTGCTCACCATAGTGATGGCATGCTCTTGGAAGTATTGCTTCAACTTCTTTGTGGCTAGGTAAACACCATAACACATTTCTTGGTAGTGGCGGTAGTTCTGCTTGGTGGCGGACAAGACCTCGCTGAGGTAGTAGATAGGGCGTTGCACTAACAATACCTTTCCCTCCTCCTTGCGCTCAACTACCAGCACTACACTAACCACGCGAGTGGTCGCTGCAATGTATATGAGAATGGGTTCCCTTTCAGCCGGTGCTGCCAAGATTGGCAGGCTCGAGATGACCCGCTTGAGGTCGTGGAAGGCTTTGTTCGCATGGTCGTTCCACTCGAACTTTGTTGTATTCTTCATGAGCTGATAGAGTGGAAGGGCCTTCTCGCCAAGCAGGCTGACGAACCAGCTAAGGGACGCCAGGCAGCCGGCGAACTTCTGGACATATAGGATTCGAGCCGGCTTCACCATCTGCTCGATGGTGCTGATTTTCTCGGGGTTCTCTTCGATGTCGCGAGCAGACACGAAGAACCCCAAGAGCTTGCCGCCTGGAACTCCAAAGACGCACTTCTCCGGGTTGAGCCAGATCTTGTACTCGCGCAGGTTGGCGAACGTCTCCCGCAGGTCGTCGAGGAGGCTGAAGTTCTGCTTGGTCTTGACGACGATGTCATCCACATAGACATGGACATTTCTGCCAATCTATGGTAGTAAGCATTGCTGCATGCCGCGTTGGAATGTCGCACCAGCGTTCTTCAGACCGAACATCATGGTGGTGTAGCAGTAGGCCCCGAAGGACGTGATGAAGGTCTTCAGGCGATCAGCTAGATCCAGCTTGATTTGATGGTAGCCAGAATAAGCATCCAGAAACGACAACAATTCGCAACCGGCTGTGGAGTCGATCACTTGATCTATCCGGGGCAAGGCGAAAGGGTCTTTCGGGCATGCCTTATTCAGGCTTGTGTACTCGATACACATTCTCCAGGTGTTGTTCTTCTTCAGCACCAATACTGGATTGGCTAACCAGTCCGGGTGGAAAACCTCCATGATGAAGCCGGCTGCAAGGAGCCGGGCAATCTCTTCTCCAATCGTGCGCCGCTTCCCTTCGGTGAAGCGGCGCAAAGGTTGTTTCACCGGCTTTGCATCCGGTCGCACGTGAAGTTTGTCCTCGGCGTACTTCCTCGGAACACTAGACATGTCTTTGGGGGACCATGCAAAGATGTCCCGATTTTCACGGAGGAAGTCGACGAGCTCGCCTTCCTATTTGGGGCTGAGGCCAGCCCCGATGGTGACGCACCGCTTGGGGTTTGCAGGGTCGAGTGACACCTGCTTGGTTTCTTTAGCCGGCTTGAAGGAGCCTTGGCCGACCGACTGGGATGGAGGAGTAGGGATCGCTTGCTGCTCGGTAGCCTGAGCCATGAGCCGGTCAATCTGCCTTTTCTCCTAAGCAATCACCATGGCGTCAGCCTGGCGGCTGCTGTCTTGTGCACACTCGAGCGACTTCTCGCCAGGAATGGTGATGATGCCCTTTGGATCCGACATCTTCATCTTCAGGTAGGCGTAGTGGGGGATAGCCATGAACTTGTCCAAAGCCGGTCTGCCCAGCAGCGCGTGATACAAGCTGCAGAGATCCACCACCTCGAACCATATGGACTCACGGCGGAAGTGAGCCTTGTCACCAAAAAGGACGTCCAGCTAGATTTTGCCGATCGGCGAGCAGGACTGTCCCGGCACGATGTCATGGAAAACAGTGCTGGTCGGCAAGAGGTCCTTCTCCTTGAGCCCGAGCTTGAGGAGGGTGTCGAGGTAGAGGATATTGCTGCTGTTGCCAGCGTCGACCAACACCCGGGAGAACCGGCAGGTTTTCCTCTGGGAGGCGAAGGTAGGGTCGAGGACGAGCGCGTATGATCCCGGGTTGGGCATCACCGCAGGGTGGTCGACCTGGCTCCATGTGATGAGCTTTTCAGACCAGTGCATGTATTGGGGAACCGGGGGGACCGTGGCATTCACCTCACACTGGCGCTGGCGCTGGCTGTGCTTGTCGTCGCCTTCGCTGGTGAAGACGACGAATGCTCCATCTTGATGAGGGTAGTCTTCGTGGAGTCAGCCATCGTCGCGAGGCGGCGGTGGTGGAGCCAGAGCGGGACCAGGAGACGGAGCGGGACCAGGAGCCGGAGCTTGAGGCGCGGCTTGTGCACCTAGGACAGCCTGCAGGCCCTCCCCTTGCGACAATCGTCGTGCGAAGCTGCACTGTCGAAGGGTGTGGGTAGAGGGTTGTGCCCCAGAATGCATCTTGCAGGGCGCGTCAAGCATCTGCTCGAAGGTCTGCTTGGGCTGCCAGTTACCTTTGTTGGTCTGCATCCGTTGAGAGCCGACCTGAGTATCCGGCGCCTCTCCCTCCACGTTGGCTACCAGCTTGTTGTTGGAGCGCGAATCTAGCTGATCCGCCTTGCGCTTGTTGTTGTTCTGGTCGCCTCGATTGGCTCCAGCCAGCTTGGGAGTACCCGTTGTGGGGATAGCCTTGTCCGAGGCGGTCACCTTGACCCGCATCGCGGAGTCGGCCATGGCGTACTTGTCCGCCTTGGCCATCAGCACCGATAGAGAGGTGGGCTCGGAGCACATGAGCTTTTTCTTGAGGAGAGTGTCGTCTTGGCAGCCGTTCATGAAGTACTGGATGGCCTGTATCTCATGCACTCCCTCGCAGGAGTTGCGAAGCTCCGTCCAGCGCATGACGTAGTCGCGAAGGGGTTCGTCGGGCCTCTGGACGCACATGGCCACCTCGCGAGGCCGGCCAGGGCGCTTGTAAGTGTCGGTGAAGTTGTGGACGAACGCCTCCTCAAAGTCAACCCATGAGTTGACACTACCGGCTAGAAGGCTGTTAAGCCATGTCCGAGCCGAGCTGGCCAGCATGAGTGGCACGTAGCAGACTGCTACGCGCTTGTTGCCCATGGAAATGCCAACGGCGATGGTGTAGTCGATCATCCACTCTTCTGGCTTGGCGGTGCCATTATACTTGGGAGTGTCCCGAGGCAGAGTGAAGCCTCGGGGAAACAGCTCCCCTCGGATCCGGGGGCTGAAGCACGCCGGATCAATGGGACCGTCCTCCTCCAGAAGAGCTAACTTTGCCAGTGCGTTGAGATGCCTACGGGCGTCGTGGTCGCCCTAGGGGATGGGAGCACCGATCCGAGCCGCGATCGAAAGGGCGCCTTGTGAGCCGACAGCATGGGTCCTCCCCGGACAAGGAACCTCAAACAACGAGTCACTCTCATCACTTCCACGACTTTGGCTTCAAGTATGCTCGTTCTAGCGCTGAGAATGCCTGTCATGGCTGCCCTCGCCCTTCCTGCCAGAAGTGCGATGCGAGGAAGATCCTTTGGCTTGTTGATGACCGTTGGGGTTACGGCGCGCTCCAGGGTTGGGTCCCAGAGACTCCGATTGAGCTTGACGGGGGTCAAGCTATGTCTACTTCTCATTGGCGGCATCTAGGAGATCCTTGACCCGCTTCTCCTAGAAGGCGCACTCCTCGCCCTCCAAGCTTGGCATTTCTGCCATGGTCGCCTGGGCCGCCCGTAAGTTGGTCGTAGGAGTCTCGTAGATGGGCTGCTTGCCGCCTAGAATCTCGGTGATGACCCGGCCACGGCCGCGGACCGAGCCAAGCCGGCTAGGGGCCTCGGAAACCGGAGTGAGGCCGTATGCGGAGTTATACTCGCGCTGCATGGCCTTCATCCAGCATTTAGCCGTGGCGATGGCGATGCCCTCCTCGAAGATCTTCCTGCGAGCCTCCTCCAGCGAGTCCCGCACGTTTGTGGGGTTTGTGGAGGCGGAGATGGGTGTCTTCAGGCTGGTAAGCGCAGCCTGAAGAGTGTAAGTGGTGACATCAGCAGGCTCAGCAGCGTCTACTGACGCCTTGCCATGAGCCATGCTAGTGCCAGCGCTGATGACCATCACTTCCACGATGTTGGAGACGGTGGTGACATGATACGCGTTTAAGAACCCTGCAGATGACGGAGGGTTGTCGAAGACGAGTACGTTGGTGGGGTACACGTTGAATGTAGGCATCTCAACGATAGGGAGCCTGCTGAAGTAGGCGCATAACACCTCGACATCGAAGTCCTCGCCAAAGTGGCGAGGACCATCATTGAGGTGCATATCACTTAAGAGAACACTGAGGTTCTCCATAGCAGCGACGACGATACTGGGAGGCGCTCGTCATTGGACTCCCTGTCTGTCAGAGTGAAGCCTCATCGAAGGCAGGCTCCACAGGTATGCAGATCTGTCCGGACGCGATGCATCCGATGGTGTAAGCACGGGGCCCCGCCCAGCGCGTGAAGTCAGTCGATGCCGCGGACGCACTACTAGAAAAAAGGCTGTTAGTGGCGCACCTATTTTGGCTATTAATGGCGCACTATAGATGCACCACTATTATCACGCCACTACTAATAAATAGTAATGGTGCATGCCTGGTGCGCCACTGTTAATCTACATAACAGTGGCGCACCACGTGGTGCGTCATTACTATCCCAGACACTAATGGCGCACCACCTGGTGCGCCATTACTATCCGAGACACTAATGGCGCACCACCTGGTGCGCCACTAAAGTGCAATTTGGTGCGCCACTACTATGAATATTAGGATTTTTTTGCTTTTCTGATATTTGCACAGGTTACGAAATACATTATAGCACAGAATATAAACAGCACAACATATAAACAACAGATTTGTTGAATAGAATAAAAGATTAGTCTCCGAATACAATTCATCGTATATGTCTGTGAATTCAAAATAACGAACAAAGTTAGAACATTACAAGTCTCGAGACCAGGAGTAGAGAGTTTGTCTTCACATTACAAGTCGATATCTAAACTACCATCACATAGAAGAGGGTTGCGGTCACGATGAGTATCATCGCGATGAAACTGTTCTTCATCCGGTTCCTCCTCCGCTCCCTCCTCTATCCCGCTAGATAGCGCGCATATCTAGCTTCTGCCAAATGTTGGTGAATACTCACAACATAAGCCATGGGTAGGCTAAAGATGGTGGGAACCGAAGTGGCACTGGAGGGCGCTGGGAACGAGGTTGGTACAAGCATGGAACGCACGATGTACCCAGGTTCAGGGCTCTCCGTAGAGATAATACCCCTAATCCTGTCAGAGTGTATGATGTATGAATGGGACTACAAAGTGCTCCTGGAGCTGTATTGCGGAGGAGGAAGAAGGAGTTGCCGGCTCGCGTCTGCCTCTCCTATTCTGTTCGTGTGTGTGCTAAGTTGACCGACCTTCTGCATGGAGGGGGGGCGGGGGGTTTTATAGACGAACCCACCAACCTACAATATGGATAAGAGTACAAGAGTGGGACCCGGGTGGCAGCCTCGCCGGCCGGCTAGGGGGCCCACAATGGTCTTGTCTTGTCGCTAGAGGGGCCCGCCGGTTGCGAGGTCCCGTCTCGCTGTGGGACCCGCCGACTAGCTAATAAGGCTCTCGCGTAAGGTTGACGCAGGACCAAAGTTGTCATAATCGTGACTCAAGTCTTAGAATCTTAAGATCTTATGATCCAAACTAGCACCTCCGATTCTATGATTTTGCTCATAGAATCTAAGTTTCTACGATCCTGATAGTTGTGATTCTACGATTCACGATCCTAGCAACGGAGTTCCTGTCCGATTCAGAATCGCGATTCTGACAACTTTGCGCAGGACACGTGTGGTACGTCCAGCGTCGTCCAGCAAGATTCGTCATGGGCAGACGGTACAGCCGTCTCCACTCTTCCCACGCCGAGTGCAGTAATGGAGTGGGAGTTTGACGGGCCGACACTTTGCAGGGTGATGGATCAGAGCCGAAGGAGGTCAGCGGCATGGCCGCCGACATTGGTACCTGTCGTGCACTCCGATCCAGTGCCTTTGCTGACGTGTAGCCACTTTTAACTGTAGGGTCTCGTCATGACCTACGGTCTGATGTGACTTGAGATTCCCAGTCGGCTAGCCTGCTTGACTAGTCGGCCTAGGCACAGCCGCTTCGTCCCTAGCCGGCTGGCTTGGCCTAGGCGGCCAGGGGGAGGTAGCAGTCTCGCCTCTAGCCGACAAGTGCTTCCTGGCCAGCCAGAGAGTTGGCCGCCTCGCCCCCCAGTCGGCACGTGCTTCCTAGCCAGCCAGGGGACTTGGGCCTTGCAGAATTGTTCTGGTTATTCCTTCTAGGCTGAAGGTAAAGGAGCAGGCTCGCTGAGCCTACCCCAGGGTTACCCCCCAACAACAACCTCGGAGGAAGGTTTGTCATGGTGAATATGAGATCATGGAACTGACATCTTGTGGGACGAGAGTGGTCAGTCAGAGCATACCAAGGTATGATGGTCATGACACTGAGGTATGTCATTCAGAAAAATCGTGTGGTACAAACCCTTGCAGCAAAACTTAAACCTCCTAAGTCGACCTTAGATCGAGTCTTGTCAGTGTGTCACCTTACCTTTCGTGCTGCCACAGGTCTCCCGGAAAGGGAATACCGTTTAGTATGTCGTAAACCTATTACCAGGTACACACCAAGTAGTGGGGCCGAGATGAAGGTATCCATGGCCCTGGACTGAATCCAGTCATCTGGTCAGGGGGCATGGGTGTTTCTGGTGTGGGACCGAGAGGGAAGAGCTCTTCCCTTGTAGCGCGCGGTATAAATTTGATCCTATGCTAGTCGAGGTTGGAGCCTTCCTGTCTTATGGTTTTCCCTCCCAGTGTAGCCCGGGTGAGGCAGGTCTTCGCGAGGGGAAATGGGTGCCTGGTGGTTCTGAGTGTTACTTATAAAATACCGTACACGGGATTAGTCCGAATGACAATTTAAACCCGTGGGGTGTGGGTAAAGAGTACACCCTCTAGAGAGTCAAAACTATTTGAGTAGCCGTGTCCACACTCAAGGACGACTGGTTGACAAGTCAAGTGTCGGTCTTTTGGTGAATTAAATTGAAACAGGATGAAACCAGTGAATCGGGATGATAAGTATTATTATTATTATGAATTCCGATGGGGACTAATCATGTGTGGTATATGGATTTGTTAGAGTATCCCTCGGACGGTTCTACCTCCTAGATACTCGATGTTGATATTATGAAAGCCCTTTCTATGGTGTCTCTTAGACGCCCTACTGTGGCAACTGTTATTACTTTCATATGATCCCTTTATGTGGTGTCACTAAGACGCCCGATTGTTGCTTGTGTTACTTGACATTCCGAGGTGTCGCCTGAGACGCCCGATCGACAAGCTTATAATTGATCGCTACTTTTCCTTGCTTGCTTATACAATATTGGTAGAAATGATTTATCTGCATGATGCATGCGTGAATTAACTCTTATGGCATGGTAGATATATTATGTGAATTATGCATGCATCTCACCTGCTTTAACTTATCTCTTTTATTGATGTTTGCGAGTACATTCAAAGTACTCACTAGCTTGTTCCTAGCTATTGTCTTGGCGAGATTTCATCGGAGAGGAGCACTATGCCATCAACCTCGGAACCTAGGAGTCGAGGATAGTGGCCTTGTGAGATAGGAATTTATCGAGGTCAGCTGTTCCTATGGGAATGGAGTCCCATGGGCACTGGAGATTCCTCAAGTCACTTCTGCCGTCAACCTTAGACTTTTGTCCAGACCAGTGGACCTCTTGGTCTTGTAACCCAAATTTTGTATTTTGGTTGGGAATTTTGTATCAAGTGAGTGCCCACCAGCTAACAGTAGTCCTAGGGCTGGTGAATACAAAGGCTTGTTTACTGGAAATTGTTTTTAGAAAAACTGGTCGCTACAACCTTGGTATCAGAGCCAGACTGACCATTGGCTAAAGCAATCTTAGCTAGGTCGGTATCCCTTGCCCGGATATTTATATATCCACAACCTAGCCTAGCCTACCCAATAGCCAACCATAGTGGCCATCCGACATCTTTTGGAAGTCGGTGCCTAACCTGTCAGCCCAACCCTTAAGCTATGTGTCTATCACCGACACCGGAGTTGTCACAGTCCCTAGCATGCAATGAAGGACTCCCTTGCCTATATAGTAGAGCCTTGCCTCAACCCAGAAAACAGCAACATTGAGACCCCAACCCAGTAACCTCAGACCAACAAGATGCTTGGTCGCATCCTTTGCAACGAGACCACCACATCCGAGCTTGGAAACTTTGTAGCAATCCTTGCGGATGTCAACCGCCAAGTATTTGGCATAGAAGAGCCCGCAGTGTATATTGTAGCCATCCTTGCGGACGTCAACCGTCACTTTTGGGCCTCACTGCACATCTATGGAGGGAGTTCCTCGCTGGAGTGCACTTTCCATTTCATAGGTGGAGCAGCCGCCAGCGTAGCCAAGGCCCGTCAGCTTGCAACCCGAGAAGCTATAGTCCAGCTGCGACATCTGTCGCCATGGATGAATAGCTGACCATTCTGCTACTATCTAGTCGTGAAGGCCATGGTAGTCCGACCCAAGTTGCCAGCAAAGACCTTGACGCAGACCATGCCTTGGTGCAAGTTGTGCGCTATTTGAGAGCGCAGGAGGCACTCATCGGTCAACTCGCCTTTGATCTGGTCATGAACCGCACGTCAATTGCTCGCCGGACCCCGGCAAGCTGTGAAGCTGCAACCGCCTCCAGGAACCAGCCCGTATTAATAGGGAGACCTATTGGATTCCTGAGGTCTGCACCAGCATTTCTGTCAGCCAACCCGATCATGACCCCGGTAGAGCTTCACCGCAGTTTGGATGCTTTCTGCAATGAAGCTGCGCCAAGGGCGCGTCATCCGAGACGTTGTCGCCCACAACCCTGCAGCCCCGTTCCATGGCCCGGTCACCTATGGAACCATGGCAAACGGAGGAGCCTTATTGGTTACTGAGCATGTCCGCTCAGATGCCAACAAAGGGGGAACGAGTCCATCAGAGTAGCTGTCATGCCCTAGTAACCACGTTACCCTGTAATGATGTATTCGCGTGTTTGTGATAAACCTTTCTTAAATAAATTGCATGACGCATGCACGCATCTTCCTTTAAGGTAAAATTTGCGTAAATAGTATTGACTAGACCGCATGGCCGTGGAATTAGATTTTTGGGTGTGACCACCTAGCCACCTAACTAGCTTCTCGAGTGATGTGCCACTTGGGAGTTTATAACCGAGACCGCGCCCTGGTAACTCAGGTCACACCAGTGTTATATTGTGTGTCCCTAAACGAGGCACCCTATATGAGACCACACCATGACCTCTCCTACACTACTAGAAAAAAGGCTGTTAGTGGAGCACCTATTATGGCTAGTAATGGCACACTATAAGTGCGCCACTATTATCAGGCCACTACTAATAAATAGTAATGGCGCACGCCTGGTGCGCCACTGTTAATCTACATAACAGTGGCGCACCACCTGGTGCGCCATTACTATCCCAGACACTAATGGCGCACTTTTAGATAATGCGCCACTTGTGTGTTTATTCATGTGCGCCACTAAAGTGCAATTTGGTGCGCCACTACTATGAATATTAGGATTTTTTTTGCTTTTCTGATATTTGCACAGCTTACAAAATACATTACAACATAGAATACAAACAACACAACATATAAACAACAGATTTATCGAATACAATAGAAGATTAGTCTCCGAATACAATTCATCATATTAGTCTCCAAATTCAAAATACTGAAAAAAGTTAGAACATTACAAGTCTCGAGACCGCGAGTAGAGAGTTTGTCTTCACATTACAAGTCGATATCTAGACTACCATCACATAGAAGAGGGTTGCGGTCACGATGAGCATCATCGCGATGAAACTGATCTTCACCCGGTTCCACCTCCGCTCCCTCCTCTCTCCCGCTAGATAGCGCGTGTATCTAGCTTCCGCCTCCGCCCTAGTGGTGTACCCTTTGTATCTGTTACTGCTGAAACGGTGAACCTGTCTCTGACACTCCTCCCAGTCGTCGTAGACCGCGGGAACCTCACCCTTGTACGCGACATACAACAACATCTCTATGCACTAGACAAACAAAACGTTAGTAGCAATTCACAGATAATATATAAGCAATATATAAGTATGCAACAAAAGGATCGGAAGAGAAAAGCAACACATTAATAGCACGATTCATGGTCCTACTAATAAATAGCATCGATTACATATAAGCTTAACGACTGTCCAAACTAAAGAGACATACAAGTTCATTAAAGATTACTTACAACATGAGCTAATCGATATTTCAGAACTACATAGCATCAATACTTTCGACTCGACTCAGGGACCGGAGCGTGGATAAACCCGCTATCTTTCGTGATGGTCATGAATGTGCGGTCGTTGTCAGCCTGCATTTGTAGCAT
The DNA here is from genome assembly GCF_904849725.1 of Hordeum vulgare subsp. vulgare. NCBI lineage: Eukaryota > Viridiplantae > Streptophyta > Magnoliopsida > Poales > Poaceae > Hordeum > Hordeum vulgare. Next base: position 51,350,479 of record NC_058522.1, read on the forward strand.
TGTGTCTATTTCACTATTGGACGGTTGACACTTGAGGTAGAACTGCCCCGATCTAGGAAGGAGATCTTGACAGATGATTTCCGCATAATCCGACTGGATGCGAAAGAATTCTTGTCTGATGTCCTCGTCCCGGATTGCCCACAAGCGTGCGGCCCATTCTTTGAGATCATTTGGTAGCATATGGTGATGCTGGTCTCGTACGATCGCCCGCATGTGATGGAGGGCGTAGTAGGCATCCTTCTGACTGCCAGGCGGCTGCTTGATGTAGGGGAATGTTGTTACATGGGTGAACACGTGCTTGCCGTACTTCCGAATTGGCCTCTTGAAGGTGGCTCCAGATTTGGCGTAGCCGGGGAGGGCATCATCAAGAATTTTCTTGATATTTGTGTAGTCTTTATTCGACTAACGGTCCGAGTCGAAATACGTGACCATGGAATATTTCAGGCTTAAGAGGATGAGTGTGCAATGTGTGTCACTGCACAAAGCACGGAATGTTAGCAAAAAAGAACGATTGAAATCTAAGAAATTGTATGTTACGGGGCGGTGAGGGGGTGACTTACTCGGAAAAGTAAGGCACGAGGAAGTTATACTTATCTGCGTTCGCCAGAATGACGCCTTCGAGGATTGAACTTGCGACTTGCCGGTCCCCAACGCTGCTCAAGATCTTGGCACGCATGTAGAAGGGGTCGACTATCACGATGTCCGGTGTCTTGTCTCTAATGATCTGCATCTCCATACTGAGCGAAAATAGCCGAATGAAGGTGTAGCGCAGTGGATATAGGTTAAGCATAGCGAAGATGTCATCAAACCGCAAGACGATCATACGCCCGATGGTGCTATCGACAAAGCCCTTGCCCTCTGGCACCTTGGCCACGAAAACCGGGTATGAAAGATCATTCTCGGAGAGACGCCGCTTCTCCATATAAAGAACAGCGTCATGCAGACTCCGCATAGCACCGGTTGCAGCATTGAGCAGATTAGTCGGTAGCATCGGCCTACCCGCTACATGCACCCTCCTCGAGATATCATTAGATATTGGTGGCCCGTCCTGAGCACCGATCGTACTCGGTGCCGGCTGGCTCGCACCCTTGTTATTTTTTCTTTTCCGTCCCTTCTGCTACTTTTGCTGTAATGGGATCGAGTTGTGCTCAGAGACCACCTTCTTGAGTGTGTTGGAGCTGATAATATTTCGCACCTCGGCTATTTGAGTCTCGGTGAAGGCGGCAGCTGGAGGCGTGTCCTCAGAACTGAACAGACGACGCCTGTTGCAATTGGGTTTCTCCGTGCTACCAGCTAGATCACGATCGTCTTTTGCAGGGTTGGGTTCTTGAGAAGGAGGCCCCAACAATTCGTCACCGTACCCATGTTCATTGATGTACTTATCGATGTTGGAAAATGTACCGTCGTCGTCATCCGGATCCTGTGCCATATGCATGTCCGGATCAGCTGACAGCGGTAGCGTTGCAGCAGTCTTTCCATGGCTTGGCGCCGGCACGACTGGCGATGTTGTCTGTTGGGTGGTGTCCCCCGCCCCCAAACGAATCTAGCTCTTCGGCCAAAGCATGGACCAGTTTAAGCAGGCGCTGAGGGTCATCACATCATCTTCGTCGGCCCCAGGGGGTCGATACGAAGGTAACAAGTCGTCGCAGCCCCGCAGCACCCGAACCAGTTGAACCCTATACACGGTGGGTGGCATCGCATTACCGTGGAACAAGCGGTTGCCCGGTTCAACGATTTTGGCCCTGGCGACATCGATCAACTCGCCGTCCACGAAGTGCAGGAGAGTGCATGGAACGTTGGCGGCACCCTGCGAAAACATGTAGGGCGTCAGGTATGCCCAGTCAAAGACAAGGAGATGAAGTCATCTGCCGAGGCTTAGTTACCGTGATGGCGTCGAGCTCGGCTAATGTCGAGGCACCGCCAATGGCGGGCATGTAAGTGACGGAGGGGCCGCTTGCTGCCGAGGTGCCGGCCAATGTATTCTTCCCACACACGGGTGCATTAAGCTCCAATACCGACGCCGAAGCCGGAGGCACCTGCAATGCCGCCTCCGCGGGAAACACCGATGCCGGCGTGTTGTGCGAGTTGCTGCTCGTGAAGCTGGGAATCGGGGGCGGCCCCTGTTGGCCGCCCGCAATCCACCCCTGCTGCCCCTCAAGCAAGGAAGAAATAATGACGGTGATCGTCGCTCCCAGTTGGTCTCGCACTTGCTCTTGGACTATCTGTGGAATCCGTGCCACTTGTTCCTTGAGTTCTTTAACCTCGCGCTCCTGGCTTTCCGAGATGGTCTTTCTCTCCTTTCGCCCAGCCTCATAGTATTCCGACCATTTCATGGACAATCCTTCGCCAGCCGCACGACCAGCTGACTACGGCTTACTAAACTTATCCTTTTGTTTCATTATGTTCAACGCCCTATTTTAAGTGGTGTCCCAAGGGGTAGACGGGGAGCTCTAAGGCCCCGCGCTACTGCTTTCAGTTTTCTGTGGAAGGAACGTGATCCATTTAGAAATTTGGCTTCATTAATTAGAATGCAACCATATGGAGCTAATTACGCGGGGGTAAGGTCCTTCACCTTCGGATACTTGGTAAGGTCCTTTGTTACCGGGTCCACCATGTACCGGGCCCTGACATAGTTCCTGGTCTGCTTTTCATGGTATTTATCGAAGAGGGGCGGTAGGCCTCGCTCGACACGCTCCGCGTCCTCCTTGTCCCATTTAGGTTCCGCCATTCTGTAACCGCCGCGACCGAGTTTGTGGACCCCTAAGTTCAAGTCCCGCATACCTTTCCCCCACTGACTTGATTCCACGGATGAGTTGCTCTCACACTTGATCTTGAACTCCAGGTAGTCAGCTTCGCTGGTCGAAGGATTTGTCTCCTTGATCTTCTCATAACTATCACCTCTTAGAATACTTCTCTTCACCGTGGCTCTCCAAGTAGCCAGGGCCGTGCTCATCTTCGTGAGGGCGGCACTGTTCACTTTATTTCGTGAGAGGCGTGTGTTTGCGACGTTATCGGGGAACTTGTATCGTTCGTGCAGCTTCGTGAAGAGGAGGTTGCGCAAATTCCCTTGGTCATGATGCCTTAGGTTCTCGGTGTTGATCGAGATGGTGCTCCGGAGAATGCACCGGAGTTGTCCCGCGTACCCACCGACTAATTCTTTGGGCGCCGTTGGATGCCCATTAGAGGACACTTCAGTAAATTCCTCCTTGACGATGCCGAGCACGTTAGGGCGCCGGTCCTTCCGTTGCCTCTTCGGTTGGCTGCCATCTGTGCTTTCGCTGCCATCATCAATGGTGGCATCCCCGGCGGCACCATCAGTGGTGTCAACCCCGACGCCACTAGGGGTTGTGTAGTCGGGATCGGTGTCTTCCGCAGCGTCCTCTTAGCGGTGAGGTTCTTCCTCCATCTCCTGGGACAGCTCCCAAAATGGCTTGCCCGAACCGCCGGCCTCATCGTTGTTGGCCATGTTCGCTCTAAATAGGAAAAAAGGCTACTAGAGTTATTGGATGAGATCAGGGTAGTATCTATTCTTCTCAGATTTAGATAAGCCAAGCATACTACTTCTAGTCTTGCTTTTGCACTTAACACAACAAATTAAATAAATATGTTTTTCATGCAAAAGAGCTAGGATTTCATGACATTGAAAGGGACAAATAATACTTTGCATTTTTGTTCAGCAACTTTTCAAATTTATTTGTGAGTAAATTTAAAAAAATATGTGTTGCTCATAGTTGTTAAATTCAATGAATATGGTGTGTGATGTTAATTCTTAGGTAAGTTACTGACTTGTGTGATGAGATGGGGTTTCCATGTGAAGGCAGTGCATATCATTTGAAAGTTACAATTGTACAAAGATACAAAGCACAAACTTGGCTAGCATACAGGAAGTCAAAAGTTTTAAAATCCCTTTGCTCAGCTCACTAAGGGCCTAGAACATGAGGCTGCAAAGCTCACTTTCTCTTTTCGAAGCCACTACCACAACTAGTTAGCAACATGTAAAATGAAAGAAAACAAGGGAGAGAAAAGAATGCTCATGTTTGATCATTCCTTATCAGCCCAACTAATAGATTAAGTTTTTTTTGCATGAGAGGATTTATTTGGGAATTAGTTCAAATTCAAACAAAAATAACATAGCATTCAAGCCCAAATTGGTGAATCATTGGTGCTGCCAAGTAGCCAAGTAACGTCCATTATGTATGCTTTTGTTTTGGTTGAGAATCGGGCACCTTCTAGGTCAAGAAAATTGGGCATGACCTTTGCTAATTTTCTTGACCTAGGAGTGCCCCATTATCAACTGAAACGGAAATTAATCAACATTTGAGGAGAAAGGGGTAACCTTTGCTCATCTCACTATTTGCATGAGTTCGGCACAGATACAATGAAGCAAACAATTATAATGATGAGTCCAACCAACAACAATTTTGTGTGTCTCACAGATTGATGTCCAATTTCAACTATCACAGGGTTGATCCGATAATAAGCATGAATGAAGTATTATGCAAAACTTCTGCTGCAGATTAAAATCAGGTATTGTGCAGACAACCATACTATTATAGGGCATAAAAGTATCCCATTGTGGACATTAGGTTATGAGGCTGCAATGCTGTTATGAGATGAAAGCTCTCATTCGTTTCTGATTTAGACTAGCACTGTTTATTTAGGCTAAGTTGCTGAGTTAACAAGGTTCCTATCAATTCCTTCCTTCTTCAGAAGTACAGTAAAAATTATAAAACAGTTGTAACTTGTGCAAAATCGGTACAAACTGTAGTCATTTTCCAAATCACACTCCTGCAAGTGCAAGGGTTGAGGAGCCGCATTTTTGAAGAAGGAATGCATAGGTTGGTGTATAATGTTAGTGGTATTTTGATCTTTCTAACTCCAGTCTCATGCCTTGTGATGGTTGAAGGGAAAATGCGGCGGCCTTCCATTGTATTTCCTCCTGCTGCTAGGAGAATGGATACTCTCAAAGATCTACTGGCAGCAGGTGATCTTGTTTCACTGCATTGTACATTAACAAATGAGACAATGCATATACTTAATGGGGACTATCTACAGCACATGATCTACTGGCAGCAAATTTTTTTCTTGCTTCCTTTTTTCTCCTTGTTGCATTATACTAACACTTTTAGTATTCTAAAATCTAAAATAGTCTGCATCATCATTTTGAAAACCATATTATTCGTGATGTGCCTCCATTGAAAGGAATCTCTGAAACAAAATGAAAGATAAAATATGGTTTGAGACAAGCCGGTTGTACACCAAGTTCCTGACAGGAGATTCAGAGTTGCTGACCCAGTGCTTGAATCATAGCTGAATATTTTGCAATTTGCTATACAAAAGACATGATCGTTTTGCAACTGGGTTGATGAAGACCTTTTCTGGAGCATAGATATATTTCCCTTTTTGATGATTTATGCGGGAATCAAACTTTAAATTCCTGCTTTCGAAGATGCTCAGTCGAGGTCTAGAACCCTAGGGTATGACGACCAAAGGGGGCGGGAGGGGGGAGGGAACGCGGAGTTACATACCAGAGAAGCCTCAAACCGTGTTGCTCGAGGTGGGGGTGGGGATGGCGGATGCGGACAGAGGTGGAGCTCCTGCTGCTCGAGGCGGATCCGGGTGGTGGTGAAGCTCCTGCGTTGGCCGTTGGCGATGGTTGACGTGGGGCCGCGCCGGTGGAGGTCAGTTGGCCGGCAGTGGGGCTCCCGCGGCGGCCAGAGAAGACAGAAGAGGAGGCAGCCGTGGGTGGAGCTCCTGCGGCGGTGGCTGACAAGGGGGCCGCGGCGATGGCCGCGGGCGGTGGGAACAAACCCTAACCGACGCTGGGTGGAGGGAGGGGAGATGGGAGGGAGGGAGGGGTGCGGTTGGAGTGGAGATGCGGGGGAGAGACGAGTGAGGGGAGGGAAAGAAGGGGATACTATTGGGGAGGGTTAGCAATGGCGCACCATTTAGGGGTGCGCAATAAAAAGTGGTGTATCAATGGCACACCTTTTATTGGTGCGCCATAAATACCGTGATAGCAATGGCGCACCTTCTCCTGGTGCGCCCTTACTAACTTTTTTTTTTGGATTTTTAGTTTCATGTACCACTTTTGTTTTTGCATGAATTTTAGTCTTGTACCACGTTTTTAAGGTAATTAAGTCATGGAAGAAAGTTTTATACTTGTTTTTGCATTAATTTTAGTCTTCTACCACTTATCCATATACTTTTTACAAGGTTTCTGCCGCAACGCGTGGGGTATCGTCTAGTTCTCTAAATTTTCTGAGACGTACTACATGCACATGACTTAATAACCGAAAAGTAATGGAATAGCCCAAGCCCAACGGTTTACACATAACCCATCCATAAAGCTCACGGAGAGAGACACTTACAAAAAATCATGTTATGAGGAGATATCACATTGTGCAAAGATTTAGAATTAGATGACATGGTTGAAATCAAGTGACATGAAATAACAGTCATCAAAGATTGAGCTTGGCACTGACACACACACGTGGCCGACACGTTGTGATTCGATCTTAGCTATCTTTTCACAATGATCTTCTTGCCCTTATTTCTCGCGGTTGAATAATTTAGCCCCGGAACCCCTTGAATTCTTATCTTGAACGAACGTCCTTTAGGTAGGGTGGTCCTGCTTCTTCTTGTGGTGTGTGCTACTTCATCGTCGTCGTCATCTTCCATCTTTGGGTCGCCGTACTTGTCGAGGTCTTGCTCATTGGCGACTCCATCCATTCCAATGATGTTCCTTTTGCCTCTCCTCACGACAACACGACTGGGCTTTGACGGGTCGGTAATGAAGAAGCATTGGTCCACTTGGCAAGCTAGTACCCATGGCTCATTTTTCGCGGTGACGTTTGCGCCCGCGGTCTTGAATTTGGCTTCATGTATAACCATGGTGGTGAAATACCAGACTTCTTTTAGGACGCTCTCCAGCATAGCTCAGCTCCCAGATCTCCTCGATCCTTCTGTAGTATCTGTCCTTGTCGTTACCGGTGTAGGATTCCATCATTACCCAGGAGTTCTGATAATCGCTCTTCATGTACTTTTCCTCGGTGTAGAATGTGTAGCGGTTGATATCGTACGCCTCATAGGTCATCAGGTTGTGCTCGGCGCCCTGTGAAAAGGCGAATATGAGTTTTTCTTCCGCAGAAGAATCCTCATGTAAAGGGTACGACAGAAGCTTGTCCTTGAACCAACGCGTGAAACATGAGTTGCGCTCTTTGATTCTATCTTCGTCCGTCCTCTGTTGGCCTCGGTCATTGTACGTCTTCTCAATAAAGGTTTTGTGCTCTACCTCCCAAGGATCGACCACGTCTATGTGTTGTAGCGCGACTAGGTTTGCTCTTTCAAAGTCGGCGAGTCGGCCCATGAAGTTGACATGCATTTCGCGGAGACCCTCGCGGTGACCCCATCCAGCGAGCCTACCGAGGTGCCCATTGACGGACAGACCAACGGGTTTCTCGATGCCTAGATAATTCGTGCAGAAGGAGATGCACTCTTCGGTCAGAAAGCCCTTGGCTATGCTTCCATCTGGACGTGCCCTATTGCGAACGTATCCTTTGATGACATCATTCATCCTTTCGAACGGCATCATGCTGTGTAGGAACGTCGGCCCGAGTTGGATGATATCCTCCACAATATGGACCAGCAGATGCACCATAACATCGAAGAATGCGGGCAGGAAGTACATCTCAAGCTCGCATCATATCACCACGATCTCTTCCTGTAGCCTTCTGAGTTGCCTCACGCCAACCGACTTTCAAGACATGACGTCGAAGAAGTTGCATAGGCCAAATAGCGTTTCACGGACGTGCACGTCCATGATCCCACGGATTGCAACTGGAAGTATCTGCGTCATCAGCACGTGACAGTCGTGAGACTTCAGCCCGGTGAACTTCTGCTTTGCTGAATCTAGGTATCTGCTTATCTTCCTCGCGTAACCGTAAGGAAGTTTTACTCCTACGAGGCAGGTGACAAACTGCTCGATCTCCTTCTGACTTAGAGTGAAGCATGCGGGAGGGCAGTCATATTCGATCTTCTTGGCCTTTTTGCCTTTGCGACGACTTTCCGTCTCCTTCGCCTCATCATCATCATCATCATCATCATCATCATTAGGGCGTTTTGCGTGAAGCTCCTCCCTGATGCCCATTGATTGCAAGTATGCCCTTGCTTTCGGCCCATCTTTGGTCCTCTCTAGCATGTTGAGCAGGGTACCAAGCAGACTCTCGCACACGTTCTTCGTGATATGCATGACATCAAGGTTGTCAGGCACACGGAGGATCTTCCAGTACGACAAGTCCCAGAAAACAGACCTCGTTTCCATACCTTCAACAGCGGCTCTGGCGCCATTCGCTTCTTTCCCGGTGGTGGGCACTCTTTCCAATTTTTCAATAGCTCGTCTATTTCCTCACCGCTCCTTGTACGTGGGGGTCTTCGGGGGTCGGTTTCACCATCGAACAGATCCTTGCGTTTTCTCCATGCGTCATCGTCGCGAAGCCACCTTCGATGTCCCATGAACATGGTTTTCGAAGACCCGGGATCTCTATCTAGCTGGCGATACATTGTGTCATCCATGCATCTAACGCATACACAAAATCCGTGGACCACCTGCCCCGCAACATATCCGTAACCGAGATAGTCGTGCACCGTCATGAGTAGTGCGGCTCTCATAGGGAAATATTGTTTCGCTGCCGCGTCCCACGTATTGGCTGACATTTTCCATAGCGTGTCTAGCTCCTCTTTCAGCAGCCCTAGATTTAGATTGATGTCGTTCCCTGGTTGTTTCGGCCCTTCAATTAGCATACTCATGTGAATGTACTTCCTCTTCATGCACATCCAGGGGGGAGGTTGTACATCCACACAAACACAGGCCAGGTGCTATGTGTGCTTCTCTGGCTGCCAAACGGATTGACTCCATCGGTGCTCGCGCCCAGCATGATGCTCCTTGGATCGTCCCCAAATTCTGGGTGTTCGAAGTTCAACGCTTGCCACTGGCTCGCATCCTTAGGGTGACTCAACATGTTGTCTTTTTTATTTATCTCCGGATCATTTCCGTCATCTTCTCGCTTCTTCTCCTCCCTATCCGCGTGCCAACGCAGGAGCTCTGCTTGCTTAGGGTCCGTGAAATACCGCTGCAGACGAGGAGTGATTGGAAAGTACCACACCAGTTTTCGAGGAGCTTTCTTCCTCTTCTTGTATCGAGTGACCCCGCACACCAGACATATGGTAGACTCCGCATGCTCGTCCCAATAAATGATGCAATCGTTCATGCACACATGGTATTTCACGTGCGGTAAATCCATAGGACACACGATTTTCTTCGCCTCCTCGAAACTGGTTGGGCACTTGTTCCCCATGGCAAGACGTTCGTGCTAGAATGTCATGTTCTCGTCGAAGCATGTGTCGGTCATTTTGTGTTTTACCTTCTTGTCCAGAGCCATGAACGTTACTTTCAGGCGGGTATCCTCGGGCCTGCATCCTTCATACAATGGAGTAACCGCGTCTGTATCCAGTTGATCCAGCTTGGCTTTCTCTCGGGCGGCAGCTCTTGATTCACCCGTCTGCTTGAGAAGCAGCTCTTGAATATGAGGGTCCTGCAGCGAGCCCATCGTTGGTCCATCGTCGTCTGCTCCGGCATCTTCATCTTCATGATCATGCCCTTCATCTTGATCTTCCTCATCATCATGTCCGGCATCTTCTACATGATTACTGTGTCCTGCATCTACTTCGTGATCCTGTCCTGGAGATTCTTCGTCTTCTCGCCCGCCCTTGCTGCTATTGTCTTGCTGCCCTTCCTTATTTCTTGCCCGGCCCCCATGGACGTCTTCATAATCATCTTCACCACCTTGCCACCGATAGCCATCCATGAAACCACACACGAGCAGGTGGTCCGGCACCTGTTTGGAATCCGGGTCCATAAGGCTCTTTAGCTTGCATCTTCGAAATAGACATCTTATCTCTGTCTCGTTCTTTTGAAGCATCTCGGCCTTCGTGGAGCTCAAAAACCTATTCACGATACCTTCGTGGTAAAGCAAAATGATATTTTAGAACCAAAATGTTTTTTGGCATGACTTTGCCTAAAAATAGGACCAAAGAATGCATAGTGCCAAATTCTCGCCGAAACGGAAATGAATCAACATTCCGACAAAATATTGGCAACTATCATATTTCAAATACCGGTACCTGCAAACACAAACATATGCAACACCACAAACATACGTACATCTAGGCCATAAAAAGTGTGTACGTTGGAGGGAGAAAAAGTAGATCTAGAACATAAAGAAAGCTTTCCCCTTACTTACCTATCAAAAAAAAGGAAATTTAACCACTTAATTTGGGTGAATCAATGGTGCAAATGAGGTGAGGAGGAGGAGGCAGCCGAGATCAACAAGGTTGGCAGAGGTGGAGAGAATGAAGTGTGGGGGGGGGGGGTGAGTATGAAGTGGCTGTAAAAAATATCTAGCTGCTCTCAGGTTACCAATGGCGCAGCTCCTAAGAATTCGCCATTGGTAACCAGGGTTACTAATGGCGCAGCTGGTAAGAATGCGCCATTACTAGTTTTAAAAAAACTAAAAAAAAATTGTTAGTAGTGGCGCACCATGGATGTGGTGCGCCATTACTAGTTAAAAATAGTAATGGCGCACTTTCCCCTGGCGCTCCACTGCTAAGTCTAGGAAGGGTGTGGGGCCAGGACAAAACTAGTAATAGCGCACCACACACCGGGTGCGCCATTAGTAATATGGCCATTAATGGCGCACCTATATAGCAGTGGCGCACCACATACATGGTGCGCCATTAATGTCCATATTAGCTATAGTCGTTTTTCTAGTAGTGCTAGGACTTCTCACCGAGTGCACTTCCCAAAGCCAGTCCTTCCCATGACTGCCCATTGGGATTCATCCGGGATTTCTGGATGCAACCTCGCATTAGAGACCGCGTTACCTCGTAACCCAATGTAGAGCAAACCGTGTGTGACCACCCTTGTCCTATATGTCATCGCCAAGAGCGTTGACCCAACACCCAGTGGATTAATTTCCACACCCTTGCTGTTGGAAAATTTCCCAGATTTTCACTTTGTAGGCCTTTGTTGCCAGACCCAAGGGGACACGTTCTCCAGACTACTTCTAGGTGAAGTAGAATGTGTTTTCCCCGACCAAGAGTATTTTCTCGGAAGCCCTTGCACGTGTCTTGTTGACCACCAACACAGAGTACGTTAGTCTAGTGGAATGCTTTCTTGATGTTGTATGAGTAGCGGTGTAATTTATGATTGTCTTGTTTCCACCTTCATATGAGTGAGTGTGTGCCATATGATTGCATTGTTTGCGCTTGCATTTGAGTGATTATGTTCCGTGTTTTCATGAGTGAATTATTGTCTTTTCCCTAAGTAAATCTCAGGGACGAGATTTATTTTTAAGGGGGGTAGTGTCTATCACACCCCAAAAATTTAATCACATTTTTAAAAATTAATATGTTACCTAGAATAATTGTTTTGAGAAATAATTTGATTCATGACACTTTTCAAAGCCTCTTTCCAAAAACTTTTCTTTTCAAATTGCATTTTAAAGATCACTGAGTGATTGAGTCATTACTTAGGATCATTTTAATCCTTAATTTAATTTAGTGGAGATGTATTAAAACTTGGCCATGTTTGTTTAATTTTCTTATTTCTGGATTTTCTCTTGGCTTCAGAACCACTCCTTTTCTTTCAATTATAAAGTTTCTCCTCCAAATAGAAGCCTTCGAAAATTTTATTGGGACTTGAGTGCTTGCATCAAAAGATTACACTTCTGTTGACAAATTCATTGGACACCATATTTTATAGATGTTTCCCTAGTTTCACTTGCTGAAAAATGGCCTTTTAATTCCTTTAAGGGACTCTTTTGCACTACAACCCTTTTATAAACTCTTCTAAAAATTCCACAAAAATTTGGAGATGTCAAGGGATGCATGAGATTCACTTTTTTTGCAAAAACGCAACTATGTTTTTGAATTTTTTTAGCAAAACAACCCTTTTTCATTTCTGGTCGAGTTTGATGTTTTCTAGTGCAACCCCAATTTTAATTGCTCAGTCGCCCTTGGGATTTTTACTCCTCGTAGTTCACTCTAGCAAACCCTTAAGTCCAAGATCCCAGGTCCATTGAATGAATTTAGATGCATGGAATAATAACCTCAACTTGCTATCCAGAATTGTGTTTTTTCAAAAAAATGTATTACCAAGTTTTTTTTCAAACTAGACTTGCCATCATAACTAACACCTAAAGAGAACTTAATCTGGAAATTTTGGTTGGAAGCAAAGTTTAATTGATGCCACTAGCAATTTGTCGAGCACGTTAGTGTATGGCCAGATCTGGAATGGTCCAAATGCTGCACTCGGAACTTGTTGGTTTTGCCAAACCAGCATGTCTAGCAGGTATGCTCTAGGCCCTAGCCTAACCCTGTTGAGTTTGAGGAGCAATGGAGGTAATTGGAGATGCCTGGTATTTTGTCGAGCACGTGTCGGGCATGCTCTCAGCGTGGCGAGAGCACACATTTTGCACTTGTGTGCCCGAGCTGTCGCGTCCATCCGCTCGTGCCCCTTAGCTAGCTTCTAGAGCCGCGTCACGCCGCGTCCATCTCCCCCAACCAATGGTCGCCGCCCCCCTGTGCCTTGCAGCGCTTTGACCTGGCAGTTCTGGCGGCTTGCCGATGGCAGTAGCTCACCTCAGCAGTGGTTGCAGCCGTCCAAGTAGCCACGATGCGCCAACTGTTCCTTGGTCCCTCCCCTGCATCGTCCCCCTCTGCTGCCAAGCCCTGCTGCCGCCCCTGCCACACATGCCCGCAGCCAGAAGCTGTCGCCGGAGTCCCTATCCTCATCCACCACGAACTAACTCCCTCCCGCGTATAAATGGTGGACCGTGCCCCTAGAGCTGCAGATCACGAACCAGAGCTGTGGCCAAGCCCCCTAGCTTCGGTCTCGCCGGAGCAAGCCATTCTCCATCACCTCCGGCCGCCACGACGGCCGCCGTCCCCCGACACCTCTGACTAGTCTCGGGCCTCCCCTCCTACCTAAAGTCCCTCTCTAGCCTCCCGCTACACTGTGGAATCCATCTCCGCTTCCAATTTGGCCCGAGAACCACCTGTGCCGAGGTTCCGATGCTACCCGATGCCGCCGTCCGCCATGACCAAAGATCTGCTCAGCTCCAAGAACTTTGGTGAACCTTTCTAGTTCTCAGTGATGCGGTCTGTTCCCCTAAGCTCGCCGACGTGTCGAGCTCCGTGGATGGCGGCCTCTGGCGCTGGCAGTCTTTGTTGGAGTCGGCCTCTGGCCACGGTGCGGGAGGAACGGTATGAACCCGACAGGTGATCCCCACCAGTCAATGAGAGACACTACTGGAATTCAGAATTTTGCCGTCTGCCTTGCCTTTGCCATCTGCTGATGCATGGCAAAGGTACTCTTTACCGTCAGCTGTCATAGTGCTGACGGCAAAGAGGTGGCAGATGGCAAAGTTTTAATTTGCCGTCGGCCATCTCTTTGCCGTCCGCTGGGGACGGCAAAGGAGCCATATGCGGACGGCAAAGGTTTGGCACACGGCAAAGCCCCCCACCCAAACGGCCGAAACCCACCCACACCCACCCGCCCCTTTGCCGTCTGCCTGGGACTCCTTTGCCGTCTGCCTGGGAGCACGGCGGACGGCAAAGGGGACGGCGGCCCCACCCCACTAACGGCTGCCGGCCCCCACTACCTCCCGCACGGCTTCGCCCTCCTCTCGGCTCCCGCACGACCTATCCCGCACGCCCGCCCCCCCTCCCCCGGCACGGCCACCAACCTGCGCCGCCCCCACCAGCCGCCGCCACCACCCTGCTCCGCAACCACCCTGCGTCGCCCCCACCCGGCGCCGCCACCACCCTGCGCCGCCACCACCCGGCGCCACCGCCACCCTGCGCCGCCCCTCCCTGCTCCGCCACCACCCTGCGCCACCACCACCCTGCACCGCCCGCCCCTCCTCCCTGCGCCGCGACCACCCTGCACCGCCCGCCCCTCCTCCCTGCGCCTCCGGTACGTTTTTTTCTTTTTTTTTTGTTAAATTATGTAGTTAGTTTGTTAGGTAGAATAAAGTAGATAGAAAAATAGATAGAAAAGAAAAAAACTTAGAACAAAATAATAGAAGAAAGTTAGTTTTTTTCCTGTTAAATTAGATAGTTAGATTTTTCTTTTTTCTGTTAAACTATATAGTTAGTTTATTAGGTAGAATAAAGTAGATAGAAAAGAAATAATAGAAAAAAATAGATAGAAAAGAAAAAAACTTAGAAGAAAAAAGAAGAAGAAGAAGAAGAAGAAGAAGAAGAAGAAAGAGGAGAGGAGGAGAAAGAGAAAAGAAAGAAGAAATAGAAGAAGAGGAGGAGGAGGAGGAGGAGGAGGAGAAAGAAGAAGAAGAAGAAGAAGAAGAAGAAGAAGAAGAGAAGAAGAAGAGAAGAAGAGAATAAGAAAAAAATAAGAAGGAGAAGAAGAGAAAAAAGAAGAAGAAGTTGATTTTTTATTGTTTGGTATTTAGTGGTAGCTAGATTCTTTTTTAGTTACTTAGTGGTAGATTCTGTTTTTGTTATAGTGGTAGATTCTATTTTTGTTATTTTTTTGCTGTTTAGTGCTATCTAGGTTTAGCGATAGGTTTAGTTAGCTTGGTTAGTTAGGTTAGTTAGTTAGTTAGCTTACTAGAAAGAATAGGAAGAAGAAGAGGAGGAGGAGGAGGAGAAGAGCAGAAGAGGAGGAGGAGTAGAAGAAGAAGAAGAAGAAGAATAGGAGGAGGAGAAGACAAAAAGAAGATCACATGTTTGGTATTTAGTTTTTTGGAATTAATTAGTAGTTTTAGTGGTAGATTATGTTAGTTAATTAGTAGATTTAGTGGTAGATTCTGTTACTTTATTTGCCCATCATTATTGCTTAGGTTCAAGACTACTTCAAAGAAGATCACATGTTCTTTTGTTGAAATCATGTCTGTCAAAATAATGTATCGTCTATATTTATTGGTACCGGAGCAAAACAGGACAACATAAATAATATTGCAATCCTCAAATGTAGAAAATATCGAAAAGTTTTATATAACCTGAAAAGTAGTATAGGTAACCTGGAAAGTCCTCTGGACCAAAATGGCAACTTCTGGACCTGCGAACTTTGCGTGGTAGGTGCATGTCCATGCACCAGGGTAATTAACCCAACAATGACATAATTAGCCCATTTAGCTCCAAAATACCATAATAAGCTCAAAATGGCATAAGAACCTTGGTTAGCTCATTAATATTATATACTTAGCTAGTTTTCCTCTAAAATGGGATAATTAGCCCATTTAGCTCAAAAAAGACATAATTAGGTAATTTAGCTCCAACAAGAGGAGAAGAGGAGAAGAAATAGGCAAAATGAAAAGAAAGAAGAAGAAGAAGAAGAGAAGAAGGAGAAGGAGGAGGAGGAGGAGGAGGAGGAGGAGAAGGCCAAGGACCTTCTATCCTTCTCCTCCTCCTCCTTCTCCTTCTCCTCCTCCTTCTTCTTGATTTCTTCTTCTTCTCCTCCTCCTACTCTTTCTTCTCCGCTTTCATATTGTCCTTGCTTTAATTAACCCAACAATGACATAATTAGCCCATTTAGCTCCAAAATACCATAATAAGCTCAAAATGGCATAAGAACCTTGGTTAGCTCATTAATATTATATACTTAGCTTTGTTTTCCTCTAAAATGGGATAATTAGCCCATTTATCTCAAAAAATACATAATTAGGTAATTTAGCTCCAAAAACAGGAGAAGAAATAGGAAAAATAAAAAGAAAGAAGAAGAAGAAGAAGAAGAAGAAGAAGAGAAGGAGGAGGAGGAGGAGGAGGAGGAGGAGGAGGAGGAGAAGGCCAAGGACCTTCTATCTTTCTACTCCTTCTCCTCCTCCTCCTCCTTCTTCTTGATTTCTTCTTCTTCTCCTCCTCCTCCTCTTTCTTCTCCTCTTTCATATTATCCTTGCTTTAATTAACCCAACAATGACAAAATTAGCCCATTTAGCTCCAAAATACCATAATAAGCTCAAAATGGCATAAGAACCTTGGTTAGCTCATTAATATTATCTACTTAGCTAGTTTTCCTCTAAAATGGGATAATTAGCCCATTTAGCTGAAAAAAGACATAATTAGGTAATTTAGCTCCAACAAGAGGAGAAGAGGAGAAGAAATAGGAAAAATGAAAAGAAAGAAGAAGAAGAAGAAGAAGAAGAGAAGAAGGAGAAGAAGGAGAAGGAGGAGGAGGAGGAGGAGGAGAAGGCCAAGGACCTTCTATCCTTCTCCTCCTTCTTCTTGATTTCTTCTTCTTCTCCTCCTCCTCTTTCTTCTCCTCTTTCATATTATCCTTGCTTTAATTAACCCAGCAATGACATAATTAGCCCATTTAGCTCCAAAATACCATTATAAGCTCAAAATGGCATAAGAACCTTGGTTAGCTCATTAATATTATATACTTAGCTAGTTTTCCTCTAAAATTGGATAATTAGCCCATTTAGCTGAAAAAAGACATAATTAGGTAATTTAGCTCCAACAAGAGGAGAAGAGGAGAAGAAATAGGCAAAATGAAAAGAAAGAAGAAGAAGAAGAAGAAGAAGAAGAAGAAGAAGAGAAGAAGGAGAAGGAGGAGGAATAGGAGGAGGAGGAGGAGGAGAAGGCCAAGGACCTTCTATCCTTCTCCTCCTCCTCCTTCTCGTCCTCCTCCTCCTTCTTCTTGATTTCTTCTTATTCTCCTCCTCCTCCTCTTTCTTCTCCTCTTTCATATTATCCTTGCTTTAATTAGCCCAACAATGACATAATTAGCCAATTTAGCTCCAAAATACCATAATAAGCTCAAAATGGCATAAGAACCTTGGTTAGCTCATTAATTTTATATACTTAGCTAGTTTTCCTCTAAAATGGGATAATTAGCCCATTTAGCTCAAAAAAGACATAATTAGGTAATTTAGCTCCAACAAATTATATATAGTTCACCACACATATACTTAGCTTGTTTTCCGCTAAAAATGACATAATTAGCTGAAAAACATCATATTTTGTTCTTCTTCTAACTTTCTTATTCACATTTTTGCAGATTGGATATACTACATGCATGGAAGCTGGCATTCATGGAGTTGAACAATGTCAATGGATGAAGTTTATATGTATATCATCTAGTTTTCATTTGAGTTGATGAACAATGTCGAACTATATGTATATGTATATATGGATAAACAATGCAATACTTGGTATATTGGTTCTTTGGATATATGGGGATGTACATTGGTGAATCATATATGTGTGGTGAATTATATATATGTGTTGGCAAGTATATGTGTGGTGAACTATATATCATATATGTGTGGTGAATTATATAAATGTGCTATCAAATATATATATATATATATGTGCTGTGAAATAATATAAAACAAAAAAATAGGAACTATATGGGCTCTTTGCCGTCTGCCAGCTGATGGCAAAGACCTGTGCCATCAGCAGGCAGATGGCAAAGGTGCCACATGGCACCCAGCTGTGCATCCTGGGGTGTCTATGTAGTCTCTTTGCCGTCAGCCTCCAGGGTGGGCAGACGGCAAAGAAGAGGGAATAGAGGAGGGGGGAGGAGGAGGCAGACGACAAAGAGTGGAGAGAGGGGGAGAGGAGGAGCAGGCAGACAGCAAAGATGGACAGGGAGGCAGATGGCAAAGATGGAGGGGGAGGGGAGGGGAGGAGAAGGCAGACGGCAAAGATGGACGGGGAGGCGGACGGCAAAGATGGAGGGGGAGGCAGACGGCAAAGCCTCCGTTAACCCCTAACGGAGGCAGCACGTGTCGGCTGCCGTCTCGAGCACTTTGCCGACTGCTCCTAAGGAAAGCTGACGGCAAAGAGCTTTGCCGTCCGCTTTGCCTCGACAAACGGCAAAGAAGGTCCTATGCCGTCGTAGGCTGACGCAGAAATTTTGCCGGCCGTGAGAATCTTTGCCGTCTGTGATATTGTCTTTGCCGTCCGGGATATTGTCTTTGCCGTCTGTGATGGAAGATAGCAAAGAAGCTGATTCCTATAGTGAGAGTCGTTGCCCAAGTTGCGCTGCCCTGCTGGTGTGTTTTGCCTGCAGGTAAGCATCTTAGCGCAGGTACGCTTTCAGTTTCACGAAAGCGTATTCACGCTGAAGCGTTTTCTAGCTTCTATTTTATTTAAAAACAGAAGTTTGACCACACTTTGAGTGGCCACAACTTTTTAAATAAAACTCGAAATGAATTGATTCTTTCTCGTACCTCTCTAAAATTCCATCTAGTTTATTTTAAGATTTATTTTTAAAAAATTAAAACAAAATTTATGTGTTGTTTGAAATTGTTAGAATAGGAATTCGGAGAGAGGAAACCTCCTTCAAGATTTTTGGGGTGCACACCACCCTCCTCAACTCCAAAGGCAAGCATCTTGAACTCTGATCTGTGCTAAGATGTGTGATGTTTGTTGTGGTGCATTAGAATGCATGATTTCATTATGTTGATAAGAACTCTTGCATAAAATTATACTTTGCATGAGAGCATGTGATGGATAATTGTGTTGCCAAATATATGTGATGCTAAAAGTGAGTGGGTACTACCTCATGCCTCGTATACCATGTTGGTCTGGAGAACCTCGGTGGAACATTTGTCGTGGTGAATATGAGACCATGGGACTGACATCTCGTGGGACGAGAGTGGTCAGTGAGAGCATACCGATGTGTGATGGTCGTAGCACAGAGGTATATCATTTAGAAAAATCGTGTGGTACTAACCCTTGCAGGAAAACTTAAACCTCCTAAGTCGTCGTAAATGGAGTCTTGTGAGTGTGTCACCTTACCTGTCATGCTGCCACAGGTCTCCCCAAAAGGGAATACAGTTTAGTAGGTCGTAAACCTATTACCAGGTACACACCAAGTAGAGGGTCCCGGATGAAGGTATCCATGGCCCTGGACTAAATCCAGTCATACGGCCAGGGGGCATGGGTGTTTCCGGTCTGGGACCAAGGGGTGAGAGATCTTCCCTTGTAGCGTGCGGTATAAATATGATACCATGCTAGTCGAGGTTGGAGCCTCCCCATCTTACGGTTTTTCACTGGCAGCGTAGCCCGGGTGTGGCCGGTCTTTGTGTGGGGGGGGAATGGATGTGTGCTGGATCTGAGTGTTTACTTCTAAAATTACGTACACGGGATAAGTCTGAGTGACTACTGAAACCCATGGGCTGTGGGTAAAGAGTACACCCTCTGCAGAGTCAAAACTATTCGAGTAGCTGTGTCCACGGTCAAGGACGACACGTTGAATTGTCAAGTGTCGATCTGTGTGTCAGTCTGCAAGGGAATTAAATTGAAACATGATGAAACCTATGAACCTGGATCATAAGTATTATTACTAGGAATACTGATGGGAACTAATTATGTGTGGTATATGGATTTGTCAGAGTATCCTTGGGACGGTTCTACCTCCTGGATTCTCGGTGTTGATATTATATAAGCCCTTTCTATGGTGTCGCTTAGACGCCCCACTGTGGCAACTGTTATTACTTTCATATGAGCCCTTTATGCGGTGTCGCTAAGACGCCTAATTGTGGCTTGTGTTACTTGTCCTTCCGAGGTGTCGCCTAAGACGCCCGATCGACAAGCTTATAATTGACTGCTAATTTTCCTTGCTTGCTTATACAATATTAGTAGAAATGATTTATCTGTTTGATGCATCCATGAATTAATTCTTTTGGCATGATAGAGTTATTATGTTTATTATGCATGCATCTCACGTGCTTTAACTTATCTGTTTTCTTGATGTTTGCGAGTACATTCAAAGTACTCACTGGCTTGTCCCTGGCTATTGTCTTGGTCAGTTTTCATCGGAGAGGAGCACGATGCCATCAAACCCGGAACCTAGGAGTCGAGGATATCAGCCTTGTGAGATAGGAATTTATCTATGTCAGTTGTTCTTGTGGGATGTAGTCCCATGGGCACTGGAGATTGCTCGAGTTGCTTCCGCCGCCAGCCTCAGACTTTTGTCCACACGAGTGGACCTCTTGTCTTGTAACCCAAATTTGGTATTTTTCTTGGGATTTTTTTATCAAGTGAGTGCCCACGAGCTAACATTAGTCCCGGGGCTGGTGAACACAAATGCGTGTTTCTAGAAATTATTTTTCCGAAAAACCGGTAACTACAGCTTCTCCGAGGTCTTTCCTGGAAAAGCTCTTGTTCAAATATATCTTCACTGTCACACCCTGTTTTTACCTCACTTCAACTGTAGTTTCAAAATCTGAGTTTTAAAAAAAACAAATGCTGTGAGTGCCATGATTGTCATTGTGTGTATGTATGCTGGAATGAGTGGATTCAAAAACCATATTTTTATAACATGATTATTCTCAAAAGATTCTTTTCTTATTTTGACTATTTTAAAACCTTGCTTTGGGTTTGCACTACAAGTCCGTCATGACAAGGGAGTGCCTTTACCCAAAGATGGTAATATGGTTTTAGAACTATTTTAACTATTCAATATCATAAAATAATTATTTTTCAAAATATTTTCCTATTTTATTTGCATGTCCATTTCTGAGGCCAGAGATGGTATTTCTGTATGAAAAAATACTTTTCTGCCTTAGAAAAATCTGAGAAAATTTGGAGATACTCAAAGGACATATATTTTCCATACATAAGATTTTCCACCCCTATTTATATTCAAAATATTTGAGAAAACCCTTGAAAACCATCTCTGTCTATTATGACCTTTTTAAATATTTCCAAAGGAAATGTTTCCAATAAATTCCTAGAAAATTCCAGAAACTTTGCCAAGCTATATTTGATGGCGATGCCAAGTTTCACCTCATTCCAAGGTGGTTTGGTTCACTAAATAATCCTAAGACCCACTCTGTCCAGAATCAAGTTGAAGCAACTCTACATAGCAAAGTTTATCCAAATGGATTGAAACTTTCCAGGAGTACTCAACACCCCAAATGAGGAGTCTCTACCAAAAATGGGATTGGCACGGGGTATTCTACCCACATTCTCTTTGGAAGGGACAGATCTGCCCATTTGGGGGTGCTTTCATGTTTGCATTGCCAAATTTGTCCAATGAAGCTCAAACTTGGTGGAGCATCCTATTTTTGCATTAAACTTAATCCTGTTAACTTTCATCACGTGTGGTGAAGTGTAGCTCCCTTAAACACATGTCGAAAACCTTCAGCCAGGTTAGTAAAACAACTCCTACCTCACTCCACACCCATACACTTCCCTCCAAACTCACATAGACCAAATAACCAACACCATTCACCAACTATAGATGAGTGGCTCCTCCTTGAGTCCAAGCAGAAGAGCCAAAAACCCCATTCTAATTTCTCGTTCAAGTCTGGTATCACCTCTTTAGTCACTTCCCTTGACCAGCACGGAGTCTCGCGTCTCTCAAACGGCTAAGGATGTTCCAACCCAACCCCTGGACACGCCAGACACGGCCAAGGCACCCTAGAGCACGCCAACATGCCGTGGCATGCCAAAACTGCGTTCTGGGAACGCTACAAGGCGCACCCGAGGCAAAGGTGACCAGCCCCGGCTAGTTCAAGCCTCGCCCCGATGCCCATTCGAGTCCCTGACAACCTTCCTGTATCAGGGCAGCCTCAGGGCCCCTCCTCCCTCACTCTGTTGACCGGAGCGATGCGTGCCTGCGCATGCCAGATTTGGCCAGAAGACCATGACCACGCATGCACGCTCCTCCACGCTCTCTCTCCCTCTCAGTGAGTCACTGGGGTCCTAAACCACATCCTCAATATCGTGGTTTCGACCCCGAGCTCTCACTGCCTTTCCTACGAGCCACGGTGAAACCACCGACACTTCCCGCTCGATGCACGGTCAAGGGCCTATAAATAGGCATTCCCCCTTGCTCCAGCACCTTCATCCCACTCCTCCAGAGCCTAAATTGAACCCCTACCCACTCCATTCGAGCACAGCGAGCTCCGGTGCTAGAGATCGACCGAGGCCCTGTTGCTTTGGGGATCCGTCAATCTCGAGCTACATGCCAGCTCCGATGCTCCTCTCCCTTCCTCCGTGACTGTAGTGAGATCAGGAAGCTTCCCCACCACTTTCCCAAGCGAATCCCTGTTCGTAGCACCCACTTCATCCACATTCCGAATCGGCTCCGCCGCAGCCACCTCGTCGTCGGTGAACTAGGGTCTCCCCGTCGTCTCTTCGACCACCAACAGGTAGGCGACGACGTGCTGGTTCCATTCCTGCCGTCATTGGGGCTCGAGGGCATTGGTATCGCCACCGGCGTGCCTCCCCTCCCCTCTGTCGAGAGGTGGAAGACGACCCCGACAGGTGTGCCACACCTATCGGTGGCTCTTCTCTCCCCCCTCTCTCCTCTCTGTCGCTGACCGCAGGAGCTCGCACGTCAGGTTTGAACCTCGCGGTGCGCGCGCCTAGGCTAACTGGCTCGCTGTCCATCTCAGCCGGCCCAAGCCACAGGCCGAGACATGCCTGGAATAACCCCCCTCCCTTTCTTTTTTTGTTTAATCTTGTTTTAAATGTTTTTTGTAGAATTTGTTATTCAATATAATTTAATTATTTTTCCACCACAATTCTTCTAAACATGAGTAGAATTTAATAGAGCCATTGCACAAATTGTTAAGACAATTTTTCTGTATAGTAATAATTAAAAAAGGTATTTTGAATACTTTAGCTTATGTTTTAAAATGATTTTTAAAATAATCTTTTCACCAAAACCAAAGGCAAATATTTTCAGAATACTAATGTAGATTTATCAGAATAGGGCAACATTTTTCAAGTGAGTTTGTGCTCTGTTTTTGAGTGAGCTACATATTATTTTATTATTTACTACAACGATAGATACCATGTTTGACGAAGGAGTTGGACTCGAAGACCCAGAAGACCCTCTATACTTAGCTGATCAAGGCAAGAAATCCTTTGACCATGTTTGAGTAAATATTATATTGCATGCTAGTAGAGCAATTATCCCCGTTGCATATGATCGTGAATATTCGGTAAACCCTCGATACGATGTTTCCGATGGCTCCTCCGGAGCACTTGCATTTTGAGCATGATCCTACCACCTATGAGGGTCACGCTAATATCATGTTGACAAGTAGAGCTAAGCATAGTAGAAGCATGAGCATGATGATGGTAAATATCAAAGGTTTATGAAAACCCCGTCGGGTGCCACTAATGCCCGAGGGTGATGATGAGTTAGGTGGACACTTGTGAAGAAGTGGTGCACCAGGTATTTTGGTGTGTGTGGTTTCGGAAATGGGAATAGATTTATGATGTCTCGACCGTCCCAACCTTACATGTGCGACCACGTTACCCCTTTATGGGATGGGGCTTTGTTGATTACTTTGGTCGGTGCTAGGAAAGAGCCACATTACTAGTGGCGGGAGTGGTATGTGGTCACTCTCGTGATGGGGTCGTACCAGGTAGGTCGACTATGCCGTTTTTACGTGTTCCGCGCACACCGTTGGTCCCCGCATGGATGATACAGTCCAAAATCGATGCTCGTAAGATGTACAACATGTGGGATGGGTACCAATCGAGTGGATTTCTTTGTCTAGTATCGTCAGGGAAAAAGCATTGATCGGGTACTTACCTCGTGTATGTTATATACCACGAGTCGTGGGTGACACGAAAGTTCCCGGATCTCGTGGGTACAACGTACAACCTCTGCAGAGTGTAAAACTATTCGAATAGCTATGTCCACGGTCAAGGACAGTTGGGTGGTGCTGCTTGAACTACGTCTAGTTGTTTCCGCATAAACGAAGTTTGTGTGTGTGTGTGTGTGTGTGTGTGTGTTCAAGAAGTTATCTGAGTAAGAGATGATATGACCAAGTCTGCTGACTTGGCATGTTGGGTGAACCCGAAGAGT
This sequence comes from Hordeum vulgare subsp. vulgare, assembly GCF_904849725.1. Taxonomy (NCBI): domain Eukaryota; kingdom Viridiplantae; phylum Streptophyta; class Magnoliopsida; order Poales; family Poaceae; genus Hordeum; species Hordeum vulgare. The sequence continues at coordinate 51,374,342 of NC_058522.1, forward strand.
TCAACCCACAACAGATATGATGATATTTGTAACCTGTTCTTCTAAATACCATCTAGCTTATGTTGCACATCCATCCATGATCACGTTTATTTACAGTTAAGTTGCTATCCACCAATACTGCATATTACTTTTTATCATACATACTGCATTATCCGTATCATGGGCTGTTTGCGAGTACATTCAAAGTACTCACTGGCTAGCCACTTGTTATGTTATTGACGAGACATGGAAGGACAGGAGTTTGGAGAAGAATTCGTCATTGGAGACGGACTTGTGAACTAGGACGCTTTCCAGTCAGAATGCCTGTTGGTGTAGGTTGATGGCATGGGCACCTGCTTAGCCCCAAGATTTCCGCTAGTAGATGTATCGATGTGATTGGCCTTATAGGCCCTACCTATGTGAACTTGACCTTGATGGTTATTTTATGTATTATTTCGGTACGTTGGATGTAAGATTCTAAATATTGAGTATCTGTGTGTTCGGTGAGCATTGATCTCTGGGATCACGGAGCACGATCATTTGGCAGTCTCGGATCGTAAGTCGGGGTCCCCACATTCACGCTTTCCAAATATAGAAACACTATAGAGCTATAATATTAGAAACACTATAGAGCTCACACTCACTTTCTTGTAAATACAAGTTTCGCCATATACTAGTATAAACCCAAACGCTTTAATCACCTCATCAAACAGGAGATTCCAACTCCAGATGCATGCAACAGGCTATAAATGGATTGCTGGAGCTTTCAAATTTTGTCACCATTCTATGGATAGACAAAACCTTCCGGTTGCATCATATAAAACTCTTCCTTAGGGAAACCATTAAGGAACGTTGTTTCGACATCTATGTGCTATTTAATAATTAAAAAACACAACTATTGCTAACATAATTCTGGTGGATTTAACCATCGCTATGGGTGAGAAAGTCTCATCGTAGTCAACTCCTTGAACTTGTGAAAACCCCTTTGGAACAACCCATTTGAATAGCCTTTCAACCTTCAGGTAATACTTCCAAAGTCAACACTTTGTTTTCATTCATGGATCTGATACCTCTCCAACGTATCTAGTTTTCCAAACACTTTTGCTCTTTCTTTTGACCTCTAATTTGCATGATTTGAATGAAACTAACCCGGACTGACGTTTTTTCAGCACAACTACCTTGGTGTTATTTTTGTGCAGAAACTAATGTTCTCGGAATTGGAAAAAAATTTGTGAATTATTTCTAGGATTTATGATGAATCTTTGAGGAAAGACATGCCGGAGGAAGGTTGCTAGGGGCCACAAGCCAATAAGGCACCCCAAGCCGCGCCTTGATGGCTTGTGGGGCCCACATGGGTCTTGTGACCCTAATTTCAGTCCTATTATATCACATATTCTAAGAAAAAAACCAGAGAGAAATTTTCATCGCATTTTACGAGACGGAGTCGACGCCACATCCTGTTCTTCCTCCCGAGGGCTGATGTGGAGTCCGTTTGGGGCTCCAGAAAGGGGGATTCATCGCCGTCGTCATCACCAACCCTTCTCCATCAACACCGCTATGATACTCACCATTGGGACTGAGTAAATTCCTTTTTAGGCTTGCTAGACGCTGGTGGGATTGGATGAGATTTACCATGTAATCGAGTTAATTTTGATAGGGCTTCATCCTTACCATCCACTATGTTTAGAGATTGATGTTGCTATGAATTTGCTATGCTTAATGCTTTTCACTAGGTCCCGAGTGCCATGATTTCAGATGTGAACCTATTATGTTTTCATAAATATAAGAGTGACTTGGATTCTATCTTGCAAGTTGTAGTCACGTATTACGTGTCTTGATCAGCATAACCCAAGGTGATAATAATCGGGATTCTCTCCGGTGATTGCCGTAGTTTGAAGAGTTCATGTATTCACCATGTGTTAATGCTTTCTTGCGGTTCTCTATTAAAAGGAGGCCTTAATGTCCCTTAGTTTCCAATAGGACCCCACTACCACGGAAGGGTAGGATAAAAGATGTCATGCAAGTTGTTGTCGCAAACATGTATGACTATATACGAAATACATACCTACATTGTATTGTCGAATTGGACCTAGTTCTATGTTGCCCTAGTGTGTAACTATTACATGATCAATGTCATCTAAATCATTATCCATCACTAATCCTTGTGCCTACGCATTACATATACTAAATCTTGCTAAGTTACTAGTGTTGCTGCTACTGTCGCACCTGCTACTCAATTGCTAATGTTAACACTGTTACCAAAATTGTTTCTATCATTGTTACTATTATTACTAACATTTGTTGTGCTACTACATCCTTGTTGCTGTTAAATTTACAACTCAACTGTCAAGGTCAATAAATATTCTTTGGCTCCGCTTGTGTCCAATCAACAAATTAGGGTTAAATACTTCCCCTGAAGACTGGCACGATCCCCTATACTTGTGGGTTATCAAGACATTTTTCTCGCACCGTTGCTGGGGAGCATAGCTTTATTTATTGTGTTGACTTGATGATATCCAATTGTCACTATGAGTAATCTAGAGGATAATTGTGACAGCCCGAGACTGACGATCCAGAAGATTCCCCTTTTATTTTGTTGCTGCCGTGCAATTAGATTGTGTGTCGCATTCGTCATCACATCATCTGCATTGCATCAGCACTCTATTGCCACCAGTTTTCAAAACTTGCATCCCTTAGTAGTTGCCGATTCTCACCGTTTTTGTCGTTGGCCGTTTTGAGCCCAACCACACACGCACGCGCCTACGGCAGCGTTGAAATCTTGTTTTTAAAAGTGCATGAAAAATATTCTCGGATTGGGTTGAAACTTGGCGAGCGGTCTTATTTTAGTGTAGGTAGGCCGCCTGCCAAATTTCGTTGCAATCGGAGTCCGTTTGATACCCGAATGGTCGACCGTAGCAGCACCATCTTCAGTTTCTCATCGAATGTTTTCGGTTTTTCAAATCTCGTTGCCGGGACACAATCTCCCTCTCATCTTAGCCCAACACCCTCTCTACACACACACTACCCCATCTAGTAAACCCCCTCCGACTGGAGCCGTCCGATTGCGATCCTATGGTTCGAATCGGGCTGAAATCACGTAACCCTAACCCACTGTCTAGAAATAGATAGTCAAACCAGCCTCTCCTCAAAATCCGCGCCCCCACCAAACCCTAGCCGCCACCTGGTCGCCTCACTCTCCCTCCAGCCGATCCAGCCCGTGCAGCCCGCATCTGGCCCTCCCAGGCCCATCTGGCCGCCGCCGCCCGAGCCCCCCAGCGTTGGAGCTCGTGCCCGAGGGGAGGAGCCCCCGAGCTGCTGCAGCCCCTGCAGCCACTGCTTGCCCGAGCAGCCACTTGAGCCGCCGTCCCTGCCGCCTGAGACGCCCCATGCTGCAACGAGGTCGCCGGAGTTGCAGCCTCACCGCTCCTATCCCTCTTCCTCCCTCTTGTGCTCTTCCCCCTCACCCGATCTCTCTCTCCCTCCCGTAGGTTCCCCGAAGCTGCCATGGCCAGTGCCCGCCGGAGCTCCAAGCGGCCTCCCTCCATCGGGATTGGGTTCCCCTCTGTCGGATCCATCCAACACCGCCAGATCCCTATCGTCGCTGCCCTGTTCCGGCCTCTCGGAACCGTGCCCACGAGGTCGCGCCGCCATGGTCTCGTTCCTCAGCGTCGAGGACGAGCAGGAGCACCTGCCGCTCGGGCTACCCTGGTGGGCCTCACCCCATTGACCGCTGGTCCAGCCAGGCCTCGCCCCCGCACAGCTGGAGCCGGCCCAGCCCCGCTGCCTCCCTTTGGCCCAACTCGAGCTAGAACCCAGGTCGGCTCATCTCCAGCCTCCATCGACCGGGCCAAGGCCCCAAAGTGAGCACCCCCTCGAGCCTCTAATCCCCGCCCCTGGTGCAGATTAGTTAAATATCGCATGCCCCTGTTCTAGGCCTGTAGACAGAATCGTCCCATGTTATTTTTCACAGTGGACGAATTTAGTTATTTACGACGAATTTCAGAAAATAGTATGATTTTCAAATGCCCGTATCTATTAATCCATGAGTCGGATTGCGACAAGTTATATATGTAACTTGGCTAGAATTTCACATAGATTAATATTTTCCAACTCGAATGCATATTTAAAGCTGTTTAGTATGTTGTTTGCATCGGTTTGCAAGTCGACGTGATATATACGGTTTAGGTCGTAGTTAATTAACCGTAGATACGTTGGAGATGAGCCATATATGTAAACGGACTAGACCGACGAGTAGAATCACGTGAACACTATTTTTTCCATTTATCAAACATAAGATGTGATTAGGATAGATGTGGATAGATTTAGATTTTAACGTGTGGGGTCATTTCGGAAATGTTATATGTCGTTTCAGGCCTCACTTAAAATGCCTAGATAGGTAGTTTAATTTGTGCTTCACCCCCTTGCCATGTTAAGCAACATTTAATATTTGCGAGGTCCTAATTGGGAGTAAATTCAATATTTAAATGCAGAGTTTCATCAATATGCATCTCGTTGCATGTTGTTCACTTAATGTGTAGTGTTTGATTGCTGTGAATTAGCATGCCATGCCTTGCATATTTGAAACTGGACATGCATCATATTAGGGAGTGCATCATGTCGTGCATATGTCGTGGTGTTATCATGTGTTGATTCTTGTTTCCGGTTTGCTTCGTCTCTATAGAGTTCCGTAAGCGTGTCGGAATGTGAGGATCCGTTCAACTACGTCGGTTCGTCTTCTTCACGGAGTCGTTCTTCTTCCAAGCGGGATCTCAGGCAAGATGATCATTTCTCTAGATACCATTACTATCATTGCCATGCTAGTTGTTCTGTTTCTATCGTTATGTCTCGCTGCCTACCACCTGTTAAATATCAGCCTCCCACCATTGCCATGAAAACCTTCAACCTATTCACAACCTAGCGAACCACTGATTGGCTATGTTACTGCTTTCTTAATCATTGGATAGCGTTGCTAGTTGCAGGTGCAGTTGCTTCCATGTGACAACATGGGTTCCTTGTTATATCACCATATTAATGCTATTTAAATTAATGCACCTATACACTTGTTAAAAGGTAGAAGGTTTGGCCTTCTAGCCTGGAGTTTTGTTCCACCTTTGCCACCTCAGTTTCGGCTACCGGTGTTATGTTCCATAAAGGAGCGCTCCTAACATGCTTGGGGTTGTTATGGGGACCCCCTAGATTCTCGTTTTGGGATAAAGCTCGTCTGGCAAGGACCAACATTGGTTCTATATTTTCCCAACATAATAATACTGATATTAGTGTGATGCATAGGGATTTAGCGCTACCTGAGGAGTAATTCAACATAATACAGGGGGCAGTGTTGTTGGTGTTGGTCCCAAACAGAGCCACTTGCAGGCCCACCCGGGGTAGCTCGGGGGATTTCTATCCGGCCACCGTACGTATTGCTCATCCGTCGTGTCCTGAGAACGAGATACGCGGCTCCTATCGGGATTATCAACACGCCACACGGCCTTGCTGGACTTGTTTACCTTTCTTGATCCTATTGTGCGAGGGATTCCGAGGATGCTTTGGGTTATCTCGAGCTTGAGGTTTTCCAATAGGGACCCGAGGAGATCACGGGATCCTTGATCGAGGTCATTCCATCGCAGCGTGTGGTAGTTTGTGATGGACTAGTAGGAGCACCCCTGCAGGGTAAAATATGTCGGAAAGTCATTCCTGCGGTTATGTGGCAACGTGGAAACTTTGTCTAACATCCGGTTCTAGATAACTTGAAGTAAACATAATTAAAACTTGCCAACTGAGTGTGTAACCATGACTGTCTCCTTCGTGAGCTCCTTCTCCGATCAAGGACACGGTGGGGTTATGTCTGACGTAACTTGGTGTTCAAGATCATTCATTTGATCATCAGTAGTTCACGTCCGCTATGCGTAGATCACCCCCCTCTTTATGCTTGTACTCGTAGGTTAGCCAGTTTAAATAAGTGCTTAGTCGCTTGCTGCAGCCTCACCAATTAACCACACCTCACCCATTAAGCTTTGCTAGTCTTGATACCTTTAGAAATGAGATTGCTGAGTCCATGTGGCTCACAGATTACTACAACACAATTTGCAGGTACATGTAAATAGTTAGTTTGGCATGAGCATGTTGGTTGTGCTATTTGGAGTTTCTTCATCATCGATCTAGGATGGGTTCTAGGCCGGCATCCTGGGATAGCAAGGATTGATGTCGTTCTTTTATCATTTGTTTTCGTCTGTAGTCGGACTCTGCTCCTCTTCATGATGATTGTATGTTTTACTGTTGTGACTCTGATGTAGCTTGTGGCGAGTGTAAGGCAACTCCTTATACTCATCTTTTCAGTACATGTACTTGTAATGATATCCATTCTTGCGAAAGGACGAGATGCGTTTCTGTCCCTGTCGAGGCCCTCGCTCCAATATAAGGATAGGACCGCATCTTGGGCGTTACAATAATTGAACCAAGATCGTCCCCTCTCGCACAAGAGGAGGTAAGGAACTGCCATCTAGCTCTGCTTCTGATTCACCTACTGTTTTTAATCAGCTTGTTACACCACCACATGTCGATCTTCCTCATATGTCACATGAACTTGATGATGCCACTTTTTAAGTTAATCATAATACTATTGCTACACATGTTGAAACTGAAAATGTGCCGCTCAATGAATTACTTGGTGCTCATATTGCTAGACCTAGCGAAATTGAAAATGTTGAAACTGTTGAAGACTTTGAATCACCTGTGACACCTCGCCCTTCTAATAGATATGATTTTCCTTATGTACGTGAAGGTTATGTTATGGATAATGAGGTAGCTAGGGATTTTCTAGCTTGTGAAAATAGATATGATGTGAAGAGATTTACTATGCAAACTAAAAGAAAAATCTATGATGGAGAAAATGAAACATGATCCGAAATTTGCTACTTCTCCTATATTTGTCACTGATAAGGACTATGGATTTGCTATAGACCCTGAAATAACTCCTATAGTAGACTCTAATCCTTGCCATGGCTATGAAAGTGAAACTGTGGTGGAACACCTTATGGAACTGAATCATATTGCTCCCTTTTTTTACCAGTGATGAAAATATACGTTACTATTATATCCTTAAACTTTTTCCTCTCTCGCTGAAAGGCGAGGGAAAGGAATGGTTCCTTTCTCTTGCTCCTGGTTGTATGCGTAGTCCCGAGGATATGCTTTATTACTTTTCTGGAACATATTTTCCCGGTCATAAGAAACAAGCTGCTTTGCAGGAAATATTTAACTTTGTGCAAATTAAAGAAGATAATCTCCCTCAAGCTTGGGGGAGGCTTCACCTGTTGCTTAGAAACATGCCTGATTGTCCTCTTAAGAAGAATGAAATTCTTGATATCTTTTATAATGGACTAGTAGATTCTTCTAGGTATTTCCTAGATAGTTGTGCTGGTTGTGTTTTCTAGGAAGAACCGTTGTACAAGCAAAAGAGTTATTAGATAATATATTGCAAAATGCCGATGATTACACACTCCCTGAACCATCACCAAAACCTATTCAAGAGAAGAGAGGTATTCTATTCCTCAACCCTGTGAAGATATGCAAGAAGAAAAAAAGATCTATGAAAGAGAAAGGTATTAAAATTGAGGATGTCAAGAAGTTACCATAGATTGAAGAAATACATGGACTTAAAACCCCGACACAAGTAGTACAGGTAAACTCTCTCCGTTCCTTTACTAGAAATAATATATGTTATGCTAAGACTCCTAATCAATGCATGGATGAATTTGATAATTACATTGTTAAGCAAGAGCACTTCAATGATTATGTTATGGATCAATTGAAGAATAATGTCGTGATGATAGACCGCTTAAGTGACTTGATGTTTAGAATTGCTAATGGTGTGAAAGGTTTAGGTAAACACGCCTCTATGGTCCACACCCAACTAGATCAAGTATCTAAGTCACAAAATGATTTGCTTGCTGAAATGAATAATGATAATATGAATGCACATGTTGTTAGAGTAATGACTACAGGAGGTAGAATGACTCAAAAAACTTCTTTACCCTAAAGGTCACTCTAAAAGAATAGAACATGGTTTTCAGAAAATTAATGGATACACCACTAAGAAGAAAAATAAAAAGAAAAATGATAGGACTTTGCATGCTCCTAGTGAACCTGATATTGAGAAACCCGCCGAGAACCATACTGATGTTTCAATTTCTCATGTTGAGGCACAATCTGGTAGTGAACATGAACTTAATGACAATGATAACGATAATAATGATGTTCATGTACAAGATCCACCACGTAGTAATAAGGAACCTAGTAATGATGTGGAGATAGAGCCTGCTAACGGTCTTGATAACCCACCTCCTAAAAATAAACATTATGATAAGAGAGACTTCGCTGCTAGAAAACATGGAAGGAAAGAGAACCATGGGTTCAAAAACCCATGCCATTCCCTCAAAGGACTTCTAAAAGTAGGGACGATGAATATTGTGAACGCTTTGCTGAAGTGATTAGAACTGTCGTTATGCGCACTCGCTTGACTGATATATTGAAAATGCGTCTGTATGCTAACTATATGAAGGATATTATTACCAACAAAAGAAAGATACCCGAAACTGAAATTTCTACCATGCTTGATAATTATTCTTTTGATGGTGGAATACAAAAGAAGTTAGGAGATCTGGGTATAACCATAATACCTTGCTCAATTAAAAGAAATTATGTTAAAACTACTTTATGTGATTTTAAAGCCGGTGTTAGTGTTATGCCTTTATCCCTTTATAGAAGAGATGAATTGGATAATCTTACACCCATTGAGATATCTTTGCAAATGGTTGATAAATCCACTGCTTTACCTATTGGAATTTGTGAGGACATTCCTGTTGTGGTTGCAAATGTTATAATCTTAACAGACCTTTTTATTCTTGTTATTCCCCAGGACGACAATATGCTGATCATCCTTGATAGACCCTTTTTAAATACTACAAGGGCTGTTATTGATTGCAACAAAAGCAAGGCCACTTTTCATTTTAATGGCAAGTAACACACTGTGCATTTTCCGGAGAAGAAAACTTTGGTTAACAATATTAATGTCATTGATCCTATTCCCACGGTCAACATTGGAGATTTTACAATCCCTCTACCTACTGCCAAGAAAAAGAAATACTATAATGTTATTGTTGGGGATATGAAAATCCCCATTGAGGTAACCTAATGATATACAAAAATGCTTTGATTTCATGTTAATCGGAAACGATTATTAATAAGACTTGATCAATCTTATTAATGGACCCTTTTCAAAAGACATGTGATTGATAAATTGAGTACAAACAACTATGTGTATCACAAGTTTATTCTTTGTTGTTATAATTAAGAAAGAGAAATTAGTTTGATTTATCGAGTGCAAAAAAATGGACCCAAAAATAATAAGTCTCAGATTACTAAGAAATTTTAACATGATTTTTCTGGAATAAATTAGATATTTTGGCATAAAACTAACAATAGAGGGACGCACCTATGGGCAACAGGCCAACAGGGCGCCCCTAGGCCGCGCCATGATGGCTTGTGGGGACCAAATGCCCCCTTGCCTTATCCATTCAGCTCACATCATCCCGTACCCCCACAAAAAATTCCTTAGCTCTCTCTCTCCCGTGTTCTCCATCTAGAAACTAATTTTTTCAATCTCTTTGCTTGGAACTCCATTTCCGAAATTGTTTTGAGGAAGTTGTTCCTTGGTATTTGACTCTTCCATCCCTCCAATTAAGTTTTTTGCTTTAGTGTTTTATATTTTGCAGAAATTGCTTCACTTGGTGATGCACAAAATGAGATTTCATGTGAAATTATTTGAGTTCCAAGTAGATTGAATGCTTGATATAGCCTCTAAGTATCCATATGGGTTGTTGCTATCAATCTCATAAAGTTTTATTGACTTAAATTTGTGGCGCAAAAATTTCAGAAATTTGGGCTTAGAAGAATGAATTTATTAAGAAAAGGTTTTGTAGACGTAGCCCCAAGGGAGTTTCTGGGAGAACTCAAGATCATGATGTCAATATTTTTCACAACACGGAGGTTAGGCCTTGTGAATGGCCACATACACCGTTGATGAGTGAAGCTGGTTTTTATGAAGAATTCATGCAATTCGTTGCGAATACAGGGCTGACCAACTTCCTTGCAGATGAGTGTGACCAATACAATCTGCTTACTAATTCCTTTGTGCAAAACATTCACTTCATGAACACGCCCGATGCTCCGAAAGTACGTTGTCATGGTATTTCTGCGGCAGATGCAAGGAGGTGGCTTAGATCGTGGTTTGGAGCTGACAGGTGCTGGCTGCGTCTGGGAACGGGTGTAGGCGTATTACACATGACACCGATCTACCCAGCTTCAGGGCTCTCCGGTGAGGTAAAACCCCTAGTCCTGCCTATGTGACTATATGAAATCACAATACAAATGGTGTTCCTCGGGCTGTTGATGAGGAGGGAGATGGAGCTCTTGCTGCCGACCTCACTACCTCGATGGTGTGTGTGTTTCTCTCTTGTGCGTGTGTCTCAACGTGTGTGGCGTACCCCATCTCTGCGGGTTTAGATGAGGCTTTATAGTGTAGCTTGGGAGGTATAGTTGTGGGAGAAATTAGGAAACGGGACCCGGCTAACAACCTCTCTGGCTGGCTGTGGGACCCACCGGCTGTCGGGTCTTGTCTGGCGCGGGGCCCACCAGCCGCGCATCTCAGCGGCTAACGCACCAGTTGTCAGGGAGTAGGTAGGGGTGAGCATGGATAGAGGGCGGTCTCGCCCAGTCAGCCTCGGTGGTGACGGGGGCCGTGTAGCCTCGATGACTGTTACATCATTGCGCCCGTGGCCACGCCGAGCCTTTCAGCATGTACCGTTGCCACGACGCCTCTACATCGTGCGTCGGGTCTTGTCACTGTATGTCTGTATGGTGGGATGGGACGGGAGCTGACTGACCTGCTAAGCCGCATGCCGCTAGTCGGCCCACAGTGCGTCGGCCAGACGATCCGGCTATTGCCAGGCGGACCGGGGAGGCTAGTCAGTCCCAAATGTTTTGGAGATGTGTTCTCTCCACTTGGGTATAGCCAGGGGCCATATCCCCGTCAGTAGCCCCCAAAACCGTTGGGGTCTAGAGGCCTATGGACGAGGGGGGCAACGGGTTTTTCCCTGCGCCCGAAGTCGTTGTTGAAGTCGATGCACCTGCGGGGGCCGGTGAGCGGAGACACGTGTTCGTTAGCCGGCTGGGGAGGCAGTCGGTCGTGGCCCAGCCGAACGACGTGGAACCTCGGGCCCCATGGAGACGCTTCAGGCTCGGCGCTCGCTAGCGCTTGCCACGTGTGGACCGGTGGTGGATGGCAGGCCTTCCACTATGCGTTCAACGGAACGTCGCTACATGCCTAGCCTAACGCGCCTTGGCCCACACACAAGATATTCTACGGATGTAGGCCATCGTTTGGGGTTCCCCGTGTGGTTTAATGCGCGTGGAGATCGCGGGGTCGTGGGGGACGTGGGTTTAACTGATCCCATACACCACGTCTTCCTCGGGCTTTAAAAGGGAGAGGTGGGGAAGGCGACTCACCATTGCCTTCCCATACTCCGTCTTCCACCTCGCCCCTGCTTTGCTGCTCGCCACCGTTGCCCTTCCTCCTCGCGCCCGCAGTGCCCGCCGCCGCCGTCACTACCTCCTCGCGCCTGCAGTGCTCACTGCCATCGTTCCTCCTTCCTTCGCCCATGGTGGCTTCGTCCGGTCGGTTTGCTGGGGACCACATTTCACGCTTCTTTTTCTCCGCACTATCGTCAGCGAACGACGAGATGGCGGGACCACCCGTTGGTTCATGGGAGGGCTCCGTCATGACCGATGAGCACATCACCAATCTCCGACGGACACAGAAGATCCCTCCCGTGGAGCATGTCGAGCTGCACACCCGGCGGCGAGCGCTTGTCGGAGCCCCGCGCTGGTGAGTGTGTCGTGTTCAACACGCACTTCCTCCTCGGTTTGGGCTGCCGGCGAGCCGCTTTCTATGGCAGTTCCTGGAGTTCTATAGGCTCCAGATGCACCATTTGGGGCCGAATTTGGTGTTGTGCCTCGCATGCTTTTCCACCTTGTGGGAGGCATACCTAGGTTTCTTAGCCTTTCCTTCTTTCTTTCCACCTCCTTTTCCACTTCCACGCCAAGATGCATGATGATGTGCTGTACTCCTGCAATGGCACGGTTGTGGATAGGAGGCAAGCGGGCTTTTTCTGAAGATGAAGTGGATCTAATCCTTCAAGAAGTGGCAACGCTCCTTCTTCTACGCCCACAGCGTCAGCCAGGGGCAGGACTGGATCAACCTCCTACCGTTTGCCTATACACCGCCGAATGGGGAGAACTGGAGCCTCGAGGTGCGCAACAACAAGCTGCTGGCAATTGTGGGTCGGCTGAAGGAGCTCAAGGGTTCCAAGGGGTTGATGCCCTTGGATCTAGTGGAGGCCTTCATTTCCTGCAGAGTGCTGCAGCTGCATGCGCACCGGTACCGGGTTTGCGATATGAGCTTTCACAAGGACCCATGCCGGTTGTCGACTGTGGAGTAGCCACTGAGCAAGATCACTGCCACGGTGAATGCCATCACTAACTTTCGGCTGGACAAGGAGGTCTAGAAGTTCGACATGGAGCCATTCTCTCCTGTCAAATGCGCGCCACCGGTGAATTCTCATCTGACTGTGGTCGTTCTTTCTTTTTCTTGCGCTATCTGATGCACGGGCGCACCTTTCCTTAGCTTTTTGCTTGTTAGAATACGGTGGACGGTCTGAACCCGGAAAACTTCAAGCCAAACCGCATGGATTCCGACTATGAGGTCTACAAGTCGGACGGGGGGGGGGGGTGGGGTGGGGGGTTGGGGGTGGGGAGGGGGGGCAAGGATTCTCATACATCGGAAGCGGAGGCAGAGGCGCAGGATGAGGATGAGGATGAGAAGGAGGAGCCGGCTGGTGCTGCGGCCGGCGGGGTGGGGACGTAGACCAATCCCTTCCCCGACAGGACTGTGAAGTACTGGACCGATAACGACGGTGATGACGACATGTGCGTAGTACATCCTCCATCGACAGGGACAGGTCCACCCCGAGGCCGCCTGATACGTCTCCAACGTATCTATAATTTTAGATGGTTCCATGCTATTATCTTGTCAACTTTGGATGTTTTGTATGCATGAATATGCTATTTTATATCTTTTTGGGACTAACCTATTAACTCAGTGCCAAGTGCCAGTTTCTGTTTTTTCCATGTTTTTGACCTTTTTCACAGGAGAATATTAAACGGAGTCCAAACGGAATAAAACCCACGGAATGATTTTTTCCATAACAGAAGATACACAAGGGACTTGAGAACCAAGGCAAAGGACCCCGGGGGAGGTCACAAGCCACCTAGCCGCGGCCTGGGGGGGGGGCAAGTAGGCTCGTGGGCCCCCTGTGGCTCGTTGCCCTACTTCTTCCTCCTATAAATTCTCTAAAAATCAAAAACTGCCATAGAGAGCCACGAAAATACTTTTCCACCGCCGCAAGCTTCTTTCTCTGGAAGATCCCATCTGGGCCAAATTCTGGTGCACTGCCGGAGGGGGGATTCGGACACGGAGGGATTCTTCATCAACACCATTGCCTCTCCGATGATGCGTGAGTAGTTCACTACAGACCTTCGGGTCCATAGCTAGTAGCTAGATGGCTTCTTCTCTCTCTTCGATCTTCAATACAAAGTTCTCCATGATCTTCATGGAGATCTATCCGATGTAATCTTCTTTTGCGGTGTGTTTGTCGAGATCCGATGAATTGTGGATTTATGATCAGATTATCTATGAATATTATTTGAGTCTCCTCTGATCTCTTATATGCATGATTTGTATCCTTGTAATTCTCTTCGAGTTGTGGGTTTCGTTTGGCCAACTTGATCTATAATTCTTGCAATGGGAGAAGTGCTTGGTTTTGGGTTCATACTGTGCAGTGTCCTCACCCAATGACAGAAGGGGTAGCGAGGCATGCATCTTGTTGTTGCCATCAAGGGTAAAAATATGGGGTTTATATCTATTGCATGAATTTATCACTCTACATCATGTCATCTTGCTTAACGCGTTACTCTGTTTGTTATGATCTCAATACACTAGATACATGATGGATAGCGGTCGATGTGTGGAGTAATAGTAGTAGATGCATACAGTATCGGTCTACTTGTCTCGGATGTGATGCCTATATGTATGATCATTGCCTTAGATATCATCCTGACTTTGCGCGGTTCTATCAATTGCTCGACAGAAATTCATTCACCCACCGTAATACTTACTATCATGAGAGAAACCTCTAGTGAACACTATGGCCCCCGGGTCTACTTCACATCATATTTTCAGCTCTACAATTTTACTTTGTTGCACATTCCACATTCAGATCTCACCTTGCAATTAATCGTGAAGGGATTGACAACCCCTTTATAGCGTTGGGTGCAAGTTTGTTTGTTTTTGCGCAGGTACATTGGTCACTTGTCTTGATACTCCTACATGATTGATACCTTGGTTCTCAAACTGAGGGAAATACTTACTGCTCCTGTGTTGCATCACCCTTTCCTCTTCAAGGGAAAAACCAACACAAGCTCAAGAGGTAGCAAGAAGAATTTCTGGCGCCGTTGCCGGGGAGTATCAAGTCAAGAATAGTCTCCCATCAACGTGTCAATTTCTGGCGTCGTGGACTATTTTAAGTGAATCTTATCCAAGTAACTACCGCAAACTCATCTCTTGCATTTTTTACCTTTTGCCTCTCATTTTCCTCTCCCCCACTTTTGAAAAACAAAAATTTACAAAAATATTTGCCTTTTTCGTTCGTCCTTTTCTTTCGCTTGCTTTGCTTGTGCGGGATAGTCTACCTATCCTTATGGCTAATCCTATCGCTTTGAATGATACTCCCAAGAGCGAAGTTCTTAATTTCAAACAGAATGAGGGAGAAAACTTAAAGGATTCTTGGTATAGGATTTGCAATGCTCAGAATAGATCTACTCGTAAGAAATCTACTACCGTTCTCCTTCGCAACTTTTATGTGGGTATTTCCCCTTGGAACAGGTATGTTCTTGACACAATCGTAGGTGGAAATTTCTTGGGTAGACATACCGTTGATTCTTACGGTGCTTTAATAAATTTGGTAGGCTCACCCCCACTCGTGGTTAATGGAACTACCTTAACTTTGGAACATGTGATGCGTAGGCTGGATATCATTGAAAATAAAGTTGCTACGATTGAACTCATTGAAAATTTGGATAAAAAGATCCACAATCAAATCACTCAGTATGGATCCAGGGTGGGAATGACTTTGAAAAAATTAAAGGAGAGGGAACCCACAGTTAACGAAAAACTAGGTCATGATTCTGCTAGAATTGGCAACCTAGAGGATGTCATAACCAACTTGGGTTCCGCTTTTGCCGCTGTTTAGAACACTCCAAATTTTACCCACAATAAGGCCACCAAGTTTGTTTTTGTTCCTAAAAAAATTGGTGAACCATCTAGTAAGAGAGATGAAGATATTAAAATGTTGATTGTTCACCCTACTTATGGTTTGAGCACCAAAGACGATGATACTTGATTCTATCGCCTTATGCCTAGCTAAGGGCGTTAAACAATAGCGCTTGTTGGGAGGCAACCCAATGAATTTATCTTTGCTTTTTTTTTCTGTTTTGTTGTGTCCACACCATCATAATTCGGTTATGATTGTGTATTTTGTTTTTCTTTTTTGTGTTTGAGCCAAGTAAAACCTTTATGACTAGTTTTGGTGATGGTTGTTTGATCTTGCTGAAAAAGACAGAAACTTTGTGCTCACGAAATTATTGTTAATTCCTATCCAGAAAGAGCTTTTGAGTTGATTCTTTTTGCTTCTGGTTGATATGCTAATTTCCCTAATTTTCATAATTTTCAGAATTTTTGAGATAACATAATTATACGAAGTATATAGATTTCTACAGACTGGTCTGTTTTTGACAGATTATGTTTTTGTTGTGTTGATTGCTTATTTTGATGAAACTATGGATAGTATCGAGGGGTACTAGCCATGGAAAAGTGAGAATACAGTAATCTAACATCAATCTAAATAGAAATCAAGATTACTACAGTACCTAAAGAGTTGGTGGTTTGTTTTCTTATGCTAAGATATGACGAGTTTCTGTTTAAGTTTTGTGTTGTGAAGTTTTGAAGTTTTGGGTGATGTTCTCATGGACAATGGGATAAAGAGTGGAAAGATCTCAAGCTTGGGGATGCCCAAGGCATCCCAAGCCAAATTCAAGGACACCAAAAATCCTAAGCTTGGGGATGCCCCGGGAAGGCATCCCCTCTTTCGTCTTCAATCCATCGGTAACGTTACTTGGAGCTATATTTTTATTCACCACATGATATGTGTTTTGCTTGGAACGTCGTGTATTACAGGAGTCTTTTATTTTTTTTTGTCGCAATTATCCTTTCTGAACACCTTTTTGAGAGAGACATGCACTCATCGTAAATTTTCTAGAATACTCATTGAGCTTCACTTATATCTTTTGAGTTAGGCAATTTAGCTTGCATGTGCCTCACTTATATCTTTTGACCTAGATAATTTTGCTCTAGTGCTTGACTTAGATCTCTTTAGAGCACGGCGGTGTCATATTTTGAAGAAATAAAAACTCTCGATCTTCACTTATATCTTTTTGAGAGTGCTCTCTCTCAGTAACTTGGTAATTGGCGTGTGCTATGAAAGTAGTCCTAAAGATGATAGGCATCCAAAGAGGATTAATAAAAAACTTCCATATTCATGTGCATTGATTAGAAGAGAAGTTTGATTCCTCACAATTAGTTTTGAGATATTGATATGGTAATATTAGAGTTATGCTAGTAGGGTGTTGCTAATCTAGAAATACTTGTGTTGAGGTTAGTGATTCCCGTAGCATGCACGTATGGTGAACCGCTATGTTAGGACATCGGAGCATAACCGGTTTATTGATTGTCATCCTTTGTGTGGCGGCCGGGATCGCGCGATGGTTAACACCTACCAACCCTTCCCCTAGGAGTATGCGTTTAGCACTTTGTTTCGATTACTAATAAAACTTTCGCAATAAGTATATGAGTTCTTCATGACTAATGTGAGTCCATGGTATATATGCACTTTCACCTTCCACCATTGCTAGCCTCTAGTGCCGTGCAAGTTTCGCCGGTGCAAAAACCCACCATATACCTTCCTCAAAACAGCCACCATACCTGCCTATTATGGCATTTTCATAGCCATTCCTAGATATATTGCCATGGAACTCTCACCGTTCCGTCTCATGACATGTGACGTCACTTTCATATTGCCATTGCATGATCGTAAGATAGCTAGCGAGATGTTTCAACGTCATACGCTAAGCTAGATTGTTGCACATCCCAGTACACTACCGGAGGCATTTCCTATAGAGTCATCATTGCTCTAAGTATTGAGTTCTGAGTAAATAAAAGTGTGATGATCATCATTATTAGAGCATTGTCCCATGTGAGGAAATTAAAAAAAAGAGGCCAAAGATGCCCACCAAAAAAAAGAAAAGAGGCCAAAGACCCCAAACAAAAAAAAGAGAGAAAAAAAGACAATGGACAATGCTACTATCTTTTTCCACACTTGTGCTTCAAAATAGGACCATGTTCTTCATGATAAAGAGTCTCTTGTTTTGACACTTCCATATACTAGTGGGAATTTTCATTATAGAACTTGGCTTGTATATTCCAATGATGGGCTTCCTCAAAATTGCCCTAGGTCTTCGTGAGCAAGCAAGTTGGGTGCACACCCACTAGTTCTCCTTTTTGAGCTTTCACACACATATAGCTCTAAGTGCATCTGTTGCATGGTAATCCCTACTCATTCACATTGATATGTATTGATGGGCATCTCCTCCTTTTTTGCGTCACAACCTCCACCACACTCTATTCCACCTATAGTGCTATATCCATGGCTCACGCTCATGTATTGCGTGAGAGTTGAAAAAGTTTGAGAAAGTAAGAGTGCGAAAACAATTACTTGGCCAATATCGGGGTTGTGCATGATTTAAATTCGTTGTGTGGGGATGATGGAGCATAGCCAGACTATATGATTTTGTAGGGATAACTTTCTTTGGCCTTGTTATTTCAAAAGTTCATGATTACCTTGCTAGTTTGCTTGAAGTATTATTGTTTTCATGTCAATAAGTAAACTATTGTTTTGAATCTTACGGATCTGAACATTCATGTCACAGGAAAGAAGTTACAAAGGACAAATATGTTAGGTAGCATTCCACATAAAAAATTCAGTCTTTATCACTTCCCTTCTCGAGGACGAGCAGGAGTTAAGCTTGGGGATGCTTGATACGTATCCAACGTATCTATAATTTTTGATGGTTCCATCCTATTATCTTGTCAACTTTGGATGTTTTGTATGCATGAATATGCTATTTTATATATTTTTTGGGACTAACCTATTAACTCAGTGCCAAGTGCCAGATTTTGTTTTTTCCGTGTGTTTGACCTTTTTCAGAGGAGAATATTAAATGGAGTCCAAACAGAATAAAATCCCTTGAATGATTTTTTCCGTAACAGAAGATACGTAGGGGTCTTGAGAACCAAGGCAAAGGACCCCCGGGGAGGTCACAAGCCCCCTAGCCACAGCCTGGGGGGCACGCCTAGCAGGCTTGTGGTCCCCCCGTGGCTCCTTTGCCCTACTTCTTCCGCCTATAAATTCTCTAAAAATCCAAAAAAACCAGAGAGAGCCACGAAAATACTTTTCCTCCGCTGCAAGCTTCTGTCTTAGCAAGATCCCATCTGGGGAACGCTCTGGTGCCCTGCTAGAGGGGGGATTCAGACATGGAGGGCTTCTTCATCAACACCATTGCCTCTCCGATGATGCGTGAGTAGTTCACCACAGACCTTCGGGTCCATAGCTAGTAGCTAGATGGCTTCTTCTCTCTCTTGGATCTTCAATACAATGTTCTCCATGATCTTCATGGTGATCTATCCGATGTAATCTTCTTTTGCGGTGTGTTTGTCGAGATCCGATGACTTGTGGATTTATGATCAGATTATCTATGAATATTATTTGAGTCTCCTCTGTTCTCTTATATGCTTGATTTCGTATCCCTGTAATTCTCTTCGAGTTGTGGGTTTCGTTTGGCCAACTTGATCTATAATTCTTGCAATGGGAGAAGTGCTTGGTTTTGGGTTCATATCGTGCGGTGTCATCATGCAGTGACAGAAGGGGTAGTGAGGCACGCATCGTGTTGTTGCCATCAAGGGTAAAAAGATGGGGTTTATATCTATTGCATGAATTTATCCCTCTACATCATGTCATCTTGCTTAAGGCGTTACTCTGTTTGTTATGAACTCAATACACTAGATGCATCATGGATAGCGCTCGATGTGTGGAGTAGTAGTAGTAGATGCAGACAGTATCGGTCTACTTGTCTCGGACGTGATGCCTATATATATGATCATTGCCTCAGATATCATCATGACTTTGCACGGTTCTATCAATTGCTCGACAGTAATTCGTTCACCCACCATAATACTTGCTATCATGAGAGAAGCCTCTAGTGAACACTATGGCCCCCGGGTCTACTTCACATCATATTTTTAGTTCTACACTTTTACTTTGTTGCACTCTCCACCTTGAGATCTCACCTTGCAATTAATCGTGAAGGTATTGACAACCCCTTTATAGCGTTGGGTGCAAGTTTTTTTGTTTTTGCGCAGGTACATTGGTGACTTGTCTTGATACTCCTACATGATTGATACCTTGGTTCTCAAACTGAGGGAAATACTTACTGCTACTATGCTGCATCACCCTTTCCTCTTCAAGGGAAAAACCAATGCAAGCTCAAGAGGTAGCACCACCGTCGAGGGAGGAGCGCAGAGCTTTCGGCTGGGGGTCAGGCGCCTGTCAGCCAGCAAGCCCATCGCCACACAGCGGAGAATCGCCGATGGGAGAAACGGCCGGGTGAGGGTCCGGTCGTTTGCTTGTCACCAAGAAAGTTCGGTCGGCCGTGCTACCACCCGACACCTCTCCCCTGGCGCGGAGGAGGCTTGGGTGGGGTGGCCGCCAGATTGCCCTCACTTCGAGGTAAGATTTCTTTGAAGATCGTGCCTCTTTCTTTTCTTGTTCTTTCTCTGCTGCCTGGCTCTGAGCTCATGCTTTCCTTCTTTCGGCAGCGAAGCTGTCGAACTTCCGATGTCAGAGGCGTCGGTCCTTGGTACCGAGGGCGCCACACCGCTTGCTGCGGAGCACGCGGCGACGGTGCAGCTCAAGCGAGAGCGTGTCGTCCACCTTTGTGTGACCAAGACGAACACCGTGTCAGATGCAGAGGCCGGCTCGGGTGGCCCCTTGGCCGGGGCGAGGAGCGGCACCATGATGCCACCGGCCCCAGAGGCTCTTGCCGTGAGGGCCTCGCCGGCATGTGTGGAGGTGCATCAGGAGCCGGTACTGGAGATGGAGGTCCTGCCGGCCGTGGAGCCGACGAGTGAGGAGGTGTTGAGTCCGTCGACTGACCAGGGGCGGTGGGCCGAGTCCGAGGCCAGAAGTGGCAATGGCTGGGGCCTGGTCGTTTCGGCGACGCAGACGAACCAGGCCACACCGGGGGCGACCCATCTTGCTGGAGCCGGCCAGGTGACCCGATCGATGTCCGCCGTCTTGGAGGAGTGGGGGAAGCTAAGCCGCGCTCCAGCGTCGGCCGGGGCGAGCTCTTCGACCGGCGGGCAGCCTGTGGTGCTGCCTACGGCTACCGACGTGATAGCCCGACATCACACGGGATAGCCAGCTTCGCCGAATTCGTGGTGGGCAACTTTGCGATGGTGGAGAAGGCGGTTCTAGTAAGCTTTCGTGGAACCTTTGTTTCCATGTCTTCTATGGTGGGTGCGTTCGAGCGCACCCATTGGGTGTAGTCCCCGAGATTCAGGCTGGCTGCGCGACTTCGTGGCAGCCGGGCCAAATCTTCTTTGCTTCTGATCTTCTTTGTTGTCTTTCCTTAGGCCAACACACCAAAGAGCGAGGCACTCTTCTAGTAGACGGTCGCGTTGTGCCTCTATAGCAAGAACTCTTACTTCAAGATCCGCAAGGAGCTTGACACCCGGACGACCGAGCTGGAAAAGGTCAAGGGTAAGTTTTTGATGTGGTCGGTGCGCGCAAGGGCACCCACTAGGTGTAGTCCCCGAGATTCGGGCCGGCTGCGCGGCTTCATGGCAGTCGGGCCAAATCTTCTTTGCTTTGTATTGTTTTGTCGCCGAGTCGGCTCCTGACTCGTTGTTTGCACAGCGGGAGCGCTTCCCGAGGGCGAGGCGGTGGAGCTACATCGTGTGCTCGCTGATGTTTGGGGCAAGCATGATGAGGTTACTGGGGACCGTGACCGGCTGAGGAATGAGCGAGAGGCCGAATTGGCGGCCGCGGAAACGGAGGTAGAGCAGCTTGCTACAGTGCTCCGAGAGGAAATGGCGGCCAAGGAGGCGGCATCGTAGGCGTCGGTCATTAGTGAGGAGGCAGCGGTGGCTCTTCGGGCTAAGGTCGCCCGACTCTTGGAGGAGGTGCGCCAAGCAACGACGCTCAAGGCGAGGGCGGAGCGGAAGGTGACCGTGGCACTCCAGCTTTTCCATGAGGTGGACGAGATGTTTGTCAGTAAGTGCCTTTGTTTTTGTTTGTTGCGTTTCACGGACTATTTTCTTATCATCTTTCTTCCAGTTAGCTCGCTTCCCGGAGACGCATGCGCGAGTGAAGTGGGCCGTGGAGGCCCGCCGGGAGGAGCAGCGTCGGGAAGGTTGCAAGCTGGACGTCAATGCCGGCTAGGCGATGGAGGCGGTGGTCCACGCCTACGAGAACCGAA
Source organism: Hordeum vulgare subsp. vulgare (assembly GCF_904849725.1). Lineage (NCBI taxonomy): Eukaryota > Viridiplantae > Streptophyta > Magnoliopsida > Poales > Poaceae > Hordeum > Hordeum vulgare. The sequence continues at coordinate 51,396,140 of NC_058522.1, forward strand.
TGGACTTCCTTTAGTTTCTCTATGACCAGCTCCAGACGGCTGGCGCAAACGTCGTTGCAGCCCTTTGGCCCGACCGGGCGGTAGGCATTCCCATCAGTCAGGTCGCAGGATTGCTTGAACATGCCATCGACCGCTTCGATGCATGGAGGGCGTCACCGGCAAGGGGTGTTGCTAGGATAGCGCTGACTTTTGTCCTGTCCTGGTACTCCGGTATTAACATGGACCGGTTGACCACCATGCGAGCCGAGTCGTATGTGGATCTGACGCAGCATGGCGAGGCCATCGGCCTTTGAGCCAACGAACATGCCAGCTACGCGTTGCTGGACACGTACTACCCCGAGCTGGGTGAGGACGGAGCGTCCGAGCCGAAGGACGAGTTCGGCATCCGGGTTGGCACCAACGATGAGGAGGTTGGATCCATCTCACAGGATCCTACTGCCGATGATGGGACCACCGAGGCGGCCATTGTGGGGAAGGATGCATCTTTTATTCAATGGACGGAGTCGTGTGCTGGTGACACCGACGAGGACCTGCCGCCGCCACCGACTAGAGACATGGAGATGCCACCGGTTGGCGACGAGTATTCCATCCGCCCGCCAATGCTTAGATGAGCGTGAAGACCTCGCTGGCTGGTGACGGGAGGTGGCATCGCCGGCGCCCGCAACGTATCTTTTATCTTCCTGCTTTTCTTATTCTTGCACTTTTGTTATGGACAAGTCCATGCAACGGGGGTGTAAGTTTATTGTAATGCACTCTCGGCATTGCGTCGCTATCTTTAATTATGCACCGCCATTTTATTTAACTTTGTTGCCGTCTATCGATTCGTTCGTCACATTCCTTTGCATTAGTCGTTTTTCCCATGTGCCCCGCTCCTTTGCCTTTTTTACTGTCGTCTAGCCGGCTTGCGGAATGTGGCCGCGCGAGGAGTGGGCTGGCGCAGGCGGGGTGTTGGTACTTTTTGGCTTTCTGATTTGGGTGTTAAACGAAATGAGTAGCGTGCTTGGGCCAGACCCGCCCCTTGTCGACGTTTCCTACCCACTCTGCCCCTTTTGCCTGTGCGCCTGCAGGCCGGACAGCTAGGTTGTGGTCTGTGGCCGGGGAGAAGGTATGGTACTTTGCCGTGCCGGGGTGGGACTTGGGCGGTCCAACAATCCCCAAGCCAGCTAGGCAGGTCCGGGGGCGGCCGGAGAAAGAAAGAAATTGAATCATAGGTAGGATGCACCACCTCCTTCGTTGATAAATATATTACATAGAGGAGCTTCTCGTAATGAGGATATGTTTGCTTCAAAGGGCTCAGTACTTCAGAAATGTAGTAGACTGGCCGCTGGACATTGTAAGCTTTGCCTTCCTCTTCTCGCTCGACGGTGAGAACCGTGCTGACGATTTGATTAGTAGCTACGATGTATAAGAGCAGGGGTTCTTTGCTGTGCGGAGCAGCAAGCACCGGCTAGGTGGAAAGCAGGGCTTTTAGCTCGACAAACGCTGCTTCTGTCTCGACATTCCAGTTGAAAACATCAGATTTTTTAAAGAGTCGGTATAAAGGCAATGCCTTGTCACTAAGACAAGAGATGAACCGACTCAACACCGCCAGATAGCCTGTGAGCCTCTGGACATCGTGCACACGCATAGGCCTTTGCATTTGGATGATGGCACTAATCTTCTCGGGGTTGACATCGATCCCACGTTCAGAAACGAGGAAACCGAGTAACTTGCCGCCAGGGATCCCAAAAGTGCACTTAGCTAGATTCAGTTTGATATCATACTTTCTTAGGTTGACGAACGTCTCTGCCAGGTTAGTCAGTAGGTCAGAACCTTTACGAGACTTGAACACAATATCATCCATGTATGCTTCAACATTCCGACTGGTTTCATCAAGCAGACACTTCTGGATCATACGCATGAAAGTGGGGCCACCATTCTTCAAACCAAAAGGCATGGTGATATAGCAGAAACATCCGAAAGGGGTGATGAAGGTCGTTTTTATTTAATCTAGACCAAACAGATGAATCTGATGGTAGCCGGAATAAGCATCAAGAAAAGATAAACACTCACACCCCACAGTCGAATTGACAATATGATCAATGCGGGGGAGCGGAAAGTGATCTTTCGGGAAGACCTTATTTATGTTCTTGAAATCGATGCACATATGAAGGGACTTGTCCTTCTTGGGGACCATGACAACATTTGCGAACCACTCCGAGTGGTAGACCTCGCGTATGAACTTCGTCTCCAAGAGTCGCGCCACCTCCTCGCCGATTGCTTTTCTCTTTTCTGCTGCACACCGACGCAAATGCTCCTTAATAGGCTTTGCCTTCGGATCCACTCTCATTCGGTGCTCAGCCAGCTCTCTAGGTACACCCGGCATGTCAGCAGGCTTCCATGCAAAGATGTGCCAGTTCTCACAAAGGAACTCGATGAGTTCAACTTCCTATTTGCTGTCGAGTGTTCTTGAGATGTTGGTCGGAGTAGCATTAGGATCTGAGGGGTGAATGTTCACTGTCTTGACTTCACCCACCGACTGAAAAGTGGACGCAGAAGCGGGCTTCTTGGAGCGCATCAGGTCGGCTGGGTCAGTACTCTTCCGGTATTCCTCCAGTTCAACCACAGCCATCTGTTGATCAGCGATCTTGGAGACATGCTGCAGGCACTCTTCTGCTCTTTGTTGATCCCATGTGACTGTGATTACTCCTTTGGGTCCAGGTAGCTTCATCTTGAGATACACATAACATGGACAGGCCATGAAACGAGCATAGGCCAGATGACCAATGATGGCATGGTATGCACTCTGGAAAGCTACCGCCACGAATGTTAACTTCTCCTTGTGAAGGTTTTTGTCAGACACGAAAACAACGTCCAACGCAATCTGGCCGAGTGACTTGGCCTTTTTTCCAGGAATGACTCCATGGAACTGCATATTGCTCTCGCTGAGTCGGGACATCGGAATGCACATCCCATTAAGAGTCTTCGCATACAAAATATTCAAACCGCTTCCTCCATCCATCAAAACCTTGTGGAGCCGAACACCTTCCAAAACTGGATCAACCACCAGAGCCTGTTGACCGGGAGTATCGACATGAGCCGGGTGATCCGACTAATCAAACATTATGGGGGTCTGCGACCACTTGTGGTATGTGGTGGGTGTGGGTACAACCTTGTTGACTTCTCTGTTAATGACCTTCAATGGACTTCTCCTCTCCACGTCAGCAAAAATAATAAGGGTTGCTTGAACTTTTGGGAAATCTTCTTTCTCTTTGTCATTCTCCTTTTCAGGATCTTTCCCACTTGGTTGGTCTTCTTTAAACTGTTGGATCAATAGCCTACACTAACGAGTGGTGTGCTTGGGCAATATCACATTACCATCTTCATCTTTCTTCGTGCGGATTACACACGGTTGATCCAGAACATCTAACTGGTTCTTAGACTTCTTTGGGGGGAATTGCCCTTTGGGTTTTCCCTTGAATTTTCCTTCTGCCGCCAAGATGGCTGCTTCTGCCAGAGTGGAACCATCAGACTTGCACTTCTGCTTCCGATTGGAATTACTGCCAGCATCCTTGTTGACCGCTTTTTCTTTACCGCTGCAGATGCAGTCTTCTTCTTCACCATTGGCGTATCGGACAACAATCCCGTCATCTTGCACGTGGACATGCCACTTGTATGACCGAACTTCAAATTTAGCTCTCTGTACAAGACACCAACTTTGAAAGCACAGATAGTCTGGTGCTAAAAAATGTTCTCCACCATGTGATGAAGGGTGGTCCAACGTTGGATATAATCTCTCAAAGATTCATTCCACTTCTGCATGCAAAGTTGCAACTCGGGCAAACCAGCAGGATGCTTGCACGTTCCTTCGAATGTTTTTGATGAACACTCAGGCAAGATCTTCCCATCAATAGATGCTAGAAGGAGCCAACTGATTCAGCCACGCCCTCGCCGAACCATCCAACATCAGAGGCAAATGCTTCATGGCGATGCTGTCATTACCCTCCACCAATCTGCACTGCCAGTCGGTAGTCATCAAGCCATGCATCAGGCTTAGATTCTCCTATGAACATACTTATTCCAGCCGCTAACCTAAAGTTGGGGGAATATCAGGATAACAGATTGCTCTACTGAAGCACTCGGGACCAGAAATTGCACTGTCGTTTTCATTCGGACGATATCTGTCAAAACCATCTGTGTGAGCTCAGCCCGTGTCAATCGTCCTCTGCGCGAGTACATTTCTCGCATCAAATTCAGGACTCCGCTCATCACCGAATGGGCGCCTGTCATCGTAGTGTTAGGACACATACATACCGCTCCTCGGAGGAGAACGCACCCGACGGTAGTCATCACGGTGATAACAGGGAGTGAACTGGTTCCGCCCTGATCTCTATGTTGATTCTCTCGTTGACCTCCGTCTTTGCGATGCTGAGGTGACCCTGGATTGTAATTTGAACGAACTGTATCAGCTATGTGTGAGTTACTATGCAACCTATTGAGTGACTCTGACTCAGCTGAATTTTGTTGTTGCGCCACTTGAAGCAAAGTACAAATCTATTCTAAGCCTCTACCAGCCTCTGAGTTTGATGGCTGAATAGAATCTGCTATCTTAGCGTCGGCTGCAACATTTAGTACCAAAGTACGAAATACCTCAATGTTATTCTGTGGTCCACTCGGAAAGAGTTGTCGCTGATGTGGACTGGAAGTTGGAGGATGATGACGGGCGTGTCCACTCGACGGTTCCCCAACTTCGCGTTCGCCGCAACCGAATCCAGGCGGGGTCTCCATAGAACCCGCCATGAAGACCTCCGCTGTAGGATTGCAACTCTCGCACTTGGAAGGGAAAGCAGATTGATCTAACGCCAAGTGGATCACGTCCCGAAGAGGTTCAACAGCTTTGATTGCAGTAACCTGCGGAGATGAAGGAGATGATGCATGGCGAGCGACTTCATGTTTCACCCATCGCTGGAGTCATGAGCAATCGGATCGCTTGTGACGACGAGCAACAAAGCGAACGATCGACACCGGAGTGGATGGTTGCCAAAGTGTGTCGCCCCGTTGATCGGAAAGCACCTCAATGTCGAGAGGCTCCTCTTGAAGCCATGCCGAGTTATCGGCAACGAAGACGAGCACGCCAAAACAGATCTCACCATACAAGAATGAATCGCAGACACAAGACATGACAGAGAATGGAAATCACAAACTTGCCAGAAGTCCCATAAATGCCTGCCCCACGGTGGGTGCCAACTGTCGTGGGAACGAACCTGATAGTAGAGGTGTAGGGTATGAAAGGAGAGGGCAGAGTCCTAGCTACAACAGGCTTGTACGCAAGATCTATGAGTTCAGACCCCTCACTTGGAGGTAACAACCCTACATCTTAGTGCTTTTGAGCTCTTGCGGTGTGGAATGTGTGTTACACGGGGTGCGAACCCTTGGCAAGATGGGAGGGGTGGCTTATATAGAGTGCGCAGCCCCTCACCAATATCCGGCCACTAAGGGTTCGATCAATGGAGTTAAAAGTGTATGTTACTGATAACGTACGTAGTTAATGCTACTTATGATGACCAGCCGAACGCTCGCCTGTTGGCCTCCCTGGAGTGGCTTCTGTTCTTCTTTGTCGACTAGCTTCGTCCGAATGGAAGTTGGTTGTTGAGTGAAGGAGAAACTGCTCCGAGTTATTTCTTAGCGAGTGACTCAGACGCCATGGCTATCCAGTCGGAATCCTCCTTGTGGTCTTCAAGTCTTTAATGAGGTGTCCTTGGGTAGGACATCTAGGTCAGGCCTATGACCCTACCCTAGGTACATATCTCCATCAGCCGCCGCCGCCCCCCTCCTGTGCTCACCGCCGCCGCCACCGGACACCGCCATCCCCTCCAAACGCCGCTGCCACCCTCTAGACATCATCGCCCCCTCCACGTAACACTACCGCCACCCTCTCCAGCTCGCCCCTCAACCCCCTCCAGAAGAAGAAGAATTAGAATAAGAAGAGGAGAAGTAGAAGAAGAGGAGGAGGAGAATAAGAGGAGGAGTAGAAGAAGATGAGGAGGAGAATAAGAGGAGGAGGAGAAGAGAATAAAAAATAGAGGAGAAGTAATATTTTTTGCTAGGTTAATTCTGTGTTTTTATATTTTTTGTCATTTAATTGCTATTTTTATTAGGTTAGTGCTAGGTTATTAGGGTTAGTAATATTTATAATTAGCTTAGGATTAGGGTTAGGAGAATAAGAAGAGAAGGAGAGGAGAAGAAGAGGAGAAGTAGAAGAAGACGAGAAGTAGAAGAAAAATAGGAGAAGAAGAAGAGGGGAAGAAAAAGAAGAAGAAGAAGAAGATGATGATGATGAAGAAGAAGAGAAGAAAAGGAAGAAGAAGAGGAGGAGAAAAAGAATAAAATAGAGAAGGCGAAGAAGAAATAAGTTAGCTAGCGTGCTAGGTTAAATTGGTTTTTATTTTTAGTTTTTGTCATTTAATTGATATTGGTATTAATTTTGCTTGCTAAGTTTGTGTTAGTTCATCACATATTGTTTTGTGTTAACTAAGTACTCCGTGAAGTAATGTTGGTCGTTTTTGCCGGAATGTACGAGTGGCCTATGTTTTGCCGGAATGGTGATTCATTTCCGTTCCGGCAAATTTCAGGCACTCCATATGTACATTTTTTAGCAAAGGTCATGCCAAAATTTTCCGTGAATTTCGGAATGACTTGTGCTAGAATCTAGGACATATGGAGTGCCCGGGAATTGCTGAAAAGGGGAATGAATCAACATCCCGACCAAATATAGTCCCCCTTTTATTATTCATGTTATTCGGCCTAGAATTAAACTATTATACTTAAACACTCGTAGGAAATTAATATGTCCAGCCATGACAATGTTGAGGGTTCTGGTCACCACGAAGAAGACCATTTTGAGGAAGAAAATCATTTTTTCAATTACCTGGACCAACGGGACATACGGATGCAGGGTGGCAATGAGACCAACACCGACACCGACACTGCCACTTGTACCAATAGTTGCACCGGCACCAAGGCCGGCGATGATGTTGACGTACCCAGTGAAGGACCGAAGCCGAAGAGGGCAAGAAAACCAAACACGCTCGACACCGGACAAACTGTGGTCATGACGGTGCACCCCACGAAATTAGAGCCAACGGCGCCGGAGTTAGCACATAAGTGCTATGGCAATCAACTAGGATGCATCCTCAGGGAAACTGCCAACATCAACGATGAGAAGTTAAAGAAGATACCACATATGGAGCAGACGCTCCTAACGAAGTTGCACAATAGGTTCTTGTTCCCCGGGCAGACTAAAAAAACTTCCTTTGGATGACAAACCCATGACAAAGATAAACAACAAGCCAATGGTGACGTTCACCAACGCCTTGTCCACCTGGAAAGTAAGGGTGAAAAAATCAATTGTAAACAATGAACCGTGGTCTAAGATTCATGATGAAAATACGTCACTAACGGAAGAGGACTTCGAAATATTCAAGGAGACTTGCGCCACAGAAGAAGCGCGGAAAAAGCTGGAGAAAATGAAGGAGCTACAGGCCAGGAACACGCCCGCCCACCGCCTCAGAAGCCGTGGTTACGAGGGGAAGAGGCATGTATGGGCCAAGGAGGACGCCGAACGTGAAAATCACGGAATCACAGACCCCTTGGCGGAGTTCACCGACTCACAGGAGCTTGAATGGATCAGGGCCCAACACAAGTGGGACCCAGTCAATAAGGACTTTTCCATGGACCCGAACACGAGGGAGTTCATGAGACTACTGGTAATTGTTCTATTACCAGCTGATACTAATTAGCTTCCAATCAATTCGACAAAAAGTTTTGTCACATTTATAAACCATCCACGTTGCTTTTGCAGAAAAAATAGCACCAAAAGGCAACCGAAAGCGATGAGTCATCTTAGTCGTCAGCGAGGCCCAAGTGGGACCACCCGTTCAACCGGGCCCTGAACATACATAAAAATATCTCGGTGGACAAACCTTCGTCTTAAGGATGTGTGCACAACGTCGGAGATGGAGCCTCGTGGATGAAGTGCGACCATGAGAAGCCGGAGGAAAATAAGCAGAGAAGACATCTTTCTCAACATACAATCGACGAGAAGGTCGTGCAAGCGGTCAATAAGGGCAAAGTTGAGACCAAAGAAGAGCTGGCGAAGGTAATCCAAGATAAGGTCAATGCAACTGTGGAAACTTCCTTGGGCCAATTGGTTCTGACAATTTTTGAGTTTGTGAGGAGGAATCCAGAAAAAGGGCCAGAGGACTTTCCCCTTCTCAGCTTTGTCGGGAGCAATTCGGCGAACATCGCACCACCAGCACCTGCTCACGCAACCGCACATGCTCCCGTACATGGTCTCGCTCCGGTTCATAGCAGCCCGTCCTCCATCTCTAGCGTGCTCGGCAAGGCTTCATATTTGACTGAGATCGACACCATCATGGTAATTACGTGTCATACACTCTTCACCAGCATGTCTATATAGTCTTCTGTTTCAGTTGCCTTTCGGATGTCTGATGTCGTAGTCATGACTTCATAGGCCGCCGAAACCCCGCACACCGTACTATACGATGTCAACGGCCAGAAGATGGACCTGTCAAAGGCAACTATCATGAAGCCGAAGGACCGCATGCTCCACAACCGATAGATGCCCCATGGCCTCTTCAAAGTTTGTGTTTCTAGTGTGAAAGCGGGCTTCGAAGATTTGCCTCTTCCGACACCAGTCGATGACGACGAGACCCCTACAAAGATTGGCGCATGCAAGAGCTGGATCTTTCATTGGCCAAAGACTCACCTTCACGTCGAGGCGCACGGTAGCACACCAACGACAACTCCTCAACAAGGTATGAAAACCGCCCACCTACCCAATTACCTGCACTTGTCGCGAAGGGTGATAGCGGTCGACGCAGCGAGGGAGAGCCTCTATTAGTGCCAGCTAACGTCGGCCCCATCGAAGAAGAAAATGTTGATGATGTCATGGAGGAGGATGCTGATGACCCTAACTAGTATATCAATACCGAATATGACGATGCTCGGGAGTATGACTCAGGATATGAGCATGGACATGACTTCATGATGTCTAAACTGCCGGAGCCGCAATGTCCTATGGGTGATTGCAAAAAGTCTCACTTCATGCGATTCTCGTAGAAGACGCCTCCAGATGCCGCCTCTACCCAACAAGAACAACACGGGGGCATCCGCTGGTAATTAGCCCAACGACACTGGGGGTGGTCGCTAGGGAAGGTATGGCGAGCTTAATACCAGCACCCACCAAGAAGCAAAGGAGGAAACGGAGAAGAAAGGATCTAAAGGCGCCAGACCTGCTTCAAGCAGCCAGCCGCCTCTAAAGCGCCGATAGGTGGCCAGAATACCTATCGTATGTGAGGATCATTTCCATTTCACCGGCAACCCGATCCTACCTCAGAAAGTGCTAGAGAACATACAGAACATTGATCTAAGGAGACTTCATGATGATGTGCTTGTTGGAAATATGCCCTAGAGGCAATAATAAAATGGTTATTATCATATTTCCTTGTTCATGATAATCATCTATTGTTCATGCTATAATTGTATTAACAAGAAACAATAATACATGTGTGAATAAATAGATCACAATCTATCCCTAGCAAGCCTCTAGTTGGCTAGCTCGTTGATCAATAGATGATCATGGTTTGCTGATCATGGACATTGGATGTCATTGATAACGGGATCACATCATTAGGAGAATGATGTGATGGACAAGACCCAATCCTAAGGATAGCACTAGATCGTGTTGTTCGTATGCTAAAGCTTTTCTAACGTCAAGTGTCTTTTCCTTCAACCGTGAGATTGTGCAACTCCCGGACACCATAGGAGTGCTTTGGGTGTATCAAACATCACAACGTAAGTGGTTGACTATAAAGGTGCACTACGGGTATCTCTGAAGTAACTATTGGGTTGGCACGAATCGAGATCGGGATTTGGCACGAATCTATGGGCCCACTCGGTAGAACATCATCATAATGAGCTCAATGTGACTAAGGAGTTAGTCTCGGGATGACGTGCTACGGAACGAGTAAAGGGACTTACCGGTAACGAGATTGAACAAGGTATAGGTATACCGACAATCGAATCTCAGGCAAGTTCTGTACCGACAGACAAAGGGAATTGTATACGGGATTGGTTGAATCCTTGACATCGTGGTTCATCCGATGAGATCATCGTAGAACTTGTGGGATCCACCATGGGTATCCAGACCCCGCTGATGGTTATTGGCCGGAGAGGTGTCTCGGTCATGTCTGCATGCCTCGCGAACCCGTAGGGTCTACACACTTAAGGTTCGATGACGCTAGAGTTATAGGGAATTGTTATACGAGGTTACCAAAGGTTGTTTGGAGTCCCGGATGAGATCCCGGACGTCACGAGGAGCTCCGGAATTGTCCGGAGGTAAAGATTGATATATAGGATGGATGGGTTTGGACGCCGGAAATGTTTTGGGCACCACCGGCAACGTGTCGGGACCACCGGAAGGGTTCCGGAGGCCCACCGGGAGGGGTACCAGCCCCGGAAGGCTACATGGGCCAAGTGTGAGAGGGAACCAGCCCCTGGGTGGGCTGGTGTGCCCCCACACCCAGCCCAAGGCGCCAAGAGAGGGAAGGGGGGGGGAACCCTAAGTCAGGTGGGCCTTAGGCCCACCAGGGGGTGCGCCACCCCCTCCTCCCCTCCTGGCCGCCGCCCTGTCCTCCCATCTAGGGCTGCTGCACCCCTTAGGGGTGGGAACCCTAAGGGGGGCGCCACCATCCCCTTCCCCCTATATATAGTGGGGTTTTTGGCCATTGGACACACGCAATTTCATCTCTCTCTTGGCGCAGCCCTGCTTCTCTTCTTCCTCGTTTCCAACGGTGCTGGCGTAGCCGTGCGAGGAGACCTCGTCGCTCCATCGCCACCACGCCGTCGTACTGCCGGAGCTCTTCCCCAACCTCTCCCTCCTCCTTACTGGATCAAGGTGCGGGAGACGTCACCGGGCTGCACGTGTGTTGAACGCGGAGGTGTCATGGTTCGGCACTAGATCGAAATCACACTGCGATCAGAATCGCAGCGAGTACGACTCCATCAACCGCATTCTAGCAATGCTTCCGCTTAGCAATCTTTAACGGTATGAAGATGCTCTCACCCCTCTCTTGTTGCTGGTCTCTCCATAGGAAGATCTGAATATGGCGTAGGAAAATTTTGAATTTTTGCTACATTACCCAACATTGGCATCCGAGCCAGGGTTTCTAGGCTTAGATTCTTTACCCAGAATTCTCAGCACGGAAAAACTAGGACACTACGCACTTTACCCGGCTCAGGTTTCGGGTGCGATGTCATACATTGACAGATGGCCCGCGGATAAGTTCATCCTACAATTTGACTACATCTACCACATGTCCCACATGACCAAGGTAGATTTTCAGTTCATCCACCTGTATACGCTGTATCTCATCTACATTATCAGGCGCGAGAAAATATAATATATTTGCATTGCTGGCCCGTACGTTATGCACGTGGGCTTCTTGGCGGTCTACAAAGAGCACCGTGACTATGCGAGCAAGTACATCAGCGATTTCATGATCGCTAATAAGGACAAGGAAATGATTCTCCTACCTTATCATCCCATGTAAGTCTTTCGTGGATATCCTTTCGTAAGTTTCGATCATTCCTTTGCAAGCATTGAGGCTAATTTGAGGTGTACCTATTCTACGCAGCGGGGGGGGCATCGTCCTCATCTGTTTGTACCCACAATACTCCCATGCTATGTACTTGGACTCGTCAAAGAACATCGAGAAAAAGGATTACACACACATCGAGGGTTTTCTCGATAGTGCCTTCATAACCTTCAACCTTACTGGTGGATATATGAAGGTGAAAAATTATAGGAATCAAGCGCCGGCTTTCGTCCATAAGACCGACTTCTGGTGCATCCAGCAACCGAACACTAGTAAGGCTGATGGATTCTACCTCATGCATCACATCATCGAGTACAGAAGGGATAATCAACACCTTCGCATGTCAGCTAATTCCGGCGATGTTGAGATTGTCAACTAGGCCACAAGCATAGGAACGATACCGAATCGTCGAATCCGAGCAAAGTTTTATCACATAAAGTGTGAACTTGCCATGAAGCGGGTCTTCAAACAAGGAGGGATGTTCTTCCATAGGACAATGAGGCGGGAGAATGTGCGAGAACTGCTACGCGCTCAGTGTCTGGACCTAAAGCCTTTCAACCAGCTCGTGTCATTCATCCCTGAATATGAAGATTGGGGCGCCGACCTGGAGGAGTGATTGACGATGACGATTTGTGTTTATAATTAGTACTACCGGCTTTCTATGCATGAACTAGTGTATACATCGGTCTAGTTAATTACTTTGTGTATGAGGAACTTCGTTATTTATGTTTACTCCTTGTATTCTGCTAACTATGCCTCTTTGTGTTTGTCAAGTACATTATGTTGCATATTATATATCATTGTTAATCCACTTACCATGCAGGTACATAGATCAGAGATGGCGAATGGCTGCTACAGCGTATTCATTGGGAGGGTTCCGGGAGTGTACGACCACTGGCCAGATGCTGAGGCCCAGGTGGACAGGTACCCGGGCGCTAGCCACAGAGGGTTCGACAGAAGTGCGAAGCGGAAATGAGTTAATTGAGGTGGATGTTATGGCAAGAGACGAAGCAAAACTGGTGCCTCAAGAAGTACTGCATAGTCGCGCTCTTGTTCATGCTTATCGCTCTTCTCTTCTACATGATGGTTTAGATAGGGATGATGAAACTTCTGGATGTGCCATGAATTGTGTGTATCGCTATTTTCGAGATTTGATGATATTTGTGTTGGATAACGATATATGTGTCGGATAATGATGATCATGGTATAAATTACAAGACTACTTTATGTGTATGATATGATGAGAATAATGCATGTTTATTCAGATACGATGAAACTACTGTTTACAGCATGCACAATTAAGTAGAGGGAGCATAAATACGACGGGAATTAAATATTGAAAGTAGGAACATTAGGAGTAGCGCTTGAATATTAGCAGTAGCGCTGGCTTAGTAGTACCGCTTTATTTATTCCAGCACTACTACTAACGTATATACCAGTAGCGCTTTAAATCCAGCGCTACTGCTAACAGGTTAGCAGTAGTGCTGCCCCCAGTGCTACTTGTAAGGGAAAAACCTGCGCTACTGGTAGGCTTTCTCCAATTAGTGCCTCCTTGTTGTAATCGCGGATGGCATTGAAGCGTCGCTTTATTTGTGTGGTCCTCTTGTGAAACCTTGATTCCATGGCTAGAGCAATGGCACCAGTGTTGTCGCAAAAAAGATTTATTGGCTCCAGTGCACTTGGCACAACTCCAAGATCTCTCATGAACTGCTTCATCCAGACACCCTCCTTAGCCGCCTCCAAGGCAGCTATGTACACCGCGTTGCATGTAGAATCAGCTCCGACGCTTTACTTGGAACCGCACCAGCTTACCGCACCCCCATTAAGAATAAATACGTATCCGGTCTGTTACATAGAGTCATCTGGATCAATGTCGAATCTTGCATCGACATAACCCTTTATGACTAGCTCTTCGTCACCTCCATAAACAAGAAACATTTCCTTAGTCCTTTTCAGGTACTTCAGAATATTCTTGACCACTGTCCAGTGCTCCATTCCTGGATTACTTTGAAACCCTCCTGCCATACTTATGGCAAGGCTGACATCCGGTCTAGTGCACAACATTGCATACATGATAGACCCTTGCTACTACAACAAAAGACCTTCCAACGACGCCACAAATACTTCTGACGTTTGCTGGGTATCTCTGGCAATTCCGCCAGAAATAGGCACGTCGAGGGGAGAGTACTTGGCTTGATCTTTCTGCTGCGGCTACGCCTTAAGGGACTTCCTAGGCAAGTATGCAAAGGATTCCCCCCGTGGCCTTGGAGCCTTGCGTTGGTGTTCCCTCGAAGCGGAAAGGGTGATGTAGCGTAGCAGTGGTAAGTATTTCCCTTAGTTTGAGAACCAAGGTATCAATCCGGTGGAAGAGTATCTCAAGATCCTGCACAAACACAAAAGCTTGCACCCAACGCTATGAAGGGGTTGTCAATGCCTGATAGATTGTTTGCCAAGTGAGAACTGAAAGCAACAAAGTAACAAAGCAAAGTAAAAGCGGAGTTGTAAACGATGGATGTGAATAGACCCGGGGGCCGTAGTGTTTACTAGTGGCTTCTCTCATGAAAGCTCGTAGACGGTGCGTGAACAAATTACTGTCGAGCAATTGATAGAACTGTGCAGAGTCATGACGATATCTATGCAATGATTATTTCTATAGGCATCACATCCGAAACAAGTAGACCGATACTGTCTGGATCTACTACTATGTAACGACCAAGATGCGGTCCTTTCCGATCTGGGGGTCGAGGCCCCGAATAGGAAAGAAGCGCATCTAAGCGCTTCGCAAGCAAGTAACATAGCACAAATAATAAAAAAAGTAGATAATCCGGGATTCAACTGTCTTCTTATTAATAACTTAGAGTACATCACAGATACAATCAAGGTAGTTCCGCTACGGACTACAAAACATGGAAATGCTATGCTACCCTGCCTGCAGGCCCACGATCACGACCACGCCTCAGTCCTCTGGATAGTTCACGTAGAGGCGGTCTGTGTCCTCGTCGTGCTGCCACGCCAGCTGGGTGCCGTCGGGATCATCTGTCTCTGGGGTACCTGTACCTGTTGGGAGTTTCGGAGGAATCCGTGAGCCATGGGGACTCAGCAATCTAAGACCTTGGTGCCAGAACAAGTCATGTTTTTAGGTAGGGATTAGGTGAAGTGTATAAGGCTGGAGCATCCTAAGCTGGATTAAGTGGCTAACTTACGCAAAGTAATTGTGAAGGTGGTCTACACTAGCGATCGGATTTACTAGATCACTAAGTGATCCTGAACACTTACCTACGGCATTCATAACCCCACCGTGTCCCCGATCGAAGAGAGATCTTCGAAGGGGCAGTCACGGTTACGCACACAGTTGGCAATTTTATTAGCTTATGTTTAAGTTCTCTAATACCGGATGTTAACAAAATATTCCAAGTTGCCACATAACCGCGGGCACGACTTTCCGAAAGATTAAACCCTGCAGGGGTGCTCCAACTAGTCAATCACAAACGTACACACGCCGCAAAGTAATCCTCTATCACGAATCTTGTGATCTCGTCGGATTCCTTAGAGGAAAACCTCAACTCTGGGGGAAACCAAAGCTTCACTGGGATTCCTATACGCAAGATATATCGCTAAGGTAAGGCAAGACTAGCAGGACATCCCGACGTGTCGACGACCCCGATAAGAGCAGCGTATCTCAGTCTCAGGACATGCCGGATGGAACTAGCTACAGGTACCAAACCTCAAGTTTCCTTGTGGTGGCCTCGCAGGCAGACCAGTTTGGACCAACACTCATGAGGAGCACTGGCCCGGGTTGTTGATTAAAGATCCTGGGCTGATCATTCCCTATGCAAATTATTATTAGGTGATTAGCAAATTAACACCAATGTTGGGTCCTGCCAGACAAGCCTTAGCACTAAGCGATTTATCAAGGGGGTCCCCATAACAACCCCGAACGTGTTAGGAGCGATCATTATGGAATCAAACACCGGTAACCGGTAACTAAGGCGGCAATAACGGAACAAAGCACCCGGCAAAAGGCTAGGCCTCCCATCATTTGCCAAGTATATAGGTGCATTAATTAAATAACTGAATTTAAGATAATGATATCAAGCTCATGTTATCACATGAGTCAAAGCACCTGCATCTAGCAATGCTATCCTTAGTAGCTGAGCAAAGCCTACTTAGTCATACAAGTTTGCTAGGAGGGGGAACAGTGTTTGGTCTCATGGCATATGAAGAGGCAATTTAATTTCAGTGGTAGGCAACGAGCAATATGACATGGAAACGAAACTAGCATAACAAGTCTAGAGATGGAATCAAGGTCATATCATCTTACCTGTGATATCCTCAGCTTGGAATGGTTCTGGTTCGTCCTGCACGTACTCTCCTGACTCCACGTATTCGTTCTCCGATCCCAGTGCTACCCAACATAAGAATAACAGCCAATGAACAGCAGCACCACAAGATGCAACAATCACATGATGCATGCGATGAAAATTGAGCATGCACCACTATTTCTATCTGGACAGAACTGCACACTAAGCTATTTTGACATGCATGACGATGGCATGAACAGATTCTCGTGAAAACGATGCAAAACCATATAAAGAACATTGCAAACGGAGCTACGGATCAACGGGAATCAACGATACAAGATATGACGCCCTACGTGGAAGAATCAACACCACACTCACAATTGGCACAAATCTGGTATTCCCAGGTTGCCAAGACATGTAACAATCCAACACGAATGGATTGGAGCAAGGAAGAACACCACAACATCAACTAAGCGCACACATTGATCAAAATGACTATACTACATAATCTGCCACAATCTGCATCTTAGCTCTTTGGGAGCTACATGCAACATAGCTACAGGCCTCCAAACATGACAAATAATATATGTGCCTATTGCCAACCAAGAACACTACAAGCACCAGCAAGAATCACAGCAAAAGGAATTAAACTCTAGAATATACAAGGCCACAAACTTTTCCAAAACCATCAGATCTCAGGGACTTGGTGAAAATTCCTGCACCCGAGTTTCTGTCTTTGTTCTGAAGCCTTTTGACAGGAACCAAAACAAAACCTACTGGACTCCAAATGATTTGACATTTTACAGGGAGCTTCAAAAAAATATCCGGTTCAAAATCCTAGCACTGATTTAAGGCTAGTTCTCAATACAATGACCAGCACATCCACATCTATAAGAGAAGAAAATGTTTCCAGAATCCCAGACTTCGTGAAATTTCAGATTTCACTAAACTGGAATTTTTTAGCCACATGCCCACTTTGTCTAGGTATAGTTTGCACACACATAACACCAAGTGATAAATGACACCACTATGGTGTAGAGCAAAACCCCTACTAGAATCACACAAAAACTGATGCCCTTGGGCTCCACCTAATCCATGGAATCAAGGATCAAACTTGCAACAAAGCTGAATATGTCAACTCCATAAAGTATCCTAATGGAAAAACAAACTTCACCAATGGATTCCTTGGGAGATTCTACCCCAAAATCATCTATAATATGTGGACACTAACTTGGAACAAATGACCACCAATTAAGGAAGAGAAAACTACTCCAAATCATGCCTAGTAATTAGTGCATCATTTCATGTAGTTCCTACTAAGACAATAACTACAAAGGTTGTGTTCATGTGCACAATGACAAAGTGACATGGGGGTTTGAACCCCATGTTTGTGTCATGCACATCAACAACACAAATACTTATCACAAGTTACCCCCACACACACAACACCATGCCCTCTCACATATGGACATGTGAAGGTGCATAGTTTGCAAAGGTGGGGAAGTTCCACACACACACATATCTCATCACCACAAACCTCATCATAAGCTCTAAAACCCCAAGAACAACATAAGGGGCAAACTACCAAGCAAGTATTATGAAAGGTTCATTTACATGCACTTACTAGGTTCCACATGCATGTGCATCACCTACACACACACAACATATATGACCATCACCAAAATATTCTAGGCTTCACAAGCTGAAGTGAGTGAAAAAGAATACCCACAAAAGACCAAGCATGTGCAGCAACTAAGCAACATCACATAGCTAAATAGATATGCACATCGACATAAAAAAAATAAAAGGGCAGGGAGGGATTCGTACCCAAAACCGCTGTAACACCACACATGAGCTATACCACTCTGTTACTAGGTCTTTGCTTGAAAAGTAAGGGAAGTTTAACAGGATAAACATCCCCCTACGCTACTGCTACTGTGCCAAAACAAAACACAGGAGAATTAAAAAGGGGAGGTGGTGACCCTGGGACTCGAACCCTGCACCTCTAGGAAACAACCAGAGACAACAACCACTGCGCTGCTATATGTTACTTGACAGATCAGGGGACTGAAAGAAGGTAAGCTACCCAGAAACCCTTCTCTGCCTACAGAGAAACACCAGCGACAGGGAGTTTGCCGGGGTGTCTCTCCGGGGTTGCTGCTGCGCTACAAGTGGCAACACCATACTGCTGCTGATCTACTGCTACGCCACGAGACCGCTACGGCAACTACACAACACAAGCACCTACACTAGTTCCCTGCACACACATGCACATACGACGTACTCTGCTACGAACAGGGATGGCAAGGTCGCCTCCTGTGCTCTACCCGACGGGAAAAGGGGGAAGGAGAGGCCTGCTCACCTTGGGGAGGAAGGGAAGGAGTCAATCCGAAGGAGAGGGAGCCGGATCGGAGGGGAAGTAGCGGGTTGGAGACACCTTTACGCCGATCTACAGTCTCCTGCTGCAGAACCGAGGAAGGCTTGGAGTTCACCGGAGCGGAGGCATGGACGAGCTCCTGGCCGACAAGGAGGACGTTCCCCTGCCTCAACGAGGTCGGGAATTGGACGCGGGGAGCAACCCCTCGCCCCTGGACATGGCGGAAGGCACGGCCGTCGACGAGAGCGGGGGCTAGACGCCAGCGATCTGCTCTGTCTCTCTGCTACCTACCTATAGAAACTCACCAGAAGGAGGAGAAGAGAGATGGGGAAGGAGATGGTGGCGGCGGCGGAGAGAGGGAAACCCTACGAGATGGAGAGGGCACGGACGCCAAGATAAATAGAGGGGCCTCGACGTTAGTGCCTCACGACGCTTGCGTCTCTCTCTCTGTCTGCTACTGACGGAAAGAACAGAGGGGTGCGGACCGCGCCGTCTGAAGGAGAGGGGAGGACGTGGAGCTGGGCCACCGCGCGGGAAAGGAAGGAGTGGGCCGCCAGGGAGAAGGAGCCCACTGGCACTATATAGACAGAGAGGAAAAACCTGCTGCTGCTATTTAAAAGAAAGGCCAGATAGGATAAATAATACAAGGCAAAAACTACTGGGATAATTCAAAAGAAAATACCCCTGGTCATATAAAAATATGACCTATTTAAATAGAATAAGATCAAGATTTTTAGGAGCAGATAATATTTCACAAAACAGAATTAATGCCTCTGTTTTGTACTTATAGCACCTGATTAAAACACTTTTAAAATTCACCAAGCTAGCACAACTTTACACTCACAATAATCCCTCAACATTGGACATTTTTAAAACAGGGAAGGAAGGAGTGAATCTTGACTTAAAGAAGAAATAGAGAGGGAGGGAGGATGGTTTGGAATCCTAGCAACTTACTATCACATGCACTCATAGAAGTCCCTCAACACACTCACAAGAAGACATGCAACACTAGGTAGCTAACCACAAGATCACCACACCACATGAAATGCTAAGATCATATAGCAACAACACAAGTCAAGGCCATGCAATGATATGCTATGCATGCATGCATGAGAAGGAAGTAGTAGGGAACACACATGAAATCATGGTACCAACTATAACATCATAATCTCTGACAAGTGGACCCACTTGCAATGGTTCCAAAATAGGGAAGGTTACATATGGGGCACTACAAACTCTCCCACACTACAAAGAAGATCTCGCCCTCGAGATTTAACACTGAAAGAAATCGGGAAATTCGGAACGTAGGTCGTCCTCGCGTTCCCACGTAGCCTCTTTATCGGAATGGTGAGACCACTTCACTTTGAGAAATTTGACAGTCTTGTTACGAGTCTTGCGCTCAGTCGCCTCGAGAGCCGCAACTGGATGCTCACGATAAGAAAGGTCAGGCTGAAGGTCGATATCTTGAAGGTGCATAGTGCGCTCGGTGGTCTTGAAACACCTCGGAAGCTGAGAAACATGGAACACATCATGGACATTTGCAAAGGTTGACGAAAGCTCGAGCTGGTACGTAAGGTCGCCCCTCTTGCCAACCACTCTGAACGGGCCAACGAAACGAGGCGCAAGCTTGCCTTTGATGCCAAAACGTTGCATACCCTTCATAGGCGACACCTTGAGATAGACAAAATCATCAAGCTCAATCGACATGTCACGGTGCTTGCTATCGTAATAGTTCTTCTGACGGGACTGCGCTGCCCTGAGGTTGTCGCGAATGATCCGACACATCTCCCTCAGCTTCTTCTATCATGTCATTGCCAAGGATCTGACGCTCGCCTGTCTGGGACCAGTTGAGCGGAGTACGGCACTTCCTGCCATAGATAATTTCAAACGGAGCCTTGCCAGAACTATCTTGATAACTATTGTTATACTAGAACTCCGCGAAAGACAGACAATCCTCCCACTTCATGCCAAAAAGATAACACAGGGTCTCAGCAAGTCCTCAAGAACTTGATTCACTCTCTCCACTTGACCACTAGTCTGAGGATGGAACGCTGTGATGAAGCGGATCTTCGTGCCCATAGCAGACTGAAAGGAGTCCCAGAACTTGGAAGTGAAGATACTTCCATGATCTGACGAGATCATCATAGGTACACCATGCAAAAGACAATCCTGGAGGTGTACAACTCTGCCAGCGGAGCTGCTGAAATGGACTCCTTGACTGGAAGGAAATGCGCTACTTTACTCAATTTGTCGATGGCGACGAAGATAGCATCATTGCCCTTCTTGGACTTCGGAAACCCGGTGACGAAGTCCATCTCAATGTGATCAAACTTCCACTCGGGAATCGGCAAAGGCTGCAAGAGGCCCGCTGGTCTTTGATGTTCTGCTTTCACCCTTCGACATACATCACACTAGTTTACGAATGGTGCAATTTCACGTTTCATACGAGTCCACGAGAAAGTCGGCTTCAAGTCATGGTACATTTTGGAGCTTCCAGGATGAATACAGAGCAGAGAGTTATGAGCTTCTTCCATGATCACCTTCCTGAGATCACCTTTCGGGACGACAAGGCGATCCTCGAAAAACAATGTGTCCCTGGCATCAACATTGAAACACTTATACTTGGGGAGACTCTTTCCCACGCCAATCTTGACCTTTTTCACCATAGCGTCAAGTAGCTGAGCTGCTCTGACCTGATCTTCCAAGGTAGGAGAGATCTGAAGGTTCGCAAGAAAACCCTGAGGTACTAGCTGAAGATTAAGCTTCCTGAAAGACTCAGAAAGACCCGGCTGGAGAGGTTGCACAATCAGACTGTTGCAATATGCCTTTCTGCTCAATGCATCTGCCACAACATTTGCCTTGCCTGGCGTGTACTCAACACTCGGAATAAAATCCTGGAGCATTTCCACCCAACGTGTTTGCCGAAGATTCAAGTTAGGCTGAGTGAAGATGTACTTGAGGCTCTTGTGGTCGGTGAAAACTTCAAACTTACGTTCCAACAAGAGATGTCTCCAAGTCACCAAGGCGTGCACAACAGCTGCTAGCTCGAGATCGTGCACATGATAGTTCTTCTCTGCAGGCTTCAGCTGCCTGGAGGTATAAGCAACCACCTTCCTATCTTGCATCAAGACTGCACCAAGACCCTGGAGAGAAGCATCGCAAAAGACCTGGTATGACTTGGAATCATCCGGAGGGGCCAATACCGGAGTGGAGATAAGCTTCTCTTTGAGTGTATCGAAAGCCAGTTGACACTCTGGAGACCAAACATACTTAACACCCTTCTGAAGAAGACTAGAGAGCGGCTTGGCGATTTTGGAGAAGTTCTCAACGAACCTTTTGCAATATCCAACAAGCCCGAGAAAGCTTCGAAGCTGCTTCACATTCTGCGGAGGTTCCCATTCAACAATGGCTTGAACCTTGGACGGGTCCACCTTAATGCCCTCGGTAGAGATAATATGCCCAAGATAAACCACTTCTTTCAGCCAGAACTCGCACTTGGAAAACTTGGCATACAGCTTGTACTCTCTCAGTATATCAAGCACCAACCTGAGATGTTTCTCATGTTCTTCCTCAGTCTCAGAAAAGACCAGAATGTCGTCGAGATAGAGCAAGACAAATTCATTCTTGTATGGTGAGAAAATATAGTTCATCAATCGACAAAAAGTCGGAGGAGCATTAGCCAGACCAAAAGACATGACCGTATACTCATACGAGCCAAAACTAGTCCTGAATGCCGTCTTCGGAATGTCTTCCTCGCGAATGCGAATCTGATGATAGCCCATTCTGAGATCAAGCTTGGAGAATACTTTAGCACCTTTCAACTATTCAAACAACTCAGTTATGTTCGGAAGTGGATATTTGTTGTTGATTGTCTTCTTGTTCAATGGGCGGTAATCGACACACAGCCGGTCCGAACCATCCTTCTTCTTGACAAATAGAACACCACATCCCCACAGAGATGAGCTTGGTCTGATCAAACCCAAACGCTCCTGCTCATCGAGTTGCCTCTTGAGTTCCTTCAACTCTTCTGGACCTAGCTTGTACGGCCGTTTGCACACTGGCTCTGTGCCTGGCTCAAGCTCAATGACGAACTCAACTTCACGGTGCGGAGGCATGCCTGGCAGCTCTTCAGGAAACACATCTTGATATTCGCAGACTACTGGAACTTGCTCAATAGGATTGATCGCACCTTTTTCATTCAAGGAGAACAAACGGATTGTGTCATCGCGCGCCACGAATATAATCACATCCTCCAAAGAGTGGGTAAGCTTGACTTCTTTAGCTTCACAATCAATTGACACCTTGTTCATGGCCAACCAGTCCATACCTAGGATCAAATCAATGTCAGAATTGCCCAAGACAATAGGAGATGCCAGAAAAGCATAAGCGCCCATCTTGATAGAAACATCTGGGACGAACAACTGAGAGCTCATACGCATACCCGGAGACACAACTTGCAATGACATGGGAAGGAACTTAGTCGCAGTATTATTACCAAATGCAAAGGGGTATGACATGAAGGAATGCGAAGCACCAGAAGCAAATAATACTTTAACAGGAATATCATTGACGAGGAGGTTACCCATGATCACATCTGATGAATTTTCTGCCTCAGCTGCATTCACCATGTTGACTCGAGCTGATCTGGGGTTGAATTTGACAAGAGCGTTGCTTGGAGGCTTGCCTGGAGGAGGAGGCGGCAGTCGGAGCTGAGAAGTACATTTGTTGGCATAGTGACCCTTCTGTCCACATTTGTGACAAGTGACATCTGCTGGCTGCCGGAACTGAATCTGAGGAGGCCCTTGCTTCTGATGCTGGTCTCTCTGCTGGAAGCCAGGGTTGGGTGGGTGGGAAGAACCACGTCCACCTGAGTGCTTCAGCTGCTGTGAGTGCCGAGGAGGAGGAGGAGAAACCCAAAACCTCTGTTGCTTCTGAACCACCTGAGTCGAGGAAGAGCTGGAATCTCTGAAGCGCTTCTTGGAGTTTTCCACCCTGAGCAAGGCTGCCTCTGCCCTGAGAGCTAGGTTGTAGAACTTGTCAAACTCCTCAGGATCGTGCAACGTAAGAGCCAACTGCAAATCCTCCTTTAAGCCACCCCTGAACTGGTAGATCTTGCTCTTCTGATCCGGGACATCCTGCAGCACGTAATGGGCCAGCTCGTGGAACTCGACACTTTACTTGTACACAGAATTGCTACCCTGCTTCAAACGCATGAACTTCTCACGCATCTCCTCAACAAAACTGGAAGGGATGTAGTGGGCCTGAAGTCATGACAAAACTCGTCCCAAGACATCACCCTGTCACCTGTGGAGTCCTTAAGCTGCTGCCACCAAATAGAAACCTGCCCCTTCAACTGAAACGTAGCAAACTTGACATAGTCCTCCGGACGCACATTGCTACACTCGAAATGCTTGTTCATATCACGGATCTAATCTTCCGCATCAAACGGCTGATCGCAAGAAGTGAACGTCTTAGGCTGGTTTGACAGGAACTGACTCAGATTGGCGAAGTGATTGCCACCCTGCTGGAAATTGCCCTGCTGATGATTGGCCCTCTCCTGGATCAACTGCAATAGCATCTGAGTGGTTGCATTAGTAGCTGCCATCATCGCCTGCCAGGCCTGTGGAGGAGCAGGCGGTGGCGGCGGAGGAGGAGGAGGTGGAGGCCGCATATCCTCACGCGCTGGGGTCTGACGAGTCGGTGGAGCCATCCTGAAGACGGACATCATATTAGTCCACAGAATAATTGAAGATATTGCTGAATCAAAAGACAGAATATCTGAATAGAATTTAGCATTGCACTCGAACAACATAGCAAGAGTGCATCCTCAAAGTAACAGACGACAAAATTCCGATAAGGACCATTGCAAACAAGTGTGAGCTAGAACTGCTCGGAACAAACATATGACCGAGATTTCCCAAACCTCAATCAAGCGTCTGTAGGAAGATAGTCCTATAAGATACTACTAGATATCCCACCTAGGAATTCCTGAAATAACTGGTCATGCAATCAGGTACACGGATACAAGGAGTATTTCACACAACTCCTAAACTAACCCGTCACCTGTATCACATCCTTCAACACACAACCAACATCTAGGACCTTCATCTACAAAAGATCCTTGTGATCACAACGATACAAAGTGTGGTAGTACCACCGAACAAACTACACCAGTACTGGGGACATCGGGGTTGTCTCACCACTACCAGTATTGAAGCAATAACGAACACCTCCGATCTTAGATACTCATAAATCTGAATGATGGCGATGTGCGCGATAATCCCTGGAGCTCAACTCCCCTGATACTTAGAGCAGATAGGAGGCACCAGGACATGATTCCGTCACATCGAAATCATATAGATTTCACAAATACCCGCGTGATCCTAAAAAAAAATTTGAGCGAGAAAAGGAGTAGAGTTAAAGATTTCCTAAGACGGGAACCTCACCAGAGCATAGAAGAGGAGAAAAAACAATCCTACTCTCCGATATAACTAAGACTCAAAACATTTTCTAGACTCGACTCGGCCAAATATGATCACACAAAGGCTCCTATGGTCGTAAGGCTCTCATTACCAACTTGTAACGACCAAGATGCGGTACTTTCTGATCTGGGGGTCGAGGCCCCGAATAGGAAAGAAGCGCATCTAAGCGTTTCGCAAGCAAGTAACATAGCACAAATAATAACAAAAGTAGACAATCCGGGATTCAACTGTCTTCTTATTAATAACTCAGAGTACATCACAGATACAATCAAGGTAGTTCCGCTACGGACTACAAAACATGGAAATGCTATGCTACCCTGCCTACAGGCCCACGATCACGACCACGCCTCAGTCCTCTGGATAGTTCACGTAGAGGCGGTCTGTCTCCTCGTCGTACTGCCACGCTAGCTGGATGCCGTCGGGATCATCTGTCTCTGGGGTACCTGTACCTGTTGGGAGTTTCGGAGGAATCCGTGAGCCACGGGGACTCAGCAATCTAAGACCTTGGTGCCAGAACAAGTCATGTTATTAGGTAGGGATTAGGTGAAGTGTATAAGGCTGCAGCATCCTAAGCTGGATTAAGTGGCTAACTTACGCAAAGTAATTGTGAAGGTGGTCTACACTAGCGATCGGATTTACTAGATCACTAAGTGATCCTGAACACCTACCTACGGCATTCATAACCCCACCGTGTCCCCGATCGAAGAGAGATCTTCGAAGGGACAGTCATGGTTACGCACACAGTTGGCAATTTTATTAGCTTATGTTTAAGTTCTCTAATATCGGATGTTAACAAAATATACCAAGTTGCCACATAACCGCGGGCACGGCTTTCCGAAAGATTAAACCCTGCAGGGATGCTCCAACTAGTGCATCACAAACGTACACAGGCCGCAAAGTAATCCTCTATCACGAATCTCGTGATCTCGTCGGATTCCTTAGAGGAAAACCTAAACTCTGAGGGAAACCAAAGCTTCACTGTGACTCCTATACGCAAGATATATCGCTAAGGTAAGGCAAGACTAGCAGGACCTCCCGACGTGTCGACGACCCCGATAAGATCTGCGTATCTCAGTCTCAGGACACGCTGGATGGAACTAGCTAGAGGTACCAAACCTCAAGTTTCCTTGTGGTGGCCCCGCAGGTAGACCAGTTTGGACCAACACTCATGAGGAGCACTGGCCCGGGTTGTTGATTAAAGATCCTCGGGGTGGTCAATCCCTATGCAGATTATTATTAGGTGATTAGCAAATTAACACCAATGTTGGGTCCTGCCGGACAAGCCTTAGCACTAAGCGATTTATCAAGGGGGTCCCCATAACAACCCCGAACATGTTAGGAGCGATCATTATGGAATCAAACACCGGTAACCGGTAACTAAGGCGACAATAACGGAACAAAGCACCCGACAAAAGGCTAGGCCTCCCGCCATTTACCAAGTATATAGGTGCATTAATTAAATAACTGAATTTAAGATAATGATATCAAGCTCATGTTATCACATGAGTCAAAGCACCTGCATCTAGCAATGCAATCATTAGTAGCTGAGCAAAGCCTACTTAGCCTTACAAGTTTGCTAGGAGAGGGAACAGTGTTTGGGCTCATGGCATATGAAGAGGCAATTTAATTTCAGTGGTAGGCAGCGAGCAATATGACATGGAAACGAAACTAGCATAACAAGTCTAGAGATGGAATCAAGGTCATATCATCTTGCCTGTGATATCCTCAGCTTGGAATGGTTCTGGTTCGTCCTGCACGTACTCTCCTGACTCCACATATTCGTTCTCCGATCCCGGTGCTACCCAACATAAGAATTACAGCCAATGAACAGCAGAACCACAAGATGCAACAATCACATGATGCATGCGATGAAAATTGAGCATGCACCACTAATTCTATCTGGACAGAACTGCACACTAAGCTATTTTGACATGCATGAGGATGGCATGAACAGATGTGGCTCGTGAAAACGATGAAAAACCATATAAAGAACATTGCAAACGGAGCTACGGATCAACGGGAATCAACGAAACAAGATATGAAGCACTACGTGGAAGAATCAACACCACACTCACAATTGGCACGAATATGGTATTCCCAGGTTGCCAAGACATGTAACAATCCAACATGAATGGATTTGAGCAAGGAAGAACACCACAACATCAACTAAGCGCACACATTGATCAAAATGACTATACTACATAATCTGCCACAATCTGCATCTTAGCTCTTTGGGAGCTACATGCAACATAGCTACAGGCCTCCAAACATGAAAAATAATATATGTGGCTGTTGCCAACCAAGAACACTACAAGCACCAGCAAGAATCACAGCAAAAGGAATTAAACTCTAGAAGATACAAGGCCACAAACTTTTCCAAAACCATCAGATCTCAGGGACTTAGTGAAAATTCCTGCACCTGAGTTTCTGTCTTTGTTCTGAAGCCTTTTGACAGCAATCAAGACACAACCTATTGGAATCCAAATCATTTGACATTTGACAGGGAGCTTCACAAACATATCAGGATCAAAATCCTAGAACTGATCTAAGGCTAGTTCTCAATACAATGACCAGCACATCCACATCTATAAGAGAAGAAAATGTTTCAAGAATCCCAGACATAGTGAAATTTCAGATTTCACTAAACTGGAATGTTTTAGCCACATGCCCACTTTGTCTAGGCATAGTTTGCACACACATAACACCAAGTGATAAATGACACCACTATGGTGTATAGCAAAACCCCTATTACTATCACACAAAAACTGATGCCCTTGGGCTCCACCTATTCCATGGAATCAAGGATCAAACTTGCAACAAATCTGAATATGTCAACTCCATAAAGTATCCTAATGGCAAAACAAACTTCACCACTGGATTGCTTGGGAGATTCTACCCCAAAATCATCTATAATATGTGGACACTTACTTGGAACAAATGACCACAAATTAAGCAAGAGAAAACTACTCCAAATCATGCCTAGTAATTAGTGCATCATTTCATGTAGTTCCTACTAAGACAACAACTACAAAGGTTGTGTTCATGTGCACAATGACAAAGTGACATGGGGGTTTGAACCCCATGTTTGTGTCATGCACATCAACAACACAAATACTTATCACAAGTTACCCCCACACACACAACACCATGCCCTCTCACATATGGACATGTGAAGGTGCATAGTTTGCAAAGGTGGGGAAGTTCCACACACACATATCTCATCACCACAAACCTCATCATAAGCTCTAAAACCCCAAGAACAACATAAGGGGAAAACTACCAAGCAAGTATTATGCAAGCTTCATTTACATGCACTTACTAGGTTCCACATGTATGTGCATCACCTACACACACAACATATATGACCATCACCAAAATATTCTAGGCTACACAAGCTGAAGTGAGTGAAAAAGAATACCCACAAAAGACCAAGCATGTGCAGCAACTAAGCAACATCACATAGCTAAATAGATATGCACATCAACATCAAAAAAAATAAAAGGGCAGGGAGGGATTCGAACCCACAACCCCTGTAACACCACACAGTAGCTACACCACTCTGTTACTAGGTCTTTGCTTGAAAAGTAAGGGAAGTTTAACAGGATAAACATCCCCCTGCTCAACTGCTACTGTGCCAAAACAAAACACAGGAGAATTAAAAAGGGGAGGTGGGGACCCTGGGACTCGAACCCTGCACCTCTAGGAAACAACCAGAGACAACAACCACTGCACTACGATATGTTACTTGACAGATCACGGGACTGAAACAAGGTAAGCTACCTAGAAACCCTTCTCTGCCTACAGAGAAACACGAGCGACAGGGAGTTCGCCGGGGTGTCTCTCCGGGGTTGCTGCTGCGCTACAAGTGGCAACACCATACTGCTGCTGATCTACTGCTATGCCACGAGACCGCTACGGCAACTACACAGCACAAGCACCTACACTAGTTCCCTGCACACAGATGCACATACGACGTACTCTGCTACGAATAGGGACGGCAAGGTCGCCTCTTGTGCTCTACCCGACGGGAAAAGGGGGGAAGGAGAGGCCTGCTCACCTTGGGGAGGAAGGGAAGGAGTCGATCCAAAGGAGAGGGAGCCGGATCGGAGGGGAAGTAGCGGGTTGGACACGCCTTGACGCCAATCTACGGTGTCCTACTGCAGAACCGAGGAAGGCTTGGAGTTCACCTGAGCCGAGGCATGGACGAGCTCCTGGCCGACGCGGAGGACGTTCCCCGGCCTCAACGAGGTCGGGAATGGGACGCGGGGAGCAACCCCTCTCCCCTGGACATGGCGGAAGGCGCGGCCGTCGACGAGAGCGGGGGCTAGACGCCCGCGATCTGCTCTGTCTCTCTGCTACCTACCTACAGAAACTCACCAGAAGGAGGAGAAGAGATATGGGGAAGGAGATGGTGGCGGCGGCGGAGAGAGGGAAACCCTACGAGATGGAGAGGGCACGGACGCCAAGATAAATAGGGGGGCCTCGACGTTAGTGCCTCACGGCGCTTGCGTCTCTCCCTCTCTGTCTGCTATTGACGGAAAGAACAGAGGGGTGCGGATGGCGCCGTCTGAAGGAGAGGGGAGGACGTGGAGCTGGGCCACCGCGTGGAAAAGGAAGGAGTGGGCCGCCAGGGAGAGGGAGCCCACTGGCACTATATAGACAGAAAGGAAAAACCTGTTGCTGCTATTTAAAAGAAAGGCCACATAGGATAAATAATACAAGGCAAAAACTACTGGGATAATTCAAAAGAAAATACACCCTGGTCATATAAAAATATGACCTATTTAAATAGAATAAGATCAAGATTTTTAGGAGCAGATAATATTTCACAAAACATAATTAATGCCTCTGTTTTGTACTTATAGCGCCTGATTAAAACACTTTTAAAATTCACCAAGCTAGCACAACTTTACATTCACAATAATCCCTCAACATTGGACATTTTTAACACAGGGAAGGAAGGAGTGAATCTTGACTTAAAGAAGAAATAGAGAGGGAGGGAGGATGGTTTGTAATCCTAGCAACTTACTATCACATGCACTCATAGAAGTCCCTCAACACACTCACAAGAACACATGCAACACTAGGTAGCTAACCACAAGATCACCACACCACATGAAATGCTAAGATCATATAGCAACAACACAAGTCAAGGCCATGCAATGATATGCTATGCATGCATGCATGAGAAGGAAGTAGTAGGGAACACACATGAAATCATGGTCCCAACTATAACATCATAATCTCTGACAAGTGGACCCACTTGCGATGGTTCAAAAATAGGGAAGGTTACATATGGGGCACTACATACTATTACTCCACACATCGACCGCTATCCAGCATGCATCTAGTGTATTAAGTCCATAAGAACAGAGTAACGCCTTAAGCAAGATGACATGATGTAGAGGGATAATCTCAAACCAATGATAAAAACCCCATCTTTTTACCCTTGATGGCAAGTGCTTGATGTGTGCCTTGCTACCCTACTGTCACTGGGAAGGTCACCACATGGCAGAAACCAAAACCAAGCACTTCTCCCATTGCAAGAATCATAAATCTAGTTGGCCAAACAAAACCCAAGACTCGGAGAGACTTACAAGGATATCAAATCATGCATAAAAGAAATCAGAAAAGACTCAAATATATATCACAGATAATCTGATCACAAATTCACAATTCATCGGATCTCGATAAACATACCGCCAAAGAAGATTACATCGGATAGATCTCCATGAAGATCATGGAGAACTTTGTATTGAAGATCCAAGAGAGAGAAGAAGCCATCTAGCTACAAACTACGGACCCGTAGGTCTGAAGTGAACTACTCACGAGTCATTGGAGGGGCGATGATGATGATGAAGAAGCCCTCCACCTCCAAAGTTCCCTCCGGCAGGGCGCCGGGAAGGGTATCCAGATGAGATCTCGCGGAAACGGAAGCTTGCGGCCGTGGAAAAGTATTTTCGAGGCTCCCCTGATTTTTTGCGGAATATTTGGAAATATATAGGCGCAAGACCTAGATGAGGAGGCGGCCAGGGAAGCCACAAGCTTGCCCACCGCCGCCTCCCCCTAGTGGCGGGGTGGGAGCTTGTGGGCTCCCTGGGGCCCAGCTGGCCTGGCCCAAAGGCTCCCTGGACTTCTTCCGTTCGGTAAAATATAATTTCGGGGTTTTTCTTCCGTTTCGACTCCGTTCCAAAATCAGATCTGAAAAGAGTCAAAAACACGGAAAAACAGGAACTGGCACTTGGCACTGAATCAATAAGTTAGTCCCAAAAAAGATATAAAAAGGTACATAAAACATACAAAGAAGACAAGATAACAGCGTGAAACCATCAAACATTATAGATACGTTTGAGACGTATCATGCATCCCCAAGCTTAACTCCTGCTCGTCCTCGAGTAGGGAAGTGATAAGAATGAATTTTTGATGCTTTCATGATACCTAGCATAGGTGTCCTTTGTAGTTCCTCTTATGTGACGTGAATGTTCAGATCCATTAGATTGAAAGAAATAGTTTGCTATTGGCGTGGAAACAATAATAATTCAAGCAAACGAGCAAAGTAATCATGAACTTTCAAAATAACAAGGCCAAAAGAAAGTTATCCCGCCAAAAGCATATAGTCTGGCTATGCTCTATCATCATTGCACAACAAATTTAAATCGTGCAAAACGCTGGTATTGGCCAAGTAATTGTTTCACACCTTTACTTTCTCAAACATTTTCAACTCTCACGCAACACATGAGCGTGAGCCATGGTTATAGCCCTATAGATGGTGTGGAATGTGGTGGAGGTTGCAAGACAAAAAAAAAGGAGAAGAAAGTCACATTAACTAGGCATATTAATGAGCTATGGAGATGCTCATCAATAGATATCAATGTGAATGAGTAGGGATTGCCATACAAATGATGCACTAGAGCTACAAGTATGTGAAAGCTCTTAAAGAAAACTAGTGGGTGTGCATCCAACTTGCTTGCTCACGAAGACCTAATGCAATTTTGAGGAAGCCTATCATTGGAATATACAAGCCAAGTTATATAATGAGAATTTCCCACTATCTATATGGTGGTGACAAAACAAGAGACTCTCAATCATGAAGATCATAGTGCTCAAAATGCACAAGTGTGGAAAAAGTGGTAGCATTGTCCCTTCTCTATTTTTCTCTCATTTTTTTTATTTTGGTGGGTTCTTTGGCCTCTTTTTTATGGGATTATTTGGCCTCTATTATTTCCTCACATGGGAAAATGCTCCAATAATGATGGTCATCAAACTTTCAACTCAAAACTTAGAGCAATTATGACTCTATATGGAATGCCTTCGGTAGTGTACCGTGGCAATGATCTAGCACGACATAGACATCAATGGAAACATCATGCTAGCTATCTTACGATCGTGCAAAGGCAATGTAGACATGGTGGCACATATCATGGTGGTAGTTGCATGGCAATATATCTCAGAATGACTTTGAAAAAGCCATAGTAGGTAGGTATGGTGGCTGTTTTGAGGGAGGCTAATGGTGGGTTTTGTGCACAGGCGAAAGTTGCACGGCACTAAGAAGATAGTGATGGCGGAAGGTGAAAGTGCATCTATACCATGGTCTCAACATTAGTCATGACGAACTCATATACTTGTTGCAAAATTTTTATTAGTAATCGAAACAAAGCATTCAACGCATACTCCGAGGGGAAGGGTTGGTAGGTATAAACCATCGCGCGATCCCGACCGCCACGCAAAGGACGACAATCAATAGACTAATCATGCTCAGATTTAATCACATAGCGGTTCACCATACGTGCATGCTACGGGAATCACTAACTTCAACACAAGTATTTCTAGATCCACAACACCTTACTAGCATGATTTCAATATTACCATAACCACAACTCAAAACTAATTGAGATGAATCAAACTTCTCTAGCTATTCAATGCACATAAAGGAGGAAGTTTTCGTATCCATTTGGATAACTACCCCTTTTGAGACTACTTTCAAAGCATAGATCAACTACCAAGCAATGCACCGCTGTGCTCTAAAAGATATAAGTGAAGCACATAGAGCAAAAGTATGTAGCTCAAAAGATATAAGTGAAGCACATGTGAGCTGAATTGTCTACCAAAAGATATAAGTGAAGCTCGACAAAATCACGATGTGTGCATGTCTCTCTCTCTAGGTGTGCAGCAAGGATGACTCTGACACAACAAAAACAAAAGACTCCTACGATACAAGACGCTCCAAGCAAAAACATATAACATGTGGTGAATAAAAATATAGCCCCAAGTAACGTTACCGATGGATTGAAGACGAAAGAGGGGATGCCTTCCCGGGGCATCCCCAAGCTTAGGATTTTACGGCATACTTGAATCTCTTGGGGTGCCTTGGGCATCCCCAAGCTTGAGCTCTTGCCACTCTTTATCTTTTTTTCCTTAAGAACTTCACCCAAAACATGGAAACTTCACAACACGAAACTTAAACAGAAACTCGTGATAACATTAGTACAAGAA
Organism: Hordeum vulgare subsp. vulgare; assembly: GCF_904849725.1. Classification (NCBI taxonomy): domain Eukaryota; kingdom Viridiplantae; phylum Streptophyta; class Magnoliopsida; order Poales; family Poaceae; genus Hordeum; species Hordeum vulgare. Next base: position 51,429,450 of record NC_058522.1, read on the forward strand.
AGCAAACCACCACTTCCTTAGGTACTGTAGAAAACTTAAATTCTACTTGTGCTGATGTTGGGTTACTATACTTTCAATATTCCATGGCTAATACCCCCCGATACTATCCATAGTTTCATCAAAATAAGCAACCAACACAACAAAAACAAAATCTGTCAACACCAGACCAGTCTGTAGCAATCTGTATGTTTCGCATACCTATGTTACTTCACAAATTCTGAAACATTATGACAGTCTGAAGAATTTGCGTAGAAATCAGCAGCAAAAAGAATCAACTCAAAATATCTTACAGAAAAAAAAAGAAAATTCTTTTCGTGAGCAGAAAGTTTCAGTCTTTTCCAGCATGACCAAACGATCATCCTCAAGACTAATCATAACGGTTTTGCTTGGCACAAACGCAAAAAGAAACACAAAAAACACAATCATAACAGAATTATGAAAGTGTGGAAAACACAAAACAGAAAGAAAAAGGATAGATTCGTTGGGTTGCCTCCCAACAAGCGCTTTTGTTTAACGCCCTTAGTTAGGCGAAAGTGATGGAATCACGTATAGTCATCTTTGGTGCTTAAACCATAGGTAGCCCTCATCATAGATTCATAAGGCAATCTTATTTTCTTTCTAGGAAAGTGCTCCATGCCCTTCTTTAAGGGAATTTGAAATCTAATATTCCCTTCCTTCATATCGAGGATAGCACCAATAGTCCTTAGGAAAGGTCTACCAAGAATAACGGGACATGAAGGATTGCAATCTATGTCAAGTACGATGAAATCCACGGGTACATAGTTATTATTTGCACCAATAAGAACATCATCGATCCTCCCCATGGGCTTCTTGACGGTAGAATCCGCAAGATGCAAATTAATAGAACACTCTACAATCTCATGAAAACCAAGAATATCACATAAAGACTTTGGAATTGCGGAAACACTAGCACCCAAATCACAGAAAGCATTGCACTCATAGTTTTTGATCTTGATTTTGATAGTAGGTTCCCACTCATCATGCAGTTTTCTAGGTATCAAGACTTCTAATTCTAGCTTCTCTTCAAGAGATTTCATCATAGCATCTACGATATGCGCGGTAAAGGCTTTGCTTTGGCTATAAGCATGTGAAGAGTTTGCAATGGATTGCATCAATGAAATGCATTCAAACAAGGAGCAATTATCATAATTGAATTCCTTGAGATCCAAAGTGGGAGTTTCATTACTACCCAAATTTTTGACTTCTTCTACTCCACTCTCCACACCTTTATCATCAAGATAGGTGGACTCCGAATCATTGGGTGTTTTTCAACCAAAGTGGATTCGTATCCAGCACCACCATAAGTAGGTTTGACACGCGAAAACAAAGATTCAAGAGGAGACACACCGAGCACTTTAAGATCTTCGTGATTTGCATCACTAGAACGCACCCTTTTAAACCATTCATGTCTAGCGCAAATTTGGGCGGTTCTTTCTTTGCTCTCATTCATGGAGATACGCATAGCTTTCAAAGTTTCATCCAAGTTGATCTTGGGAGGAGCGCATCTAACTTTCAAAGCATCAATATCACAAGACATCCTATCAACGCTCTTAGCCAAATCGTCTTTTTTGAGTAGTTTTTCCTCTATGGACGCATTGAAAATCTTTTGAGAGTTGATGAACTCTTTGATAATACTCTCTAAATCAGAGGGTAATTTGTTGTGATTTCCATAAGTGTTGCCGTAGGAATTGCCCTAATTGTTAGAGGAGTTACTAGGAAAAGGCCTAGGAACATAGTTTCCTCTAAAAGCATTGTTTTTGCCAAAATTGTTCCTACCAACAAAATTCACGTCCAAACTAGCGTTGCCACTCTGAATCGAAGAAGATAATGGCATGTCATTAGGATCTACGGTAGCGTTTCTACTAGTAACCAAATTCATCAACTCGTCCATCTTAGCACTAAGCGAGTTAATTTCTTCTATAGCATGCACCTTTTTGCTAGCAGGCGACCTTTCAGTGTGCCACTGAGAGTAGTTGGTCATGATATTGTCTAGGAGTTTTGTAGCGTCTCCAAACATGATTTCCATGAACGTTCCACCTGAGGCGGAGTCCAAGATATTGCGAGAAGCGAAATTCAAGCCAGCGTAAAAGATTTGTATAATCATCCACAAACTCAAGCCATGAGCAGGACAATTTCTAATCATAAGCTTCATCCTCTCCCAAGATTGTGCAGCGTGTTCCTGATCAAGTTGCTTGAAATTCATGATATCGTTGCGTAAGGAGATGATCTTAGCCGGCGGAAAATACTTGGATATGTAAGCATCTTTGCACCTATCCCAAGAATCGATACTATTTTTAGGCAAAGAAGTAAACCAAGTTTTTGCGCGATCTCGCAACGAGAAAGGAAAAAGTTTCAACTTAATCACGTCATTATCCACATCTATTTTCTTTTGCATATCACAAAGCTCAATGAAGGTATTGAGATGGGATGCGGCATCTTCACTAGGAAGGCCAGAGAATTGGTCTTTCATAACAAGATTCAGCAGAGCTGCGTTGATTTCATACGATTCCGCACAAGTGGCGGGAGCAATCGGAGTACTAATAAAATCATTATTATTAGTGCTCGAGAAGTCGCAAAGTTTGGTGATTTCAGACATGATATCTTCAACAAACAAACAAGCACACAAGCAAGCAAGAAACCGGCAAAGGAATATGGCAAGGGCAAGAGAAAACGGCGAAGGAGAAAGGAGAATGAACACGCCAAATGTGAAGTGGGGGAGAGGAAAACGAGAGGCAACTGGCAACAAAAGTAAATGCAAGAGAAGAGTTTGTGAGACCTACTTGGATAGATCTTGATTTCTCCTCCCCGGCAAAGGAGCCAGAAATACTTCTGCTACTGCAACAAAAGACCTTCCAACGGCGCCAGAAATACTTCTGACGTTTGCTGGGTATCCCTGGCAATGGCGCCAGAAATAGGCACGTCGACGGGAGAGTACTTGGCTTGATCTTTCTGCTGCGGCTACGCCTTAAGGGACTTCCTAGGTAAGTATGCAAAAGATTTCCCACGTGGCCTTGGAGCCTTGCATTGGTGTTCCCTCGAAGCGGAAAGGGTGATGTAGCATAGCGGTGGTAAGTATTTCCCTCATTTTGAGAACCAAGGTATCAATCCGGCGGAAGAGTATCTCAAGATCCTGCACAAGCACAAAAGCTTGCACCCAACGCTATGAAGGGGTTGTCAATCCCTTATAGATTGTTTGCCAAGTGAGAACTGAAAGCAACAAAGTAACAAAGCAGTAAAAGTGGAGTTGTAAACGATGGATGTGAATAGACCCGGGAGCCCTAGTGTTTACTAGTGGCTTCTCTCATGAAACCTAGTAGACGGTGGGTGAACAAATTACCGTCGAGCAATTGATAGAACTGTGCAAAGTCGTGACGATATCTATGCAATGATTATTTCTATAGGCATCACGTCCGAAACAACTAGACCGATACTGTCTGCATCTACTACTATTACTCCACACATCGACCACTATCCAGCATGCACCTAGTGTATTAAGTCCATAAGAACAGAGTAACGCCTTAAGCAAGATGACATGATGTAGAGGGATAATATCAAACCAATGATAAAAACCCCATCGTTTTTCCTTGACGGGAACTTCTTGATGTGTGCCTTGCTACCCCTACTGTCACTGGGAAAAGTCACCACATGGTAGAACCCAAAACCAAGCACTTCTCCCATTGCAAGAATCATAGATCTAGATGGCCAAACAAAACCCAAGACTCGGAGAGACTTACAAGGATATCAAATCATGCATAAAAGAAATCAGCAAAGACTCAAATATATATCATAGATAATCTGATCACAAGTCCACAATTCATCGGATCTCAACAAACACTCCGCCAAAGAAGATTACATCGGATACATCTCCATGAAGATCATGGAGAACTTTGTATTGAAGATCCAAGAGAGAGAGAAGAAGCCATCTAGCTACTAACTACGGACCCGTAGGTCTGAAGTGAACTACTCATGAGTCATTGGAGGGGCGATGATGATGATGAAGAAGCCCTCCACCTCCTAAGTCCCCTCCGGTAGGGCGTCGGGAATGGTCTCCATATGAGATCTCGCGGAAATGGAAGCTTGCTGCGGCGGAAAAGTATTTTCGAGGCTCCCCTGATTTTTTGCGGAATATTTGGGAATATATAGGCGCAAGACCTAGGTCAGGAGGCGGCCAGGGAAGCCACAAGCTTGCCCACCGCTGCCTCCCCCTGGTGGCGGGGTGGGAGCTTGTGGGCTCCCTGGGGCCCACCTGGCCTGGCCCAAAGGCTCCCTGGACTTCTTCCGTTCGGGAAAAAAATCATTTCGGGGTTTTTCTTCCGTTTGGACTCCGTTACAAAACCAGATCTGAAAAGAGTCAAAAACACGGAAAAACAGGAACTGGCACTTGGCACCGAATCAATAAGTTAGTCCCAAAAAAGATATAATAAGGTACATAAAACATACAAAGAAGACAAGATGACAGCGTGAAACCATCAAAAATTATAGATACGTTGGAGACGTATCAACCCTATGGCTGAAGCATAGGGGAAGATACTCATCGTTTCTCTATCTTCTGCAGTCACTGGGCATTGAGTCTTACTCAACTTTTTAGCTTGTAACACAGGCAAGAACCCATTCTTGGTTTGTTCCATTTTGAACTTCTTCAAAGTCTTATCAAGGTATGTGCTTTGTGAAAGTCCTATTAGGCGTCGTGATCTATATCTATAGATCTTAATGCCTAATATGTAAGCAACTTCTCCTAGGTCCTTCATTGAAAAACTTTCATTCAACTAATCCTTTAGGCTTCCCAAAAGTTCTACATTGTTTCCAATCAGCAATATGTCATCCACATATAATATTAGAAACACTATAGAGCTCCCACTCACTTTCTTGTAAATACAAGCTCCTCCAAAAACTTGTATAAACCCGAATGCCTTGATTACCTCATCAAAGCGCTAATTCCAACTCCGAGATGCTTGCACCAGTCCATAAATGGATCGCTGAAGCTTGCACACTTTGTCAGGATTCTCTAGATCGACAAAACCTTCCGCTTGCATCATATACAACTCTTCCTTAAGAAACCAGTTAAGGAACACTGTTTTTACATCCGTCTGCCAAATTTCATAATCGAAAAATGGAGCTATTCCTAACATGATTCTGATGGACATAAGCATCGCTACTAGTGAGAAAGTCTCATCATAGTCAACTCCTTGAACTTGAGAAAAACCCTTTTCCACAAGTCGACCTTTGTAGACGGTTACATTACCGTCCGCGTCCGTCTTCTTCTTAAAGAACCATTGTTCTGAATGGCCTTTCGTCCTTCAGGTAAAACTTACAAGGTCCATACTTTGTTTTCATACATAGATCCTATATCGTATTTCATGGCCTCTAACCATTTGTTGGAATCCGGGCCACCATTGCTTCTCCATAGCTCGCAAGTTCATTGTTGTCTAACAACATGATTGATAAGACAAGATTCCTACACCACTCAGGAGTAGTACGTGCCCCTGTCGACCTACGAGCTCCGATAGCAACTTGATATTAAGTTTCATGATCATCATCATTAGCTCCTCTTCAACTGGTGTACCTCGACAAAAACTTCTTTCTGTCCCCGGAACCATCTGCTTGAAATAAAGGTTCTACAAACTCATCAAGTTCTATCTTCCTCCCTCTCAATTCTTTCGAGAGAAACTCTTTCTCAAGAAAAGCTCCGTTCTTAGCGACAAAGACTTTGCCCTCGGATCTGAGATAGAAGGTACACCCAACAATCTCTTTTGGGTAACCCATGAAGATGCACTTTTCCTCTTTGGGTTCTAGCTTTTCAGGTTGAAGCTTTTTGACATAAGCATCACATCCTAAAACTTTAAGAAACGACAACTTTGTCTTCTTTCCATACCACAGTTCATATGGTGTCGTCTTAACAAATTTTGATGGTGCCCTATTCAAAGTGAATGCAGCTATCTCAAATGCATAGCCCCAAAACAATAACGACAAATCGGTAAGAGACATCATAGAATGCACCATATATAATAAAGTATGATTACAACGTTCGACGCACCATTACGTTGTGGCGTTCCACGGGGTGTCAACTATGAAAAAATTCCAAATTGTCTTTAGTGAGGACCAAACTCGTAACTCAGATACATGCCTCCTTGATTAGATCGTAGGAATTTGATCTTCTTGTTACGATAATTTTCAACTTCACTCTAAAATTTCTTGAACTTTTCAAACGTTTCAGACTTGTGCTTCATTAATTAAATATAACCATATCTACTCAAATCATCATTGAAGGTGACAAAATAACGATATCCATCGCGCGCCCCTATGCTCATCGGTCCGCGCACATCAGTATGTATGATCTCCAACAAGTTACTTGCATGCTCCATTGTTCCGGAGAATGGAGTCTTAGTCATCTTGCCCATGAGACATGGTTCGCATGTGTCAAGTGATTCAAAATCAAGTGACTCCAAAAGTCCATCAGCATGGAGTTTCTTCACGCGTTTTACACCAATATGACCTAAGCGGCAGTGCCACAAGAAACTGGCGCTATTATTATCAACTATATATCTTTTGGTCTCAATGTTATGTATATGTGTATCATCACTATCGAGAATCAACATGAATAAACCCCTCACATTAGGTGCATGACCATAAAAGATATTACTCATATAAATAGAACAACCATTACTCTCTGACTTGAATGAGTAATCGTCTTGCAATAAACAAGATCCAGATATAATGTTGATGCTTAACGCAGGCCCTAAATAACAATTATTTAGATTCATCGCTAATCCCGATGGTAAATGAAGTGAGATTGTGACGACGATGATCGCATCAACCTTGGAACCATTTCCCACGCGCATCGTCACTTCGTCCTTCGCCAACCTTCCTTTATGCTGAAGTTCCTATTTCGAGTTGCAAATGTGAGCAACAGAACATGTATCAAATACCGACGAACTACTACGAGAGTTGCTGAGGTACACATCAATAACATGTATATCAAATATACCATGTTTGGCATTGGCCGCCTTCTTATCGGCCAGAAACTTGGGCCAGTTTCGTTTCCAGTGGCCAGTCCCCTTGCAATAATAACACTTAGTTTCCATCTTGGGTCCAGCCTTGGGTTTCTTCGTCGAAAGGGCGATAGCCTTGCCACTCTTCTTGTAGTTACCCTTCTTGCCCTTGCCATTTTTCTTGAAACTAGTGGTCTCATTGACCTTTAGTACTTGATGTTCTTTCTGGATTTCTGACTCAATGACTTTCAGCATCGGAAAAAGCTCGGCGAGTTACTTATTCATCCCTTGCACGTTATAGTTCAACACGAAGATCATATAGCAAGGTCACAGTGACTAAAGAACTCTGTCAGTGATAGCCTCTTGTGGGCGAGCAATCCCCAGCTCAGCTAGACGGTTAGAGTACGCAAATATTCTGAGTATGTGTTCACTAACAAACTCGTTCTCCTCCATTTTGCAAGCATATAAATTATTGGAGGTTTGGTACCTCTCGATCCGGGCATTCTTCTCAAAGATAAACTTCAATTCCTGGAACATCTCATATGCTCCATGACGTTCAAAACGTCTTTGAAGTCCCAGTTCTATCCATACAAAACTGCACATTGAAGTAATGAGTAGTCATCCTTACGCGGTTGTCAAGCGTTCATAACGTCTTGGGTCGCTGTTTCGGGTGGTGAATCACCTAGCTCCGCATCAAGGACATATTTCTTTTGGGAAGCCACGAGGACAAGCCTCAGATTACGGGAGCAGTCAACAAAGTTGCTTCCATCATCTTTCAGCTTAGCTTTCTCTAGCAACGCATTAAAATTAAGGGTTGCTATTGCGTGAGCCATTGATCTACAACATTAGATTTTGAAACGATTACTTAGACTATGTTCAAGATAATTGAGTTTAGCTAATCGCATTACTAATAAACTCCCACTCAAATTGACATCGCTCTAGTCATTCGAGTGTCGCTTGATCCAAATTCACTAACTCAAGTCTGATCATCACGTGAGTTGAGTTTACTTTCAATGGCGAACATCTCCATGTTAATCATATCAACTATATGATTCATGCTTGACCTTTCAGTATCTTGTGTTTCGAGGCCTTGTTTGTACATGCTAGACTCGTCAAGTTTAACCCGACTATTCCGCGTGTGCAACTGTTTTTCACCCGTTGTACGTGAACTAGAGTCTATCACACCCGATCATCACGTGGTGTCTCGAAACGACGAACTGTCGCAACGGTGCATAGTGGGGGAGAACACAATTTTATCTTGAAGTTTTAGTGAGGGATCACCTTATAATGCTACCATCATTCTGAGAAAATAAGGTAAATAAAAGGATTAACATCACATGCAAATCATAAGTGACATGATATGGCCATGAACTTGTGCTTCATGATCTCCAACACCAAAGCACCGGCATGATCTCCATCGTCATCGGCACCACACCATGATATCCATCATCATGATCTCCATAATCATGCTTCCATCGAGGTTGTCATCCTAAGTATGTTGTTACTACTAAAGCTACTACTAGCGATAAAGCAAAGCATCACCAAGCACAAAATAATTAAAGACAACCCTATGGCTCCTGCCGGTTGCCGTAGCATCGATGTGCAGGTCGAAATTTTAACTATTACAACATGATCATCACATACATCCAATATATCATATCATGTCTTTGGCCACATCACATCACATGCATACAATGCAAAAACAAGTTAGACATCTTCTAATTTGTTGTTGCAAATTTTACGTGGATGCTATGGGTATCTAGTATGTTCGCATCTTACTTATGCAAAGCCACAACGGTGATAAGAAAATTTCTATTTAACCTTCTCCAAGGACCGCCTCGGTAAAATCCGATTCAACTAAAGTTGAAGAAACAGGCACCCGCCAACCATCTTTATGCAACAAGTTGCATGTTAGTCAATGAACCCGTTCTATCGTAAATGTACAAGTAATGTTGGTCCGGGCCGCTTCAATCCTAAAATATGCTGAATCAAGAACAAACTAAGGAGGGAAGAAAATTGAACATCAACGCCCACAAACTCTTTTGTGTTCTACTCGAGATATCATCTACGCATGAACCTAGCTCATGATGCCACTGTTGGGGAATGTTGCATGGGAAACAAAAAATTCATACGCACACGCAAGACCTATCATGGTGATGATCATCTACGAGAGGGGAAATCGTATCCACATACCCTTGTAGTTCCCTAAGCGGGAAGCGTTTAAGAAACACGGTTGATGTAGTCGAACGTCTTCACGATCCGAATCGCAAGCGTCCCACGAACTCCATCCTGATCTAGTACCTAACGGACGGCACCTCCGCGTTCAACACACGTACATCTCGACGATGATCTCCTCCTTCTTGATCCAGTAAGAGAGAAGAAGAGGTAGCTGAATTCTCTGGCAGCATGATGGAGTGGCGGTTATGGTGGTGGAGCTACTCCTGCAGGGCTTCGCCATGCCGTACCGAACTAGCTACGGGGTGTCGCCAAGTGGTAGAGGGAGAGAGAGCTGCACTATGGCTTGGGGGTGCCAAAATCATCTCTCACCTCCACTATATATAGGTGGTGGGAGAGGTGGCGCCCTAGGGAAAAATCCCTAGGGTTTGTCTGGCAATAGAGGAGAGGGAGGAGTCCTCCTCCAACACAACTTGGAAGGTGGAGTCCTCCTTCCCCAATTCGGTTTGCCCAGCTCTCCTTTCCTTTTCTTCTTCTTCAGCCGAAGTGGCCCTTATTGGGCTGGCCACCAGCCCACTAAAGGCTGGTGCACCTCCCTTGGTCCTCTTTGGTTCTCTCCCGGGTGGGTGGCCCCTCCCGGTGGAACTCCGGAACCCATTTGTCACTCCCGGTACTTTACCGGTAATGCCCCAAAATCTTTCGGAAGCCAAATGGATACTTCCTATATATCTATCTTCGTCTCCGAACCATTCCCGAAACACTCGTGATGTCTGGGATCTCATCTAGGACTCCGAACAACATTCGATTACCAACATCAACAATTCAACTATACCAAAACATCATCGAACCTTAAGTGTGCAGACCCTACGGGTTCGAAAACTATGTGGACATGACTGATACACTCTCCTGTCAATATCCAATAGAGGGACCTGGATGCCCATATTGGATCCTACATATTCTATGAAGATCTTATCGGTTGAACCTCTATGTCAAGGATTCAGTTAATCCCGTATATCATTCCCTTCGTCCTTCGGTATTTTACTTGCCCGAGATTCGATCGTCGGTATCTCCATACCTATTTCAATCTCATTACTAGCAAGTCTCTTTACTCATTCCGTAATACAAGATCCCGTGGCTAACTCTTTAGTCACATTGCTTGCAAGGCTTGTTTGAGATGTCGTATTACCAAGTGGACCCCGAGATACCGCTCCGTCATACGGAGTGAAAAATCCCAGTCTTGATTCATGCTAACCCAACAGACACCTTCGGAGATACGTGTAGAGCACCTTTATAGTCACCTAGTTACGTTGCGACGTTTGATGCAAACAAGGCATTCCTTCGGTGTCAGTGAGTTACATGATCTCATGGTCATAGGAAGGTGTACTTGACATGCAGAAAACAATAGAAACAAAATAACACGAACACATGCTACATTTATAGTTTGGGTCTTGTCCATCACATCATTATCGTAATGATATGATCCCATTATCAAGTGATAACACTTGTCTATGGCTAGGAAACCTTAACCATCTTTGATCAACGAGCTAGTCAACTAGAGGCTCACTAGGGACATTGTTTTGTCTATATATGCACACATGTATTTGTGTTTCCATTCAATACAATTCTTGCATGGATAATAAACAACTATCTTGAAATAGGAAATATAATAATAACTATTTTATTATTGCCTCTAGGGCATATTTCGAGCACAACTTAGATGCTTTTGTCTCTTTGTGTGAGAACTTCCTCGATTGCCGTCTACACTGGGTTTGTTCCAACACCTGTTTACTTGCCGAGTGATGAATGTTAAGAAGTCCTCTCCGCCGCGGATAAAACCAACGTAGTGCAGCTCTACGAAGGTCTAGGTATCTAGCACACGGGCAAGAGTACCTTCCCCCAAATGAGCTTTCCCGATTCTGTGAAGAGGTGGCAAGACTCTTGGTTCTACTGCTAGGATGTTCCTGTTGGCGAGGATCATTCGGGTCTTCCACCATATTCCACCGATAGGGTTCGGTCGGCTCCTTCCTTGACCGTGTCGAAGGCGGAGAAAGCTGATGTAGAGATTCTGGTGATTGCGCTCGTTGCTATCCCATGTGGACTCCTGGAAGTCTTCTTTGAGCGTAGGATCCAACCCCTTCAGGCCAGAGCCCATCCCATGTGGATGTACAAGTGGTCGGATGACCAAACTCGTGTTCACCCGGAGGAGCTCACGGAGCAGTGATGTCAGCTGTGCTTCCGTGGAAACGGCGCCAGAAATGCTTCTGCTACTACAACAAAAGACCTTCCAACGGCGCCAGAAATAGGAGTGTTACTTGATACTCCTCAGCAACGGCACCAGGAATCCTTCAGCTGTGGCTACGCCTTAAGGGACTTCCTAGGCAAGTATGCAAAGGATTTCCCCCTGGCCTTGGAGCCTTGCATTGGTGTTCCCTCGAAGCGGAAGGGTGATGTAGCACAACGGTGGTAAGTATTTCCCTCAGTTTGAGAACCAAGGTATCAATCCAGTGGAGGAGTATCTCAAGATCCTGCACAAACACAAAAACTTGCTCCCAACGCTATGAAGGGGTTGTCAATCCCTTATAGATTGTTTGCCAAGTGAGAACTTAAAACAACAAAGTAACAAAGCTAAGTAAAAGTGGAGGTGTAAATGATGGATGTGAATAGACCCTGGGGCCGTAGTGTTTACTAGTTGCTTCTCTCATGAAAGTAAGTAGACGGTGGGTGAACAAATTACTCTCGAGCAATTGATAGAACCGCGCAAAGTCGTGACGATATCTATGCCATGATTATATCTATAGGCATCACGTCCAAAACAAGTAGACCGATACTTTCTGCATCTACTACTATTACTCCACATGTCGACCGCTATCTAGCATGCATCTCGTGTATTAAGTCTATAAGAACAGAGTAACGCCTTAAGCAAGATGACATGATGTAGAGGGATAATCTCAAACCAATGATAAAACCCCCATCTATTTATCCTTGATGGCAACTACCTGATGTGTGCCTTGCTGCCCCTACTATCACTGAGAAAGGTCACCACATGGTAGAACCCAAAACCAAGCACGTCTCCCATTGCAAGAATCATAGATCTAGTTGGGCAAATAGAACACAAGACTCGGAGAGACTTACAAGGATATCAAATCATGCATATAAGAAATCAACAAAGACTCAAATATATATCACAGATAATCTGATCACAAATCCACAATTCATCAGATCTCGACAAACACACCGCCAAAGAAGATTACATCGGATAGATCTCCATGAAGATCATGGAGAACTTTGTATTGAAAATCCAAGAGAGAGAAGAAGCCATCTTGCTACTAACTACGGACCCGTAGGTCTGAAGTGAACTACTCACGAGTCATTGGAGGGGCGATGATGATGATGAAGAAGCCCTCCAACTCCAAAGTCCCCTCCGGCAGGGCGCCGGGAAGGGTTTCCAGATGAGATCTCGCAGAAACGGAAGCTTGTGGCGGCGGAAAAGTATTTTCGAGGCTCCCCTGATTTTTTGCTGAATATTTGGGAATATATAGGCCAATGATCTAAGTCAGGGGGCGGTCAGGGAGGCCACAAGCCCTGCCACCGCCGTCTCCCCACTGGTGGCGGAGTGGGGGCTTGTGGGCTCCCTGGAGCCCACCTGGCTTGGCCCAAAGGCCCCCTGATCTTCTTCCGTTCGGGAAAAAATAATTTCGGGGTTTTTCTTCCGTTTGGACTCCGTTCCAAAATCAGATCTGAAAAGAGTCAAAAACATAGAAAAAACAGGAACTGGCATTTGGCACTGAATTAATAAGTTAGTCCCAAAAAAAGATATAAAAGGTACATAAAACATCCAAAGAAGACAAGATAACAGCGTGAAACCATAAAAAATTATAGATACATTTGAGACGTATCAAGCATCGCCAAGCTTAACTCCTGCTCGTCCTCGAGTAGGGAAGTGATAAAGAATGAATTTTTGATGCTTTCATGCTACCTATCATTGGTGTCCTTTGTAATTCCTCTTATGTGATGTGAATGTTCAGATCCATTAGATTCAAAACAATAGTTTTACATTGACGTGGAAACAATAATAATTTAAGCAAACTAGCAAGGTAATCATGAACTTTCAAAATAACAAGGCCAAAAGAAAGTTATCCCTACAAAAGCATATAGTCTGGCTATGCTCTATCATCATTGCACAACGAATTTTAATCATGCACAACCCCGGTATTGGCCAAGTAATTGTTTCACACCATTACTTTCTTAAACCTTTTCAACTCTCACACAATACATGAGCGTGAGCCATGGTTATAGCACTATAGATGGTGTGGAATGTGGTGGAGGTTGCAAGACAAAAAGGAGAAAATAGTCACATTAACTATGCATATCAATGAGCTGTGGAGATGCTCATCAATAGATATCAACGTGAATGAGTATGGATTGCCATATAAATGATGCACTAGAGCTACGAGTATGTGAAAGCTCTTAAAGAAAACTAGTGGGTGTGCATCCAACTTGCTTGCTCACGAAGACCTAAGGCAATTTTGAGGAAACCTATCATTGGAATATACAAGCCAAGTTATATAATGAAAATTTCACACTGCCTATATGGTGGTGACAAAACGAGAGACTCTCAATCATGAAGATCATGGTGCTTAATATGCACAAGTGTGGAAAGTGGTAGCATTGTCCCTTCTCTCTTTTTCTCTCATTTTTTTATTTGGTGGGCTCTATGGCCTCTTTTTTTGTGTGGGATTCTTTGGCCTCTTTTATTTCCTCACATGGGACAATCCTCCATTAATGATGATCAGCACACTTTCAACTCAAAAATTAGATAAACGATGACTCTATATGGAATGCCTTCGGTAGTGTACCGTGGCAATGATCTAGCATGGCATAGACATTAATGGAAATATCATGCTAGCTATCTTACGATCATGCAATGGAAATGTAGACGTGGTGGCACATGTTATGGTGGTAGTTGCATGGCCATATATCTCGGAATGACTTTGAAAAAGCAATAGTAGGTAGGTATGGTGGCTGTTTTGAGGGAGGCTAATGGTGGGTTTTGTGCACCCGCGAAAGTTGCACGACACTAAGAAGATAGTGATGGCGGAAGGTGAAAGTGCATCTAAACCATGGACTCAACATTAGTCATGAAGAACTCATATACTTGTTGCTAAAGTTTTATAAGTAATCGAAACAAAGCATTCAACGCATACTCCTAGGGGAAGGGTTGGTAGGTATAAACCATCACGCGATCCCGACCGCCACGCAAAGGATGACAATCAATATACTAATCATGCTCAGATTTCATCACATAGTGGTTCACTATATGTGCATTCTACGGGAATCACCAACTTCAACACAAGTATTTCTAGATCCACAACACCTTACTAGCATGACTTCAATATTACCATAACCACAACTCAAAACTAATTGAGATGAATCAAACTTCTCTAACTATTCAATGCACATGGCTGACGGCAAAGAACTGGATTCTAGTAGTGGTGGAAGTTTTCTTATCCCTTTGGATAAATACCCCTTTTGAGACTACTTTCAAAGCATAGATCAACTACCAAGCCACGCACGGCTGTGCTCTAAAAGATATAAGTGAAGCACATAGAGAAAAATATCTAGCTCAAAAGATATAAGTGAAGCACATGTGAGCTGAATTATCTACCAAAAGATATAAGTGAAGCTCGACAAAATCACGGTGAGTGCATGTCTCTCTCTCTAGGTGTGCAACAAAGATGACTGTGACACAACAAAAATAAAAGACTCCTACGATACTGTCACACCCTGTTTTTCACCACCAATGTTCTAAGTTGCAAAAAGCAGGGCTTGTTAAAACTTTTTCTATTGATGTTATGAATTCTATGAATGCCTTGTATGAATGTATGCTTGTTTGCTTGTTGATCCAAAAACCATGGTAAATTTATTATTTTCAAAAATGAATTTCCAAAACCCCTTTTTCTTTGACACGAGATCGCCTCTACCTTGCTTGGGTTACACTACTAGCTCATGATGCCTAGTAGCACTCCGAACCAAAGTTGGTGATCTGAACTCAAATACTATTATTATTTACCAAAAACATTATTTAATGATTTAAAACATAATTTTTCTATTTTAAATGCATGACTGTTTCTAAGGCCAGGGATGATATTCCCACAAGGAAAAATGCTTCTCTGCCTTAGAAAATTCTGAGTAAAATCATAGAAACTCAGAAGGACATATATTTTCCATACATAAGATTTTCAGCCCTATTTTATATTATAATTATTTGAGTAAAACCTGAAAACCATTCCTGTCTGTTTTAACCTTTTCAGATATTCCAAAGGAAATATTCTCAATAAAATCCCATTAAATTACAGGAGCCTCCCCAAACCATATTTCGTGCCCACTTAAAATCTCACCTTGATCCAAGGTGGGGAAGGTCACCAAATGAGCCAAAAACCCTCTCTGACCAGTATAGAGTTGAACAACTCTACATAGCAAAGTTTGTCCAATAGGGCTGAAACTTTGCTGGAGTGTTTGGCACCTCAAATGAGGACTCCACACCAAAAATGAGATTTGCTAGATTCCGTTTAGTCACTCTCCGTTTGGAGAGGACATATCTGTCCACTTTGACGCATTTTCAAGTTTACAAAGCTAAACTTGTTTAATGGAGCTCAAAATTGGTGGAAACCCCTACCTTAACCCCAAGACGAAACCTGTTAAGTTGCAGTTCCGGTGGTGGAGTGGAAGCACCCCAAACCACTGTCGAACACCTTCTGATAGCAAGGTAAAAACCCACCTAGCCACTGTTTTCCCCAATGTCAGAGCCTCAAACTTGGTGTATTAGTGCCTCAGACCAACCTAAACACCTAGTCAACTGGCCCCTCCCTAGTTCAAAGCACAAGTGATAAAAACTCCAATTTGTGCAACAGATTAGGACTGACAGCACTAGTAAAACATGTCCCCTTGACCAGCCAGTGCTCACACTAGCACACAACGGCTAGTTACACTCCCAGCAACACCCAGGACATGAGGGACACGTCTGAAGTGCCCAGAGCGCGCCAGCATGCCGTGGCATGCCAAAACTGCGCTCTAGACGCGCTACAGGGAGCAACCGAGAAGGGGACGACGCTCCCGGCCGGTTCCAACCTCCCCCGAAGTGTCCAAGACCTCCCCGGCAAGCCCTCAGTGTAAAGCAGCCGGCAGGGACCCTCCTCCCCCGCGCTAGAGCTCGGGCAACGCATGTCCGCGTGCACCCGACTCGGCCGAGCATGCACAGGCGCTGCATCTCGACCCCACGCCTTCCCCCTCTGCGGCCGATGCTTTAGAGCGTCCTAAACCACGTCCGGAGACCGTGCTTTCGCAGCCAGCTCGTCACTGAGCACGCACGCGCGCCGTGGTGAGTCACCGGCGCACCGAGTTCGGCTCACCATCGCGAGCCTATAAATAGGCCTCCCCGGCACCTTAGCACCCCTCCAGCAGCCTCTGCACGACCACTACCCCCCCCCCTAGCCACCCAATCGAGCTCACAGAGCCCCGGTGCTCGAGATCGACCGAGGCCCCTCCGCCTCGGAGCTCCGGTCGATCTCAGTCTACACACCGGCTCCTGCGACACTCGACCCACCAGAGCACTCCCCTCGACACCAGGAACCTTCCCCCCAAGAGCCCCGAGCTTTTCCGTGCCCCTAGCTATCAGTTCAACCACGTCCTGAAACCCCTCCGCCACGGCCACCTCGTCGCCGGCGACTCCAAGCCTCTCTGGCGCTGTCCCGACCACCTGCAGGTAGGCGAAGGCATGCTGAACCCATTCCTACCCTTAGCTAGGCCCAGGGATGACGGTAGCCTCGCCGGCGTTCGTCTCCTCCTCCCTGGCTAGAGGTAGGGGAAGAACCCGACAGGTGGGCTCCACCCGTCGGTGTACTGGAGCTGCCCCGCGCGCAGCCACTGCCGCTGACTCCACGGGACTACACGTCAGGTTCAAACCTGGCGCGCGCGCGCCTGGCAGCCTGTTGGCTGGCTGGGCCGGCCTGCTTCCCAGGCCAGGCTTTGGCCTTTTCTTTTATTTTTAAACCTGAGACTAAAATGATTTTTGAAAAAATAACTATCTAGTTGAAAAATATGATTCTTCCACTGATATTTTTCTAAAAATGAGTAGTATTTGATTCTGCCATTGTTGATATTTTTCAAAAACAGAATCTGTTTTATAATAATATAAAGGCATTAAAAGCAATAGTTTTCTCCTGTTTTGTAATTATTAAAAATGCTTTGCTAGTACAAACAAAGAGAAGATATTTTTCAAAGTAACAACCTGATTTTTACCAAGTTTTGCCACATTTTTAAAAGTGGTGTCTGATCTGTTTTTGTGTGAGCTATTTCTTATTTATTCTATTCTCGACGATAGAATTACCGAGTGACGAAGGATTCGGAGCGGAAGACCTCGAAGACCCAGGATACCTAGCTGATGAAGGCAAGCAGCCCTTTGAACATGACTTGAGCATATGAATTGATGCATGCCAGATTAGCAAGTACTTTTCCGTTGCATGTGATCATAATGCCGGTTCATCATTGGTGCGATGGTACCGAAGGCTGCTTCGAAGCACTTGCATGATGGTGATGCTATACATATGGCTCCTCGGAGCAAAAGCATGATGAGCTTGACCCTACCATCTATTAGGATCATGCTACTGTCATGCTGACTAGTAGAATTAAAGAACCATTGCATTGAGCTTGACCCTACCCCTTGAGGGTCATGCTAATACCATGTTGACAAGTAAAAGTATATTATCATCAGCATGATCATGAGTTAAATCAAGAGTTTATGAAAACCCTGTCGGGTGCCACTAATGCCCGAGGGTGATGATGAGTTGGTGGTCACTTTTGGCGAAGTGATGCACCGGTGTTTTGTATGAGTATGGTTTCAGAAATGGGATTAGATTTATGATGTATCGACTGCCCAACCTTACCAGTACGACCACGATACCCCTTATGGGACGGTGCTTTGTTGATTACTCTGGTCGGTACTAGCAAAGAGCCACATTACTAGTGGCGGGAGTGATTGTCGTCACTCTCGTGATGGGGTCGTGCTAGGTAGGACGACTATGCCATTATTCTGAGTTCCACGCAGACTGTTGGTCCCTGCATGGTTGATATTGTCCAGAGTCGGTGCTCGTAAGACGTACAACATGTGGGCTGGGTACCAATCGAGTGGACCTCTTCGTCTAGTATCGTAAGGGGAAAGATGATGATCGGGTACTTACCTCGGGTATATGTGATATACCGCGAGTCGTGGATGACATGGAAGTTTCCCGGATCTCATGGGTCCAGCGTACTACCTCTGCAGAGTGTAAACTATTCAAATAGCCGTGTCCACGGTCAAGGACAATTGGGTAATCCTGCTTAAACTACGTCCTAATATTTCCGCACAAACCAAGTGTGTGTGATTGTGTGTGTTTAGTGTTAAAAAGGTGTTGCTATAAAGATAATAATAGGACAAGTCCGATGACTTGGCATATAAGGTAAACCCGGATGGTTCAGCCCTCAGCTGATACATTGAGGTTATGACAAGTCCGATGACTCGGCATATAGGGTGAAACCGGATGGTTCAACCCATAGCAGATATGTTGATATCTGTAACCTATTCTTCAAAAGTAATTCTTTAACTTGATGCATATTCATGATCATTCTACCCAGATGAGATACAGTAAAAATGCATGATATTGTCATCCTTCACTTTCATTGTTCATATCATGGGCTGTTTGCGAGTACATTCAAAGTACTCATTGGCTTGCCACTGGTTATATTATTGACCAGACAAGGAAGGACCGGAGTTTGGCGACGAGTACGTCTTCGGAGACGGACCTGCGATCTAGGACGCTTCCAAGTCAGAATGCGTGTCGGTGTAGGCTTCATGGCATGGGCACCCGCTTAGCCCTTATGAGTTTCCGCTACCCGTTGTACCCGTTTTATTTGGCCTTTGGCCTGTTTGTGAACCAGACCCTTCGGTCATTTGATGTAATATTCGGTATTTGGATGTAAGACTCTATTATTCAGTATCTGTGCTCAGTGAGCATTGATCCTTGGGATCACTTGGCACGGCGATCTCAACTCACCAGTCGGGGTCCCCACAGAACTGGTATCAGAGCCATCCTGACTATAGGAAGCCTTAGGTAGCATGGACGTTAGCAAAAAACGATTAGTACACCAGCCTTACACAACTTTGCACCTGAAACCTTCTGATTTTCTCCCTCTCCTATATCTTGTAGATGGCCGCCGTACCTGAGACCCTTCTGGAGACCGGCTTTCCCCTACTCCTGGTGGATAGTCTCGAGAAGTGCCACGTACTCCGCACACCCATCTTCCTCTACCACGAGCATTGGGTCAACGCCGACACTAAGGAATATCACGTGGACGTGATAGTGAAGGCTAATGACTCCCCGACTAGCTGGTTCTTTGAAGGACCACAAATGGGGGAACTGATGCTCGCAGTGGAGACAGCCGCACGAGAGGCGCTCGTACGTCTCTGTGATATCCTCCCTGAGATGGCTGATGAGCCCGCTACTCGTCACCTGCCTTTTCTTAAGGAAGGAGTGGACGGGAGTTGGACACTCACCCCATCGTCTGAGGATGGGATGCCATTAAGGTTTCAGACCTACTTCAGTCTCTCATCCGACACCCTGACGCACCTTCTAGTTAAGGAATCAATGAAGCTTCGCCAAGAACAACACCAAGTCAAGGGCCTACTTCACACCGAGAAGATGAAGAATCACAAGATGAAGAAAGAAGGCGCACCTAAAGGAAGGGCAGGTATTGCTACCAGGGGTGGTGTGCTACCGATCCGGGCCGTCCCTCTTCAGAGTCGCCGCCTGACAGCGGAGGAATATACTGAGCTCTTCGCCGCCTCACCTAAGAGACGTCGTGATGTGCGGATTCTTTCTTCCACTCCATTGAAGGAAGAAGACACCGACGAAGACGAAGATCCTGCCGAACCCACTTTTCAGACCGAGCAGTCCGCCGCGTAGGATTTCAGCGTAGGCAACTAGGAGTACCCCTGAGCATAGGGTATCCATGTATCCGATCTTTTAAGTTATGAGTGTGTATGATGTAAGCCGCATTCTGCCTTAGGCAGCCTATATGCGACTACGTCACTTGTTTTCAATGAATGCAAATTCCATTTCCAGGACTTTGATTTTAAAAACTCGCACTAGCACATTTGGACCCCCTCTTACTAGAGAAAACCCTTGTGGTTTCAAGCAAGGCGGATTTTTGA
This sequence comes from Hordeum vulgare subsp. vulgare, assembly GCF_904849725.1. Classification (NCBI taxonomy): domain Eukaryota; kingdom Viridiplantae; phylum Streptophyta; class Magnoliopsida; order Poales; family Poaceae; genus Hordeum; species Hordeum vulgare. The sequence goes on from NC_058522.1 coordinate 51,449,880, forward strand.
CCTGTCTGTTTCTATGACAGGATGGTGAATGCAACCTGGAACAGCAGCTTCGGCAACCCTGGCACCGCCTCTTCAGGTGAGCCGCAGGGAACCAAAGGAGAAGCTCACGCTGGAGATCACCATGAGGAGCATGGCAATGTTCCTCCGCCACCTCCTCCCGAGAACTTGACTATGGCCCCGTTCCTTCATGCTCTTCGCGAGGAGCATCAAGCCAACAATGCCGCTATTCAGCAGCTGGCTCAAGTCCTAGTGAACAACCCGCCGTAGAACGGGAATGGCAATGGCCGCTCTACTCTCTTAGAGTTTATGCGGACTACACCTCCCATATTCACGGAGACGACTGAACCGTTGGATGCCGATGACTGGATTCACACTATTGAAGACCTCCTTGCACTGGTCAAGTGCATCGATGAACGTGAGAAGGTCCTTTATGCCTCTCACTGTCTCGGAGGCACCGCTAGGGCTTGGTGGGATGGTTTCCACATCATGCGAGATGGACAAGTCATCACTTGGGCAATGTTCAAGGAAGGATTCCGCTCGGCTCATATTCCGCCAGGAATGATGACCATCAAGAATTGGGAATTCCGAGCCTTGAGGCAAGGCAGTGGAACTGTTAAGGAATATCTGCAGAAGTTTAACCTCTTGTCGAGGTATGCCCCTGAGGATGTTAACACTGAGGCCGCTAAGGTGGAACGCTTCATGGAAGGATTGCAGAAGTCCCTGCAATATCAGTTGGTAGTTTGTGACTGCAAGACCTTCAACGACCTGGTTAACAAGGAACTTATGCTGGAAGACAATCGTAGTGCGATGGACGACACCCGCAAGCGCAAGCTGGTAGGCAGTGGAGGGCCCACTAATGCAAGACCAAGACCATGGCAGTCAGCACCTGCGAGGCCCAACTATCAGCAGCAGCAGTACCAGACCCCGGTTTTCCATCAGAATTATCGACCTCAAGTCAACACCAAGCCAGTTTCCAACCTGCCGAACAACAGTGGAGTCAAGACCAACCCTTCGGGTAAGGTCACCTGTTTTGGGTGTGGTCAAACCGGACACTATTCCAGGCAGTGTCCCAACAAGAAGCCCGATGCACCGCGTCCCAATGCACCCAACCCAGGTCAAGGAGCACGAGGAAGAAACCAGGTTCCCCGCAATCAGCAGTTTAACAGCACGGGGCGGATCAATCACATCACCGCCGAAGAGGCGCAGGAAGACCCGGACTGCATTCTGGGTATGTTCCTCGTCAACTCCACCCCATCTACAATGTTGTTTGATTGTGGTGCTTCGCATTCTTTTGTTACTCAAAGGTTTGCGGAGAAGTGTGGTTTAAAACCCACTCTGCTTCACGGGCAGATGGCAATTCAAACCCCGGGAACAGTGTTGAGGTCCAATCTAGGGTGTAGAAAGGTCGAGATAGTTATCAATGGGACGAGCTTCTTGGCAGACCTCATGGTGCTTAAGTCGCAAGGCTTAGAAGTAATTCTCGGCATGGATTGGCTGGCCAAGCACTAGAGTCTCTTGGACTGTGCCAACAGGGCCATTACCATGACAAGCGACCAAGGGGTCAAGGTCAAGTATGTCTCTACGCCGGTATCAACTGAAGTACCTCGAGTCAACAGCCTATCTGAGGTAGAGCTCGACCAAGTGCCAGTAGTCTGCGAGTACCCGAACGTCTTTCCTGACGAGCTACCCGGAATGCCTCCTTACCGAGACATCGAGTTCATTATCGAGCTCATGCCCGGGTCAAGGCCTATTTATAAGAATCCTTAAAGGATGGGATCCGAGGAGCTAGCAGAGCTGAAGAAGCAGCTGGAGGAGCAACTCAGGAAAGGATTCATTCGTCCGAGTGCGTCACCTTGGGGATCACCTTTTCTGTTTGTATCAGAAAAGGATGGTACCATTCGACTCTGCGTCGATTACCGTTCTCTCAACGAAGTCACAATCAAGAACAAGTACCCGCTCCCCAAGATAGAAGACCTGTTTGACCAGTTAAATGGAGCTAATGTATTTTCCAAGATCGATCTTCGATCCGGATATTACCAGTTGAAGATTCGACCGAGGACATACCCAAGACTGCATTCGTGGCCCGATACGGTCTCTATGAGTGCACTGTCATGCCCTTCAGATTGAAAAATGCCCCAGCTTACTTCATGTACCTCATGAACAAGGTCTTCATGGAGTATTTAGATAAGTTTGTCGTCGTATTCATCGATGACGTTCTAATCTTCTCAAAATCCGAAGAAGAACATGAGCAACACTTGAGGATAGTTCTGGGAAAGCTTCGGGAGCATCAACTGTATGCCAAGTTTAGCAAGTGTCAATTCTGGTTGAACGAAGTTGGATTTTTGGGTCATATCATGACGTCAAGCGGATTGGCAGTAGATCTATCCAAGATTACCACAGTGGCCAACTGGGAATCGCCGAGAGACGTGAAGGATGTCAGGAGTTTCCTCGGACTTGCGGGATACTACCGCAAGTTCGTAGAGGGATTCTCCAGCATCGCTCGACCTATGATTCAGCTTTTGAAGAAAGGTCGGAAGTTTGAATGGACACCGGCATGTGAAGCAAGCTTCCAAGAGTTGAAGAAAAGACTGACTACCGCCCCGGTACTAGCTACCCCGGACATCAACAAGGAGTTTGTGATTTACTGTGATGCCTCCGGAACCGGACTCGGTGGAGTCTTATGCAATATGGCAGAGTCGTGGCATACTTGTCACGGAAACTACGTCCGCATGAGGAGATCTATGCCACCCATGATCTCGAGTTAGCAGCCGTAGTGCATGCCTTGAAGACATGGCGGCATTACCTTGTGGGGAAGCGATGTGAAATATACACGGACCACAAGAGTCTGAAATATATCTTCACCCAAAGGGAGCTGAATATGAGGCAACGAAGATGGCTTGAGTTAATCAAGGATTATGACCTCAGCATTCAGTACCACCCCGGTAAGGCAAACGTGGTAGCCGATGCTTTAAGCCGTAAGGCTGGCACCTTGAACGTCATGCTCAAGGAACGGTTGCCCGCCTTGTATGAAGAGATGGAAAGCTTCAGACTGGAGTTGGTCGGCCCAGGATACCTGGCCAACCTCGAAGTTAAACCAACTCTGGCTGATGATATGAAGGAAGCCCAGAAGGGACAAAAGAGTATTGAAGGCCTCAAAAGGAAGATATGGGAAGGCAAGGCCCCAGGGTTCTCGGTCGATGATAAAGGAGTGGTGTGGTACGGGAAACGCTTATGCGTGCCCAACAAGTCCAGACTCAAGGACTTGATCCTGCAAGAGTCTTATGACACACCATACTCCATCCATCCCGGTGGTACCAAGATGTATCAAGACCTCCAAGAACGATTCTGGTGGCATGGCATGAGGAGAGAAATAGGCTCCTACGTCGCTAAGTGTGATGTATGCCAGCGGGTCAAGGATGAGCATCAGCGACCTGCTGGGCTGCTACAACCTCTTCAAGTGCCAGAATGGAAATGGGACAAGGTCGGCATGGACTTCATCATCGGACTACCCCGGTCAAGCAGGGGTCATGACTCCATATGGGTCATCGTCGACCACTTAACTAAGGTGTCTCATTTCATTCTGGTCAACACCACCTATGGTGGCGACAAGTTGGCTAGCCTCTACATTGAGCGCATCGTTAGCCTCCATGGAGTTCCTAAAGAAATCGTGTCCGACCGCGGCACGCAGTTCACCTCAAGATTCTGGAAGAAGTTTCAAGAAGCTCTTGGAACCAAGCTCTCTTTTAGCATGGCTTTCCACCTGCAGACGGGCGGACAGACCGAGAGGGTGAACGAGATACTCGAGGACATGCTCCGCGCATGTGTCCTGGCCCATGGTGCCAAGTGGGAAGACTGTGTGCCGTTTGTTGAGTTCTCATACAACAACAGCTACCAGTTCAGTCTTCAAATGGCCCCGTTCGAAGTGCTATATGGGCGGCAGTTCCGCACCCCACTCAATTGGTCCGAAACCGGGGAAGGGCTAGTTTTTGGGCCAGAAGCGCTGCAGGAAGCGGAAAGAAAGGTGCAGCTTGTCCAAGAAAACCTGAAGGCAGCTAAGTCATGACAAAAGAGCTATGCGGACTCCCACCGCAAGAATGTGGAGTTCATTCTTGGAGGCCAGGTGTACCTGCGCGTTACGCCTCTCAAGGGAACCAAGCATTTCCACATCAAGGGGAAGCTAGCTCCAAGGTTTATTGGACCCTTCAAGATCGCGGCAAGGCGCGGGGAAGTGGCTTATCAGTTGGAGCTACCCCCAGAACTTTCGGGTGTGCACAACATGTTCCACGTATCACAACTCCGGAAGTTCTTAAAAGTGCAGAACTGTTCCAATCATTGCAAGGACATTGACCACCAAGTTGTTGACCTTCAACCAGACCTTACCTATCGTGAGAAGCCAATTCGCATTCTGGATGAAGCAGAGCGTTGCACCAGAAGCCGCACCATCAAGTATTTCAAGGTTTAGTGGAGCAACCATACTGAAGCAGAAGCAACATGGGAACGTGAAGACTATCTCCGATCAGAATTTCCATAGCTATTTAACGCCTAGCTTAGGAATCTCGGGGACGAGATTCTTGTAAGAGGGATAAGTCTGTCATCTGTGTTTTTCACCAACAATGTTCTAAGTTGCAAAAATCTAGGCTTGTTAAAACTTTTTCGATTGATGTTATGAATGCTATGAATGCCTTGTATGAATGTATGTTTGTTTGCTTGTTGATCCAAAAACCATGGTAAATTTATTATTTTCAAAAATGAATTTCCAAAACCCCTTTTTCTTTGACACCAGATCACGTCTACCTTGCTTAGGTTACACTACTAGCTAATGATGCCTAGTAGCACTCCCAACCAAAGTTGGTGATCTGAACTCAAATACTATTATTATTTACCAAAAACATTATTTAATGATTTAAAACATAATTTTTCTATTTTGAATGCATGTTTGTTTCTAAGGCCAGGAATGATATTCCCACAAGGAAAAAAGCTTCTCTGCCTTAGAAAATTCTGAGTAAAATCATGGAAATTGAGAAGGACATATATTTTCCATATATAAGATTTTCAACCCTATTTTATATTATAATTATTTGAGTAAAACCCTGAAAACCATGCATGTCTATTTTAACCTTTTGAGATATTTCCAAAGGAAATATTCTCAATAAAATCCCATTAATTTATACGAGCCTCCCCAAGCCGTATTTGGTGCCCACTTAAATTCTCACCTTGATCCAAGGTGGGGAAGGTCACCAAATGAGCCTAAAACCCTCTTTGTCCAGTATAGAGTTGGAACAAGTCTACATAGCAAAGTTTGTCCAATAGGGCTGAAACTTTGCAGGGGTGTTTGGCACCTCAAATGAGGACTCCACACCAAAAATGAGATTTGCTAGACTCTGTTTAGTCACACTCCCTTTGGAGAGGATAGATCTGGCCACTTTGATGCATTTTCAAGCTTACAACGCTAAACTTGTTCAATGGAGCTCAAAATTGTTGGAAACCCCTACCTTAACCCCAAGACCAAACCTGTTAAATTGCAGTTCCAGTGGTGGAGTGGAAGCACCCCAAACCACTGTCGAACACCTTCTGACAACAAGGTAAAAACCCACCTAGCCACTGTTTTACCGAATGTCGGAGCCTCAAACTTGGTGTATTAGTGCCTCATACCAACCTAAACACCCAGTCATCTGGCCCCTGCCAAGTTCAAAGCACGAGTGACAAAAACTCCAATTTGTGCCATAGATCAGGACTGACAGCACTAGTAAAACATGTCCCCCTTGACCAGCTAGTGCTCACACTAGCACACAACGACTAGTTACACTCAAAGCAACACCCAGGACATGATGGACATGTCTGAAGAACCCCAGAGCGTGCCAGCATGCCGTGGCATGCCAAAACTGCACTCTGGACGCGCTACAAGCTGCAACCAAGAAGGGGACGACGCTCACGGCCGGTTCCAACCTTCCCCGAAGTGTCCAAGACCTCCCCCGACAACCCCTCAGTATAAAGAAGCAGCCAGGGACCCTCCTCCCCCTTGCTAGAGCTCGGGCGACGCGTCCCGCACGGACCCGACTCGGCCGAGCATGCACGGACACTGCAGCTCGACCCCACGCCTTCTCCCTCTGCGGCCGATGCTTCAGAGCGTCCTAAACCACGTCCGGAGACCGTGGTTTCGCAGCCAGCTCCTCACTGTGCACGCACGCGCGCCGCGGTGAGTCACCGGCGCAACGAGGTAGGCTCACCGTCGCGAGCCTATAAATAGGCCTCACGGGCACCTCAGCAGCCCTCCAGCAGCCTCTGCATGACCACTAGCCCCCCTAGCCACCCAATCGAGCGCCCAGAGCCCCGGTGCTCGAGATCAACCGAGGCCCCTCCGCCTCGGAGCTCTGGTTGATCTCCGGCTACACGCTGGCTCCTGCGACACTCGACCCACCAGAGCACTCCCCTCGACACTAGGAACCTTTCCCCCAACAGCACCGAGCTTTTCAGTGCCCCTAGCTATTAGTTCAACCATGTCCCGAAACCCCTCCACCACGGTCACCTCGTCGCCGGCGACTCCAAGCCTCTCGGGCGCTGTCCCGACCACCTGCAACTAGGCGGAGGCATGCTGAACCCATTCCTCCCCTTAGCTAGGCCCAAGGATGACGGTAGCCTCACCGGAGTTCGTCTCCTCCTCCCTGGCTGGAGGTAGGGGAAGAACCCGACAGGTGGGCTCCACCTGTCGGCGTCCTGGATCTGCCCCGCGTGCAGCCACTGCCGCTGACTCCAGGGGCCCGCACATCAGGTTCAAACTTAGCGCGCGCGCGCTTGGCAGCCTGCTGGCTGGCTGGGCTGGCCTGCTTCCCAGGTGTAAGTGCATCTAGTGCCCCTTAGTGATTTTGGTGGTTTGAAGACTTATAGGTTAAGTATCTAATGTGTTTGTGAGTGTACACAAGATCTATAAGTCATTGAGGAGTTTGAGATATTTGAAGAATATCGACCCCTAAAAATATATGTCTTCAGTTTAAAAATTGGTCTGATGCTGAAGAAATGAATCACGAGGAATCTGCGATGAAATTGATATTCCTCATGAAGATACTGATATTGAGAAGACCAGTGGTTCCTAAAGAAAATCATTCTGAAGAAATTGAAGCGTGAAGATTTATGTTTTCTATTTTACTTTCTTCGCATTTGATGAATAGGAACACCGTACTGTTAAAGGGGGTCGAAGTTACACTTCGGAATGAATTTCCTCATGATGCTCAACCCAAGTCTAATCCTACCAAAAGCCTCAAGTGAGGAATATGAGTGACATGAGGACTCTCACAGTTGAGGGTGCCGACCGTTTCGATAACCACGCCAAGTCACTGGTCTTATCCACTCCAACGGTCATATTATTTAAGGGCATTAGTGTCAAATCATGTCGGGATGCTCCCAGGCTATAAATAGCCACCCCCCACAACCACTAGCTGGTTGGCTGCTCCGTTATAAATTGACACTTGTCATAATAGCAACCCAAATTCCTCAGAGCTTTCGAGAGTAAATCATCAGTGAGGAAATACACCACCCACCGAAACCACAAACCAAACCTAGTGATTGAGCATCGCTGAAGAAGTTGTTCCTGTGTGGGACTGAAGCCTTGTACCTTTGAGGACTGTGCATCCTCCAAACGGTTAGGCGTCATGGTCTAGAGCAATCCAGCAGTCAATTGTGGATCACCGGGTGATCAAGTTTGTGAGGGTTTGGAAGTCTTCCCTGAAGACTTAACACGAGTGTTGGGCGAGGACTGTGTGTCCTTAGTTCAAGGAGAATACGGTAGGGACTGTGTGTCCCTGGACTGGGTGTCCTTTGGTTTCAATACCAAGCCACTCCAAACCAGATGTACAACTGTCACAACAATTGGAACTGGGTCATCAACAACAGTCTTCACTGAGAAACAGGTTCTAATTCCTCAACTCTTTACTTTTCCTGTATTGTGTGTTGATGACTTTCACTGTGACTGTTTGAAGAATTTGCTGAAGACTTTCTCTGAATTTCCTCAACCCCAAATTCTTCAAGATAGTTAATCATCATCTGTATTCTACGTGCCTGCTTACTGTGCAATCTGTTTTCACATTCTTCACTCTGTAATACTGCTGTTGTATACGTTTGCACGTCTGATCCTTTACTGTTTCCGCTGTAAGTTAGTCATCAGTGAGGAATTTCCTCAAAAGGAATTTCCTCAGTGATGAAATTCTAAAAATCTCCTATTCAACCCCCCTCTAGTCGATATAACGCACTTTCAATTGGTATCAGAGCAAGGTACTCCCTTGTTCTGTGTGATTTTGGTTTAACCACCTGGAGTTTTAGTTATGTCGACTACAGGCATGTTTAAGGTGACTGCAGCATGTACTACCTACGAAGGAAAGAACTTTCCCTTTTGGAAGAACAAAATGCAAATGCATTTACAAGCTATTGATAATGATCTCTGGTATATTGTGGAAAATGGAGTCCCTATCATCTCTGCCAGTGTCACTGCGGCTGATGTGAAGAAATTCAAGCAACTCGATTCTCAAGCGAAGAACATCATCTGTGGTCATCTGAGCCCTGGCCAGTTTGGAAGAGTAAGTGCCTTGGGCTCTGCAACACTGATCTCGGAGAGACTGTGCAAGGTAAATGAACGAGTATCAACCCAATGTGACTCTCGTGTTGATTTTTTTCGCAATCTCTTCAATCGCTTCAAGAGACATGACAAACAAAGCTGCCAAGACACCTTTGATCGCCTCATTGACATATCAAATGAACTGCAAGCACTCGGAGCTCGAGACATCAGTGATCACGAAGTTGTGAAGAAACTGCCGAGATCTTTGGATTCTTCATTAGATACTTTAGTTCTGATGATTCAAGAAAGACCAGATTACAAGATGCTTGATCCAGCTGATATACTAGAAAGGCTAAATACTCATGAATTCCAGCTAGAAGAAAAGAGAGATCTATATGGATCAAGCTATTCCAGACCACGTGCACTGAAGGCTAGAGCAATTTCCTCATTTGAAGATGAAGACACAGACGACAACATTTGTGATCCCGAAGAATTTGGACAGGAGCTTGCACTGCTTGTGAGGAAATTCCAGAGATTTACACGACCAGGCCAATTCGGTAAATCTTCAAGAAGAGACATGAGGAAATAAGAATCTGCATCTGAGGAATAGAGAAACGAACCTGTCACAAGTGCAAGAAATCAGGTCATTACATTGCTGATTGTCCCCGTTGGGGAAAGGAATCAAAGAAGAAGAAATACAAGGATAACAGTTCTGATGAATCGAAGAAGAATAAGAAATCATCAAAATCCTCATCTTCAAAGCCCTCATCACACAAGAAGACTAGTTTCAGAAAGGCTCGGGCACTTATTGGCAAGGAAATGGACTCCGAGGCAGAATCAAAGGAAGGTGATGAAGAAGAAGGTTCTGAAGAAGACTCAGAATCTGGATAGGCTAGTCTTGCACTAGCAACCACTTTCGTCAGCAAGTCAATCTTCAATCTTGAAGAAAATGATTGCACCATCCATACTGATGACTATGCTGATGACATCGCTCCAACCTATTGCTTCATGGAAAAGGTTCAAAGGTATCAAATAATGCCTCCTCCTCTGATTCAAGTGACTGTGAACCTAATGATTATAAGAAACCTAGTTACAGTAAACTTGCTATTATTTCCACTAAACAACAAACTGCTCTGGAAAAGCTTCAGAAACTGCTAGGCAAAAGTGATGATCTGTTGAATGATGAAATTAAGCTTACCCAAATCCTCACTGATGACATGAAATGACTTCAGTCTAGATTTGATAATCTTCAGGATCGTTATGATACACTCCTCACTGATCATGAGAAGCTTTCCTATGAATTTGTTCAAAGGAAGCTTGATCTTGAGAAGCTAAGGATGTCTCATGATGATTTTCGTATGGAAAATGATTCATTACTAGCTCAACAGATCAGCGCTAGTCAAGTTGAATTTATTCCTCCATGTCTTAAATGCATTGAACGCGAAACTGCTGATTCTTCGCCAGAATCTTCAAATGCTACCATTGCTACAAATTCTTCAACTGCACCTGTTGTGTCTATTTCCTCACTTGAGGAAAACACAAATGTCATTGATGAAAATGCAGGGTTGAAGGAATTGTACGTGATAGGCATGTACAAATGCCTCAAAGGACATCAAATCCTTTGTGATGTGCTCAAAAAGCAGATCTTGAATAGGAACCCGAGGAAAGAAGGAATTGCCTTTGAGAGGAAACTAAATGTTGATGGATCTTATTGGAAACCTGAGCAGTATCCCAAAACCTCACGGGTTGCTGCTACTGGGCCTCCATTTGATCCATCTAATCTAACTGGCTTTTCATGTGAACTATACTATTCCTTAGATGAGTCATTTGATTCCAACTCTAAACTGTTCAAAAATCAATTTGGTGAAGTATTTGCTCGATATGTTGGAACTAACTGCAGGACTGGCCCTCCTCTCATGAAATCTGGGTTCCCAAAAGCTGTCCTGAAAATCTTCAGGTGAATGTCCTCATGACACCACCACTGAAGAATCTGAACCGCAGATCAAATTCCTCAGGAGGACCAAAGTCTTCAAGAGGATCAAAGTCCTCAACTGGTCAAAACTATGCTCGTACCCACGCTTATGCGTCTAACATGCACGGAAACTATAAGGAATATGAATATGAGCGTTACTCCTCAAATCATTATGTTCATAAATCCTCAAACCAGTTCTCTGCATATTCATATGAGTACTTTAATCCCCCTACTGTTAAGAGAAGTGCATTAGCTTCAATGCCACCTTTCTCATATGGTGCTCGCAGGATGATGAACGCTTTGCCACCCCTTCAGATGTGGGTGGTGAAGAAATCAAACTAATCACTTCTGCAGGACAGGTCTCCAGATGAAAATCATCATCTGAAGAATTTGCTGGAGACCTGAAGAAATGCTTGATAGGACGCAAGCTAATGATTGATGACATAGGAATATTTCACACGTCCTTACATTTCTGTTATGATGAAATTACTGATCTGATGAAATTAGTATCATATTCTTCAAATCTGAAGCATATGAGATGGTAAGCTCTACTAAATCATCTGCGGGATGACAAACCCAAAAATATTGAGTGGGTTCTCGATAGTGGCTGCACACATCACATGACTGGTGATAAAAGCTTATTGATGAATATGCCACTAAATCCATCACCTCTGAAGCAAATCGCAAATGCTGATAAAGGTAAAAGCAAGGTATTGGGACTTGGCAAAGTGGCTATCTCCAAGGATAGGCATATGGACAAAGTGATGCTTGTTGAATCCCTTGGTTTTAACCTTATGTCAGTCTTAATGCTTTGTGATCTTGATATGATTGTTATCTTTGGTAGATATAGATGTGTAGTCATCATGGAATCTAACAGATCCAAAGTCTTCGAAGGTGTAAGAAGAGGGGATTTGTACATTGTTGATTTCTCTACAGGTCCTCAACCAGCCACTTGCTTACTAGCAAAAACCTCAGAAGGATGGCTGTGGCACCGAAGACTAGGTCATGCAGGCATGAGGAATTTGCACACGCTCGCGAAGAAGAAGCATGTCATCGCATCGAATCAGTCAAATTCCTGAAGGATCATCTCTGCAGTGCTTGTGAATCTGGGAAAATGACCAGATCCAAGCATCCCTCCGAAACCATCATGACCACTACACGACCATTCGAATTGCTTCATATAGATTTGTTTGGACCTACTCACTATGCCACACTAACCAATGCAGCATCTCTATATGGCGTTGTCATAGTTGATGATTATTCCAGATACACTTGGGTGCATATTATAGTGTATAAAACTGAAGTGCAGGAAATCTTCAAACGATTTTCTTCAAGGGCCTTGATGAACTTTGGCATCAAGATCAAACATATCAGGAGTGATAATGGAACCGAGTTCACAAACGCTGGTCTTGATGATTATCTTGATGAACTTGGTATTACTCACGAATTGTCTGCTCCTTATACTCCTCAACAGAATGGTGTCGTCGAAAGGAAGAACAGGACTCTGGTTGAAATGTCGAGAACCATGCTTGAAGAATATCAGACTCCTCGTCGCTTTTGGCCTGAAGCAATCAACACTGCATGCCATATCATCAACAGGGTATATCTTCACAAATTCCTCAAGAAAACCTCATATGAACTCCTCACTGACAAGAAACCCAATGTAAGTTATTTCAAAGTCTTCGGTGCAAAATGCTGGATTAGAGATCCTCACCACAGCTCAAAATTTGCACCTAAGGCACATGAAGGTTTTATGCTCGGTTATGGAAAGGACTCGCACACTTACAGAGTCTTCAACAACTATCACAACAAAGTTGTTGAGACTGTAGATGTGCGGTTCGATGAAACTAATGGCTCGCAAAGAGAGCAATTGCCTTCTGATCCAGATCAGCTGTCTCCTGAGGAAGCAATAAAACTCAAGCCTACTGAAGACATTGTTCCATCTAAGGAAATTAATGAAGAAACGATCCCCATCGCTGATAATAACCAAGAAGATGTTCCTGAGGAAATTGCATCAACACCACTTCCTCAGCCCAGACAAAATCCTCAACCAGCTCATCCGAGGATTGCAAATGAAGCTGAACTTGACAAAATCCTCAATGACATCAACGCGCCAGGTCCTCTCACTCGCTCAAAAGCTTCACACTTAGTTAACTTTTGTGGGCATTTCTCCTTTGTATCCATCACAGAACCCTCAAAAGTTGTTGAGGCTTTTCTGGAACAGGAGTGGATCCAAGCTATGCAAGACGAACTTCTTCAATTCAAGATGAATGACGTATGGGAGCTCGTCAAATGACCAGATCCTCGCAAGCACAACATCATCGGTACCAAGTGGATATTCCGAAACAAGCAAGATGAGGACGGTCAAGTGGTGAGGAACAAGGCATTACTTGTAGCCCAAGGCTACACCCAGGTTGAAGGAATAGATTTCGATGAAACTTTTGCACCTGTTGCTAGACTTGAAGCTATTCGAATATTACTTGCTTATGCTAATCATCATAACATCACCTTATATCAAATGGATGAGAAAAGTGCATTCCTCAATGGTAAGCTTGAGGAAGAAGTATATGTTGCTCAGCCCCCAGGTTTTGAGGATCCAAAGAATCCAGACAAAGTCTTTAGACTAAAAAAGGCTCTGTATGGCCTCAAGCAAGCCCCTCGGGCATGGTATGATACATTGAAGGAATTCCTCATGAAGGAAGGCTTCAAACCTGGTTCACTCGATCCAACTCTTTTCACTAAATCTTATGATAATGAGCTATTTGTGTGTCAAATATATGTCGATGATATTATATCTGGCTGTACTGACAAAAGATACAGTGATGAATTTGCCTACATGATGAGTGAAGAATATCAGATGTCCATGATGGGGGAGCTGAAATTCTTCTTAGGTCTTCAAATTCGTCAACAAAGCAATGGAATCTTCATTTCACAGGAGAAATACCTCAAGGATGTTCTGAGAAAATTCGACATGCACGAATGCAAAGGTGCCAAGACTCCGATGCCTACCAACGGCCACCTCGGCACTGATGAAAATGGTAAAGATTTTGATCAGCAGGTATAGCATTCTATGATTGGCTCTTTATTTTATCTATGTGCATCTAGGCCAGATAGAATGCTTAGTGTTTGCATGTGTGCACGTTTTCAAGCAAAACCGAAGGAATCACACCATAAGGCTATGAAACATATTCTTTGATACTTAGCTCACACACCAATACTAGTATTATGGTATCCCAAGGGCTCCAATCTTCATCTGGTAGGGTATTCTGATTCAGACTATGCTGGTGACCGTGTGGATCGCAAGTCAACTTCTGGCACATGTCATTTCCTTGGAAGATCATTGGTTTGTTGGTCCTCAAAGAAGCAGAACTGCGTATCACTCTCCACTGCTGAAGCTGAGTACATTGCTGCTAGTTCTTGCTGTGCTCAATTGCTATGGATGAAGCAAACCCTCAAGGACTACGGCATCAACATGAAGAATGTACCTCTCTACTGTGACAATGACAGTGCTATCAAGATTGCATACAACCCAGTACAACACTTGAAGACCAAGCACATCCAGATTCGTCATCATTTTCTTCGGGACCATGTCCTCAAGGGCAATATCCTCATCGACCATGTGAAGACTGATGATCAACTGGCAGATATCTTCACTAAGCCCTTGGATGAGAAAAGGTTTTGCAAGTTGCGGTGTGAGCTAAATATCTTAGAGTCTTCAAATGTTTTGTAAAAACATGCACACATCCTAACACTTATGCAAAGTTGATGACTTAGATGCGCAACACATGATGAAACGATTTTCTTCAACTGATGAAGAATGTCACTCTGAATGTGAAGAAATTAACAAAGAAATTGATTCTCAGGGCCCTACAACAATTGTACGCGGCGTCTGTAATTAACATTCTTATATGGTGGGTAACACCACCGCCCAATGTGAAATTCCTCAAGTTGATTTTCTTCAAATGATCAATTTCCTCACAATGCATTCTTCTTCAAAACAGTTGTTCTTCATTGCGATGATCAATGACAAAACCTTCAAAAACACTTGATGACTTTCATTTGACTAGGTAGACTGAGATTTCTAGTCCTCAACAGCATTCACTTATTGCTATTTCTTCAAGTTGATGTTTCTGCTAAGTGAATGTGATCGGACCCTACTTACCCTCTATGCTATACTTATCCAATCTATTCAATTCTTCATATGCGTTCTATTTGAAACTTTGTTCAAAATCCTCACTGCATCCTTGTCAGCTGATGATTTTGTAACGAAAATCCTCAAATCTTCAAAAATTGTTTTCTTTAAAGGCACAGTAACTGAACCCCCACTTCCCACGATCGGATAACCACGATCTCCACTATCTCCACCGCATCGTACGGGAGCTACACGTGTCCTGCGGAGTCGTAGAGGCAGGGGCCATTTGGTCTTAAACTTTTGCGCCAAACAGTAACTTTTGGGCTATAAATATGTCCTTATCCCCCTCGGTATCCTCTTCTTCGCATCATCGCTCTCCTGCCACAGCACACTCCACCGAACCCTAGCGCCACCGCTGGTAGTCTTGTCGCCGGTGAGGAAGAGCTTCACTGCCTCGACCTTTTCGTCGCCAGAATCACGCCGGAGTCAGACCATCTTCGTCCTCTGCCGCCGTAGACGTCCTCTGCCGCCAAGTTAGGGTGCATTGGACACTCGAACGAAGAGCCTCTCCAACACTACTTTATGTGTTCTTCGTACGCACCTTCCAGGGTAAATATATCCCATTTTTACAGCAGATTAGATCTGAAATTTTACATCTTCTATGTGAAATCTGTTTTTCCTCAAGATACGATGAGCACATGATTCCTCAAACACTACCTATCACCACAATCATTGATGAACTAGCTAAGCATCTAAGATTTTCACGAGATTCCTCAATTGTGCGAATTTTCGGATCTGTACAACTCTGGAACCCAAGAACAGTATGCTTAGGCAAATTCCTCAACCACTGGTTATATTCCTCAGACAGTCAAACTTTTTCATTTTCTTCAAATCTGAGAACGTATATGACCTCTCCAAATTCCTCGCAACCATACTTTGTTCACACGTACACACATGTCAGCTGATGAATCTCTCGGTTCTCATCACATTAACTCATTTGCAGCGTTTCTGGAAGAAAGTCTTCAAGGCTCATCAGAATCCTCAAGAGTTCAAAATCATCAGCAAATTCCTCAACTGAAGAAAATGGAGGAAGAGAGAAAACAGAAGGGAGGAAAGAAACTGGAGCAGAACACAGTTGCTGATATCCCTGAGGACATATACTTGGACTATTGTACGCCTGATGATCATGAGACAATGGCCAAGAGAAAAATACGGCTGCAGAAAATTGAACGCCGATGGGCGAAGGAATGGAAGGAGTACAGGTTTGTGACTCCCAAATATGCGAAGAAATTCGCTTTGAAGCCTCCTGGCAGAAGGGCCCCACTTGAGGATCATCAACTAGCACATCCATCAAGCCTCAAAACCATTGATGACTATCCAGATGAAAAGGAAAAGCATCTGGCCAAGCTCAAGAGGCAAGCAGAAGCTGCAGTGAAGAAATTCAATGAATCCGCAGCTGCTGCCTCCGGTGCTGCTCATTCCTCAGCTGCAGAAACCTCAGGCTCAGAGATTCCTCAAATGCAGTCTGCACCAACAATGCCAAAGGCTCCAAAGCCTCAAGAGAAGTCTGTTCAGACTTCTGTCACAAAACCCTCAGCACCAAAACCCTCACAACCAAAACCCTCAAACACCAAAACCATGAGCGCCAAAACCTGGGCACCAATCTCCTCAGTATCAAAATCCTCAGCTCCAACCCCAAAGTCTCAAGAGAAACCAGTACCGAAGCATGTCGTGAAGCCTACGACCGCCAGCTCCAGCTCCTCACTCCCAGCTGCAACTAGCTCGGAGACAAAGTCTTCAACACCTCTTGTGAAGACTTTGACAACTGCTGAACGTGCACCTCTGCCCAGCCCCAGCAAAATCATCACAGTCCCATCTGCATCAGAGGGAAGTGATGAATATGATGATGAAACCCTACAAGCCATAATCAGAAACAAGCATGAAAGGGTAGCACAAGCATCGGGCAGTGCTATTCCTCTGGCCATGGACCCCAAGGTCCTCCTTGACTACATCAATATCTGGTATGAGGACCCAAACACTCCCATTGATGATTTGAAACTTCCTCCTGGCATCAGCCACATGGTGGCCACCATCATAAATGAAGCCAAGTGGAAAGAACAGCAGGCCAGACAGGCAAAGGTTGCAAAGGCCGAAAAGGAGAAATTCCTCAGGCAAAATCTCCTCAAATTTACTCCTGATGCACTGGTGTCAACCCAGGCAGAGCTGCCAGTACTGACTAACAAGTACGCCAAGCTGTCAGATCGCAAAATCATCAAGAGCAATTTCATCAAGCTAGCCACTAGTGCTGTTGATGACTACAACAAGAGAACCGCACCCCCAGCACCAACTCCTCAGCCCTTGGTTGACCAGCCAGCAGATGCATCTCCTGATGAGCAGGAAACTCCTCAAGCTGAGGAAGAACACCAAGAGCGTCGTGTTGATGAACCGGCCATTGAAGAAATCATCACAGAAACTGCAACTGATGAAATTGCAACCACTGATGAGACTGCTCCTAATCCAGCTGCTTCATCAAAGCAGGCTGATGACTATGTTCGAGCTGGTTCCTCACTACCAGCTGAAGAATCTGCAGAAAGAACACCTTCACCAAAAGCTTCAAAGGTGAAGAAGATAATTCCGTCTGCATCAGACGTGAAGAAAACAAGGGCTGCTGAAAAGGAAGCAAAGAAGAGAAAAGCCTCCTCAGCAGTAGAAGAGACAAAGGCAAAGCGCCTCAAAGAAACTGAAGAAACTGCTCCTCTGGACCCAGTGCCTCTCAATGTCGCCCCTTCCTATGAGATGGTCGTCATTGATGACCCAGCAACAAGGGAAAATGAGGAAATGAAGGATGTCGCCTCTGAGGAACACACTGATGAGAAAATTCAGATTGACGACATTCCTCAACCTCCTATTCCTCAGACAGAGACTGCTCTAGCATTAGCTGCACCAGCTGATGAAACTGCTTCTGCCACAAAGCCAGCTGAAGAAAAGCATGCTGAGGAAAATGTACATTCTGAGCAGACTCCTCAAGATGAGGAACAGGCTGACCCAACTCCTCAAAATGAGAAAGAAGCAGAAATTCCTCAGCCTGAAGCTCAGCCAGAGCAAGCATCATCAACCCAGCAAGAAGTACCAGCTGATGAAATTCCTCAACTTGAAGAAAATACTGAAGAAAATGTACCCGCCCAAGACAATGAATTCATTGTGCTCAACCCAAAGACTGCCATTGTTGTCTCCTCCCCCATTCCTCAGCAAAATCTCAAGCCAGTTCAGCGTCAGCCCTTCTCCAAGCGTCCAAAGTTTCAGAAAGAAAATTTCTTTGAGGAACGCATGTATTTCATCGGAGAGAACCCTTATGACAAGCCTCAAATGAGGCATCTGAAGTTTTGGATAAGGACTCAGATGAACTACTATGCCTCTGTGCTCTGTGGACGCAACAAGATATTCCAGCACAGGCACATTCCTCATGTTGAGCTTGAAGAAATACCTTGCATGGAACCAGTCCTCAGCGTACTCCATGATGCAGGTTTGCTTCCTATGTGCTCCGACATATCAGACTGGAACAATGAGCTTATTCTTCAGTTCTATGCCACTCTTCGTATATCTGGCAACCCTGAAGACATCAACAATTGGGTGTTTGATTGGATGACCCAAAACACTCACTACAAGGCTCCTGCTTCTGAACTCCTCAGAGAACTGCCCGTACCAATTCCCTCAGATGGGGTAGTGAAGCTTTTTGGTGAGCGTGAGCTGCCAAATGGAATGATGGAAGTCCTCATGAAGCCTTTGGCTGCATGAAAACTCTCAAGAACCACATTCCTCGTCAATGAGCTCAAGTACACACCCCGCTCTGTCTACAGAATCCTCTGCAGTGTGCTCGAACCAATCAAAGGCCATGATGATGAAGAAGATGTTGTAGGCCTCATGAAGAATATCCTCTTCAACATCATTCACGACATTCCTATCAATACTCATGATTTATTCTTGAGGACTTTGGCCGACAATGCCATGTGCCCCTTTGATCACAAGATATATGCCCCGTGGATCATGAGATTCATCAGGACAAGGACAGGCATCAACTTCCACGCTGATTTCCAAAACCATGTTGGTTATATGCCTCCTATCCGGGTCAACAAGAAGACATTCGAGCCCATTG
This sequence comes from Hordeum vulgare subsp. vulgare, assembly GCF_904849725.1. NCBI lineage: Eukaryota > Viridiplantae > Streptophyta > Magnoliopsida > Poales > Poaceae > Hordeum > Hordeum vulgare. The sequence continues at coordinate 51,468,682 of NC_058522.1, forward strand.
AAGGAAAAGGAAAATATGTGATTAAAGAAGGCAGCAGGCCCCTTGATTGCCAGTTCAAAGAGCCAGAAGCATATTCTTCATGGGATGATACTGAGACTCGTCCAGCAAGCCCAGTTCCTCCTCGCGTGCTGAGCACCAGAGAGCTCCTCCTCAGTCTTCACCAGAAGGTGGATCGCAACCACAAATGGGTCAAACGCTAGTTTGGTGCCATTGTGAAAACCCTCACTGAAACACAGAACTCTGTGAAGATTAATCATCACTATCTGCATGAGGTCTTCGATCGCACCTGGGCTACACTTGCACATCTGAAGACTCAGACTGAGCTTGAAGAAATAAACTTAGAGCAGGACTTTGACTGGTCGTGGCCTCCCAAGAGGAAGTTCAGGCCCATTCCAGTGCCAGACCTTGAAGACAGCTCCTTTTCTTCATTCCGCACCGCTGAATCTGATGAGGAACAACTCGACACTGCAACCGGCCCCAGGAAGAAGACTACTCCCAAGAAGCATCACGGCTCTTCCTCGACCGCCAAGAAATGAAGTCTTCACGGACGTTAGTCCTCAGTTTGTCCCTTTTTGTCACTTGATGACAAAAGGGGGAGAAACTCGAGAGTTAGTCTTCAAGCGGGAAATTTTTGGGGCTTATAAACTATATTAAGGTACAAACTCTTGGCTCTTCTGAAGTTTTTATGTAATGAGGTGTAACTTAAGCCCGATGGTACTCTGACGCTTTTGAACGCTTTTCTTCGCATGCTTATTCCTCAAGTTTTAATGCACGCATGCTGGAATTCGTCAGATAACATTTGCCATCATGCATCTTCATTTTCTTCATATGATATGTTATATGTATGCATGATTTATAAGACTCAGGGGGAGATCTCCATGATATAAATCATCAATGTGCATTTGCTATAAAAGCAAAATCATCAAGGTATGCACATCTTCAGTGGGAGTCTCTCTGAATCTTGTTTTCAAATTCCTCAAATGAGTATTTACACTTCACATTTTTGATCCCTGTTGAAGACTTAACCTAATTGTCATCAACCACCAAAAAGGGAGAGATTGTAAGTGCATCTAGTGCCCCTTAGTGATTTTGGTGGTTTGAAGACTTATAGGTTAAGTATCTAATGTGTTTGTGAGTGTACATAGGATCTATAAGTCATTGAGGAGTTTGAGATATTTGAAGAATATCGACCCCTAAAAATATATGTCTTCAGTTTAAGAAATTGGTTAAAGCTGAAGAAATGAATCGCGAGGAATCTGCGATGAAATTGATATTCCTCATGAAGATACTGATATTGAGAACACCGCTGGTTCCTGAAGAAAATCGTTCTGAACAAATTGAAGCGTGAAGATTTACGTTTTCTGTTTTACTTTCTTCGCATTTGATGAATAGGAACACCGTACTGTTAAAGGGGGTCGAAGTTACACTTCGGAATGAATTTCCTCATGATGCTCAACCCAAGCCTAATCCTACAAAAAGCCTGAAGTGAGGAATATGAGTGACATGAGGACTCTCACAGTTGAGGGTCCCGACCGTTTTGATAACCATGCCAAGTCACTGGTCTTATCCACTCCAACGGTCATATTTTTTAAGGGCATTAGTGTCAAATCATGTCGGGATGCTCCCAGGCTATAAATAGCCACCCCCCACAACCACTAGCTGGTTGGCTGCTCCGTTAGAAACTGACACTTGTCATAAGAGTAACCCAAATTCCTCAGAGCTTTCGAGAGAAAATCATCAGTGAGGAAATACACCACCCACCGAAACCACAAACCAAACCTAGTGATTGAGCATCACTGAAGAAGTTGTTCCTGTGTGGGACTGAAGCCTTTTACCTTTGAGGACTGTGCATCCTCTAGACGGTTAGGCGTCATGGTCTAGAGCAATCCAGCAGTCAATTGTGGATCGCCGGGTGACCAAGTTTGTGAGCGTTTGGAAGTCTTCCCTGAAGACTTACCACGAGTGTTGGGCGAGGATTGTGTGTCCTTAGCTCAAGGAGAATACGGTAGGGACTGTGTGTCCCGGGACTGGGTGTCCTTTGGTTTCAATACCAAGCCGCTCCAAACCAGATGTACAACTGTCACAGCAGTTGGAACTGGGTCATCAACAACAGTCTTCACTGAGAAATGGGTTCTAATTCCTCAACTCTTTACTTTTCCTGTATTGTGTGTTGATGACTTTCACTGTGACTGTTTGAAGAATTTGCTGAAGACTTTCTCTGAATTTCCTCAACCCCAAATTCTTCAAGATAGTTAATCATCATCTGTATTCTGCATGCCTGCTTACTGTGCAATCTGTTTTCACATTCTTCACTCTGTAATACTGCTGTTGTGTACGTTTGCACGTCTGATCCTTTACTGTTTTCGCTGTAAGTTAGTCATTAGTGAGGAATTTCCTCAAAAAGAATTTCCTCAGTGATGAAATTCTAAAAATCTCCTATTCACCCCCCCTCTAGCCGATATAACGCACTTTCAATTGGTATCAGAGCAAGGTACTCCCTTGTTCTGTGTGATTTTGGTTTAACCACCTGGAGTTTTAGTTATGTCGACTGCAGGCATGTTTAAGGTGACTGCAGCATGTCCTACCTATGAAGGAAAGAACTTTCCCTTCTGGAAGAACAAAATGCAAATGCATTTACAAGCTATTGATATTGATCTCTGGTATATTGTGGAAAATGGAGTCCCCATCATCTCTGCCAGTTTCATTGCGGCTGATGTGAAGAAATTCAAGCAACTCGATTCTCAAGCGAAGAACATCATCTCTGGTCATCTGAGCCCTGGCCAGTTTGGAAGAGTAAGTGCATTGGGCTCTGCAACACTGATCTGGGAGAGACTATGCGAAGGTAAATGAAGGAGTATCAACCCAACGTGACTCTCGTGTTGATATTCTTCGCAATCTCTTCAATCGCTTCAAGAGACATGACAATGAAAGCTGCCAAGACACCTTTGATCGCCTCACTGACATATCAAATGAACTGCAAGCACCGGGAGCTCGAGACATCACTGATCACGAAGTTGTGAAGAAACTACTCAGGTCTCTGGATTCTTCATTTGATACTTTAGTTCTGATGATTCAAGAAAGACCAGATTACAAGATGCTTGATCCAGTTGATATACTAGAAAGGCTAAATACTCGTGAATTCCAGCTAGAAGAAAAGAGAGATCTATATGGGCCAAGCTATTCCAGACCACGTGCACTGAAGGCTAGAGCAATTTCCACATCTGAAGACGAAGACACAGACGACAACATTTGTGATCCCGAAGAATTTGGAAAGGAGCTTGCAATGCTTGTGAGGAAATTCCAGAGATTTACACGACAAGGCCAATTCAGTAAATCTTCAAGAAGAGACATGAGGAAATCAGAATCTGCATCTGAGGACTACAAGAAACGAACCTGTCACAAGTGCAAGAAATCAGGTGATTACATTGCTGATTGTCCTCGTTGGGGAAAGGAATCAAAGAAGAAGAAATACGAGGATGACAGTTCTGATGACTCGAAGAAGAAGAAGAAATCTTCAAAATCCTCATCTTCAAAGCCCTCATCGCACAAGAAGACCAGTTTCAGAAAGGCTCGGGCACTTATTGGCAAGGAAATGGACTCCGAGGCAGAATCAGAGGAATGTGATAAAGAAGAGGGTTCTGATGAAGACTCAGAATCAGGACAGGCTAGTCTTGCACTAGCAATCACTTTCGTCAGCAAGTCAATCTTCAATCTTGAAGAAAATGATTGCACCATCCATACTGATGACTATGCTGATGACATCGCTCCAACCTATTGCTTCATGGCAAAAGGTTCAAAGGTATCAAATAATGCCTCCTCCTCTGATTCAAGTGACTGTGAACCTAATGATTATAAGAAACCCAGTTACAGTAAACTTTCTATTATTGCCACTAAACAACAAACTGCTCTGGAAAAGCTTCAGAAACTGCTAGGCAAAAGTGATGATCTGTTGAATGATGAAATGAACCTTATCCAAATCCTCACAGATGACATGAAAAGTCTTCAGTCTAGATTTGATAATCTTCAGGATCGTTATGATACACTCCTCACTGATCATGAGAAGCTTTCCTATGAATTTCTTCAAAGGAAGCTTGATCTTGAGAAGCTGAGGATGTCTCATGATGATCTTCGTATGGAAAATGATTCATTACTAGCTCAACAGATCAACGCTAGTCAAGTTGAATTTATTCCTCCATGTCTTAAATGCATTGAACGCGAAACTGCTGATTCTTCACCAGAATCTTCAAATGCTACCATTGCTACAAATTCTTCAACTGCACCTGTTGTGTCTATTTCCTCACTTGAGGAAAACACAAATGTCACTGATGAAAATGCAGGGTTGAAGGAATTGTACGTGACAGGCATGTACAAAAGCCTCAAAGGACATCAAATCCTTTGTGATGTGCTCAAAAAGCAGATCTTGAATAGGAACCCGAGGAAAGAAGGAATTGCCTTTGAGAGGAAACTAAATGCTGATGGATCTTATTGGAAACCTCAGCAGTATCCCAAAACCTCATGGGTTCCTGCTACTGGGCCTCCTTTTGATCCATCTAATCTAACTGGCTTTTCATGTGAACTATACTATTCCTCAGATGAGTCATTTGATTCCAACTATAAACTGTTCAAAAATCAATCTGGTGAAGTATTTGCTCGATATGTTGGAACTAACTGCAGGAATGGCCCTCCTCTGAGGAAAATCTGGGTTCCCAAAAGCTGTCTTGCATATTATAGTGTATAAAACTGAAGTGCAGGAAATCTTCAAACGATTTTCTTCAAGGGCCTCGACGAACATTGGCATCAAGATCAAACATATCAGGAGTGATAATGGAACCGAGTTCAAAAACACTGGTCTTGATGATTATCTTGATGAACTTGGTATTACTCACGAATTGTCTGCTCTTTATACTCCTCAGCAGAATGGTGTCGTCGAAAGGAAGAACAGGACTTTGGTTGAAATGGCGAGAACCATGCTTGAAGAATATCAGACTCCTCGTCGCTTTGGCCTGAAGCAATCAACACTGCATGCCATATCATCAACAGGGTATATCTTCACAAATTCCTCAAGAAAACCTCATATGAATTCCTCAAGAGAAGATATTTTTCAAAGTAACAACCTAATTTTCACCAGTTTTGCAACATTTTTAAAAGTGGTTTGTGATGTGTTTTGGTGTGAGCTATTTCTTATTTATTCTATTCTCGATGATAGAATTACCGAGTGACGAAGGATTTGGAGCGGAAGACCTCGAAGACCCAGGATCCCTAGCTGACCAAGGCAAATAGCCCTTTGACCATGACTTGAGCATATGAATTGATGCATGCTAGATTAGCAAGTACTTTTCCGTTGCATGTGATAATAATGCCGGTTCATCATTGGTGTGATGGTACCGAAGGCTTCTTCGAAGCACTTGCATGATGGTGATGTTATACATATGGATCCTCGGAGCACAAGCATGATGAGCCTGACCCTACCATCTATGAGGATCATGATACTGTCATGCTGACTAGTAGAATTAAAGAACCATTGCATTGAGCTTGACCCTACCCCTTGAGGGTCATGCTAATACCATGTTGACAAGTAAAAGTATATTATCATGAGCATGATGATGAGTTAAATCAAGAGTTTATGAAAACCCCGTCGGGTGCCACTAATGCCCGAGGGTGATGATGACTTGGTGGTCACTTTTGGTGAAGTGATGCACCGGTGTTTTGGGTGAGTATGCTTTCAGAAATTGGATTAGATTTATGATGTGTCGACCGTCCCAACCTTACCAGTACGACCACGATACCCCTTATGGGACGGGGCTTTGTTGATTACTCTGGTCGGTACTAGCAAAGAGCCACATTACTAGTGGCGGGAGTGATTGTGCCAGGTAGGACGACTATGCCATTATTATGAGTTCCAGGCACACCGTTGGTCCCTGCATGGTAGATAATGTCCAGAGTCGATGCTCGTAAGACGTACAACATGTGGGTTGGGTACCAATCGAGTGGACCTCTTTGTCTAGTATCGTCAGGGGAAAGATGATGATTGGGTACTTACCTCGGGTATATGTGATATACCGCGAGTCGTGGATGACACGGAAGTTTCTCGGATCTCGTGGGCCAGCGTACTATCTGTGCAGAGTGTAAACTATTCGAATAGCCGTGTCCACGGTCAAGGATAGTTGGGTAATCCTGCTTAAACTACGTCCTGGTATTTCTGCATAAACCAAGTGCGTGTGAGTGTGTATTTGGTGTTAAAAAGGTGTTGTTATAAAGATAATAATATGACAAGTCCGATGACTTGGCATATAGGGTAAACCCGGATGGTTTAGCCCTCAGCTGATACATTGAGGTTATGACAAGTCCGATGCCTGGGCATATAGGGTGAAACAGGATGGTTCAACCCTTAGCAGATATGTTGATATCAGTAACGTGTTCTTCAAAAGTAATTCTTTAACTTGATGCATATTCATGATCATTCTATCCAGATGAGATACACTAGAAATGCATGATATTTTCATCCTTCACTTTCATTGTTCATATCATGGGCTGTTGGCGAGTACATTCAAAGTACTCATTGGCTTTGTGTTTTCCACACATTCATAATTCTGTTATGATTGTGTTTTTTTTGCGTTTGTGCCAAGCAAAACCGTTATGATTAGTCTTGGGGATGATCGTTTGGTCATGCTGGAAAAGACAGAAACTTTCTCCTCACGAAAAGAATTTTCTTTTTTTTGTAAGAGCTTTTGAGTTGATTATTTTTGTTGCTGATTGCTACACAAATTCTTCAGACTTTCGTAATTTTTAAGAATTGTTCAAGTACCAGAGGTATCCGAAACATACGGATTGCTACAGACTGGTCTGCTGTTCACAGATTCTGTTTTTTGTTGTGTTGGTTGCTTATTTTGATGAAACTATGGATAGTATCGGGGGGTATTAGCCATGGAAGATTGAAAGTACAGTAACCCAACATCAGCACAAGTAGAATTTAAGTTTTCTACAGTACCTAAGGAAGTGATGGTTTGCTTTCTTGTACTAATGTTATCACGAATTTCTGTTTAAGTTTCGTGTTGTGAAGTTTTCAAGTTTTGGGTGAAGTTCATATGGACAAAAAGATAAAGAGTGGAAAGAGCTCAAGCTTGGGGATGCCCAAGTCACCCCAAGAGATTCAAGGATGCCGTAAAAGCCTAAGTTTGGGGATGCCCCGGGAAGGCATCCCCTCTCTCGTCTTCAATCCATCTGTAAAGTTACTTGGGGCTATATTTTTATTCACCACATGTTATGTGTTTTTTCTTGGAGCGTCTTGTATCGTAGGTGTCTGTTTTTTGTTGTGTCACAATCATCCTTGCTGCACACCTAGAGAGAGAGACATGCACTCAACGTGATTTTGTCGAGCTTCACTTATATCTTTCGGTAGACAATTCAGCTCACATGTGCTTCACTTATATCTTTTGAGCTAGATACTTTTGCTCTGTGTGCTTCACTTATATTTATTAGAGCCCAGCGGTGCGTGGCTTGGTAGTTTATCTGTGCTATGAAAGTAGTCTCCAAAGGGCTAGTTATCCAATGGGATACGAAAACTTCCACCTTCATGTGCATTGAATAGTTAGAGAAGTTTGATTCATCTCAATTAGTTTTGAGTTGTGGTTATGGTAATATTGAAGTCATCCTAGTAAGGTGTTGTGGATCTAGAAATACTTTTGTTGAAGTTAGTGATTCCCGTAGCATGCACGTATAATGAACCGCTATGTGATGAAATCTGAGCATGATTAGTCTATATATTGTCATCCTTTGCGTGGCGGTCGGGATCGCGCGATGGTTTATACCTACCAACCCTTCCCCTAAGAGTATGCGTTGAATGCTTTGTTTCGATTACTAATAAAACTTTTGCAACAAGTATATGAGTTCTTCATGACGAATGTTGAGTCCATGGTTTAGATGCACATTCACCTTCCACCATCACTATCTTCTTAGTGTCGCGCAACTTTCGCCGGTGCACAAAACCCACCATTAGCCTCCCTCAAAACAGCCACCATACCTACCTATTATGGCTTTTTCAAAGTCATTCCGAGATATATTGCCATGCAACTACCACCATGACATGTGCCACCACATCTACATTGCCTTTGCACGATCGTAAGATAGCTAGCATGTTGTTTCCATTGATGTCTATGCCATGCTAAATCATTGCCACGGTACACTACCGAAGGCATTCCATATAGAGTCATAGTTGCTCTAACTTTTGAGTTGAACGTGTGATGATAATCATTATTGAAGCATTGTCCCATGTGAGGAAATAAAAGAGGCCAAAGAAGCCTATAAGAAAAAGAGGCCAACGAGCCCACCAAAAAAAGAGAAAAAGAGAGAAGGGACAATGCTACCACTTTTTCCACACTTATGCATATTAAGCACCATGATCTTCATGATTGAGAGTCTCTTGTTTTGTCACCACCATATAGCTAGTGGGAAATTTTCATTATATAACTTGCCTTGTATATTCCAATGATAGGCTTCCTCAAAATTGCCTTAGGTTTTCGTGAGCAAGCAAGTTGGATGCACACCCACTAGTTTTCTCTAACAGCTTTCACATACTTGTATCTCTAGTGCATCATTTGTATGGCAATCCCTACTCATTCACATTGATATCTATTGAGGAGCATCTCCACAGCTCATTGATATGCCTAGTTAATGTGACTATCTTCTCCTTTTTTGTCTAGCAACCTCCACCACATTCCACACCATCTATAGTGCTATAACCATAGCTCATGCTCATGCATTGCGTGAGAGTTGAAAATGTTTGAGAAAGTAAAGGTGTGAAACAATTACTTGGCCAATACCGGGGTTGTGCATGATTTAAATTCGTTGTGCAATGAAGATAGAGCATAGCCAGACTATATGCTTTTGTAGGGATAACTTTCTTTTGGTCTTGTTATTTTGAAAGTTCATGATTACTTTGCTAGTTTGCTTGAATTATTATTGTTTCCACATCAATAGAAAACTATTGTTTTGAATCTAATGGATCTGAACATTCACGTCACATAAGAGGAATTACAGAGGACACCTATGCTAGGTAGAATGAAAGCATCAAAAATTCATTCTTATCACTTCCCTACTCGAGGACGGGCAGGAGTTAAGCTTGGGGATGCTTGATACGTCTCAAACGTATCTATAATTTTTTATGGTTTCACGCTGTTATCTTTCCTTCTTTGTATGTTTTATGTACCTTTTTATATCTTTTTGGGACTCACTTATTAATTCAGTGCCAAGTGCCAGTTCCTATTTTTTCCGTGTTTTTGACTCTTTTCAGATCTGATTTTGGAACGGAGTCCAAATGGAAGAAAAACCCTGAAATGATTTTTTCCCGGACGGAAGAAGTCCAGGGGGCTTTTGGGCCAAGCCAGGTGGGCTCCACGGAGCCCACAAGCCCCCACTCAGCCACCAGGGGGAGGCGGCGGTGGGCAGGCTTGTGGCCTCCCTGGCCGCCCCCTGACCTAGGTCTTTGGCCTATAAATTCCCAAATATTCCACACAAAATCAGGGGAGCCTCGAAAATACTTTTCCGCCGCCACAAGCTTCCGTTTCCGCGAGATCTCATCTGGAGACCCTTCTCGGCGCCCTGCCGGAGGGGACTTTGGAGTTGGAGGGCTTCTATATCATCATCATCGCCCCTCCAATGACTCGTGAGTAGTTCACTTCAGACCTACGGGTCCGTAGTTAGTAGCTAGATGGCTTCTCCTCTCTCTTGGATCTTCAATACAAAGTTCTCCATGATCTTCATGGATATCTACCCAATGTATTCTTCTTTGGCGGTGTATTTGTCGAGATCCGATGAATTGTGGACTTGTGATCAGATTATCTATGATATATATTTGAGCCTTTGCTGATTTCTTATATGCATGATTTGATATCCTTGTAAGTCTCTCCGAGTCTTGGGTTTTGTTTGGCCAACTAGATCTATGATTCTTTCAATGGGAGAAGTGCTTGGTTTTGGGTTCTACCATGTGGTGACCTTTCCCAGTGACAGTAGGGGCAGCAAGGCACACATCAAGCAGTTTCCATCATGGGTAAAAAGATGGGTTATTTATCATTGGTTTGAGATTATCCCTCTACATCATGTCATCTTGCTTAAGGCGTTACTCTGTTCTTCTGGACTTAATACACTAGATGCATGCTGGATAGCGGTCGACGTGTGGAGTAATAGTAGTAGATGCAGAAAGTATCGGTCTACTTGTTGCGGACGTGATGCCTATAGAAATAATCATTGCATAGATATCATCACGACTCTGCACAGTTCTATCAATTGCTCGACAGTAATTTGTTCACCCACCGTCTACTTGCTTTCATGAGAGAAGCCACTAGTAAACACTACGGCCCCCGGGTCTATTCACATCCATCGTTTACAACTCCGCTATTACTTTGCTTTGTTACTTTGTTGCTTTCAGTTCTCACTTGGCAAACAATCTATAAGGGATTGACAACCCCTTCATAGCGCTGGGTGCAAGCTTTTGTGTTTGTGCAGGATCTTGAGATACTCCTCCGCCGGATTGATACCTTCGTTCTCAAACAGAGGGAAATACTTACCTCCGCTGTGCTACATCATCCTCTCTGCTTCGAGGGAACACCAACGCAGAAGGGTTCCTGGTGTCGTCAACGTGCCCATTTCTGGCGCCACTGGAAGGTCTTTTGTGCAGCAGCATAACGGACATTAGAAGCATTCCCGCGCCATTGCCGGGGATCCTTTTGAAACATCACCTCCCAACAAGCGCTTTTTTAACGCCCTTAGCTAGGCATTTAATGATGCTCTCACAAAAGACAAGAATTGAAGCACAACGAGAGCATCCTAAAGCATGTGAAAATCACATCTAAGTCTAACATACTTCCTATGCATAGGCATTTTATAGGAAAACAAATTGTCAAGACAACCAATAGTTGCCATATGCAAGGAAGAAGAACGAGACAATAGCAATCTCCACACAACGAGAGGTAATTTGGTAACATGAAAGTTTCAACCACAATAGTTTCCTCTCTCATAGCAATTACATGTGGTATCATATTCGAATTCAACAATGTAACTATCACATAGGATATTCATTTCATGATCCACATTCATGCAAAATTGACGCTCTTCAAGAATAGTGGGATTATCATCAAATAAAGTCATGACTTCTACAATCCCACTTTCAATATTGTTGCAAATATCATACTCATCATGAGGCTTAAACAAATTTTCAAGATCATAAGAAAGATCATCACCCCAATCATGATTATTGCAACAAGTAGGGGACATAGCAACACTAGCATCCCCAAGCTTAGGGTTTTGTATATTTTAGCATGATTTTCACTAATAGGATTTATAGTGAAACCATTGCAATCATGCTTTTCATCCAAGGAGCCCTCGTGAATCACTTCATAAATTTCTTCCTCACAATTTTCAGATTCACGCCTCTCACGCAAAACTCCATAGAGATAGTCAAGTGTCCTCAACTCACTAGCAATTCGTTCCACAAGAGTGGGTCTCTTAAAGAGATTAACAAACGAAGATGTAAGCATATTGAAGGCACATGGCACACAAGCGAACAGAAAGCAAGCGAGAGAAAAGGGCGAACGAAAAAGGGCAAAGGAGAAAGGCAAATGGAAACGACAAATGTGAAGTGGGGGAGAGGAAAACGAGAGGCAACTAGCAACAAATGTAAATGCAAGAGAAGAGTTTGTGAGACCTACTTGGATAGATCTTGATTTCTCCTCCTCGGCAATGGCGCCAGAAATACTTCTGATGTCAGCTGTTCTTCCCTGGCAACGGCGCCAGAAATGCTTCTGCTACTGGAACAAAACACCTTCCAGCGGCGCCATAAATAGGAGTGTTACTTGATACTCCTCAGCAATGGCACCAGGAATCCTTGAGCTGCGACTATGCCTTAAGGGACTTCCTAGGCAAGTATGCAAAGGATTTCCCCCGTCGCCTTGGAGCCTTGTGTTGGTGTTCCCTCGAAGCGGAAAGGGTGATGTAGTACAGCGGTGGTAAGTATTTCCCTCAGTCTAAGAACCAAGGTATCAGTCCACTGGAAGACTATCTCAAGATGCTGCACAAACACAAAAACTTGCTCCCAACGCTATGAAGGGGTTGTCAATCCCTTATAGATTGTTTGCCAAGTGAGAACTGAAAGCAACAAAGTAACAAGGCAAAGTAAAAGCGGAGGTGTAAACGATGGATCTGAATAGACCCGGGGGCCGTAGTGTTTACTACTAGCTTCTCTCATGAAAGCAAGTAGACGGTGGGTGAACAAATTACTGTCGAGCAATTGATAGAACCGCGCAAAGTCATGACGATATCTATGCCATTATTATATCTATAGGCATCACGTCCAAAACAAGTAGACCGATGCTTTCTGCATCTACTACTATTACTCCACACGTCGACCGCTATCCAGCATGCATCTAGTGTATTAAGTCCGTAAGAATAGAGTAACGCCTTAAGCAGGATGACATGATGTAGAGGGATAATCTCAAACCAATAATAAAAATCCATCTTTTTACCCTTGATGGCAACTACTTGATGTGTGCCTTCCTTCCCCTACTGTCACTGGGAAAGGTCACCACATGGTAGAACCCAAAACCAAGCACTTCTCCCATTGCAAGAATCATAGATCTAGTTGGCAAAACAAAACCCAAGACTCGGAGAGACTCACAAGGATATGAAATCATGCATATAAGAAATCAGCAAAGACTCAAATATATATCATAGATAATCAGATCACAAATCCACAATTCATCGGATCTCGATAAACACACCGCCAAAGAAGATTACATCGGATAGATCTCCATGAAGATCACGGAGAACTTTGTATTGAAGATCCAAGAGAGAGTAGAAGCCATCTTGCTACTAACGAGTCATTGGAGGGGCGATGATGATGATGAATAAGCCCTCCGACTCCAAAGTTCCCTCCGGCAGGGCGCCGGGAAGGGTCCCCAGATGAGATCTCGCGGAAACGGAAGCTTGCGGCGGCGGAAAAGTATTTTCGAGGCTCCCTTGATTTTTTACTGAATATTTGGGAATATATAGGCCAAGGATCTAGGTCAGGGGGCGGCCAGGGAGGCCACAAGACCTGCCACCGCCGCCTCCCCCCTTGTGGCGGAGTGGGGGCTTGTGGGCTCCCTGGAGCCCACCTGGCTTGGCCCAAAGGCCCCCTGATCTTCTTCCGTTCAGGAAAAAATCATTTCGGGGTTTTTCTTCCATTTGGCCTCCGTTCCAAAATCAGATCTGAAAAGAGTCAAAAACACAGAAAAAACAGGAACTGGCACATGGCACTGAATTAATAAGTTAGTCCCAAAAAAGATATAAAAGGTACATAAAACATCCGAAGAAGACAATAAAACAGCGTGACACCATCAGAAATTGTAGATACGTTTGAGACATATCAAGTATCCCCAAGCTTAACTCCTTCTCGTCCTCGAGTAGGGGAAGTGATAAAGAATGAGTTTTTGATGCTTTCATGCTACCTAGCATAGGTGTCCTTTTTAATTCCTCTTATGTGATGTGAATGTTCAGATCCATTAGATTCAAAACAATAGTTTGCTATTGACGTGGAAACAATAATAATTCAAGCAAACTAGCAAGGTAATCATGAACTTTCAAAATAACAAGGCCAAAAGAAAGTTATCCCTAGAAAAGCATATAGTCTGGCTATGCTCTATCATCATTGCACGACGAATTTAAATCATGCACAACCCCGGTATTGGCCAAGTAATTTTTTCACACCTTTACTTTCTCAAACCTTTTCAACTCTCATGCAGTCATGAGCGTGAGCCATGGTTATAGCACTATAGATGGTGTGGAATGTGGTGGAGGTTGCAAGACAAAAAGGAGAAGATAGTCACATTAACTAGGCATATGAATGAGCTTTGGAGATGCTCATCAATAGATATCAATGTGAATGAGTAGGGATTGCCATACAAATAATGCACTAGAGCTACGAGTATGTGAAAGCTCTTAAAGAAAACTAGTGGGTGTGCATCCAACTTGCTTGCTCACAAAGACCTAAGGCAATTTTGAGGAAGCCTTTCATTGGAATATACAAGCCAAGTTATATAATGAAAATTTCCCACTAGCTATATGGTGGTGACAAAACGAGAGACTCTCAATCATGAAGATCATGGTGCTTAATATGCACAAGTGTGGAAAGTGGTAGCATTGTCCCTTCTCTCTTTTTCTCTTTTTTTATTTGGTGGGCTCTTTGGCCTCTTTTTTTGTGTGGGCTTCTTTGGCCTCTTTTATATCCTCACATGGGACAATGCTCCATTAATGATGATCATCACACTTTCAACTGAAAACTTAGAGCAACGATGACTCTATATGGAATGCCTACGGTAGTGTACCGTGGCAATGATCTAGCATGGCATAGACATTAATGGAAACAGCATACTAGCTATCTTACGATCATGCAATGGCAATGTAGACATGGTGGCACATGTCATTGTGGTAGTTGCATGGCACTATATCTCGGAATGACTTTGAAAAAGCCATAGTATGTAGGTATGGTGGTTGTTTTGAGGAAGGCTAATGGTGGGTTTTGTGCACCGGCGAAAGTTGCACCACACTAAGAAGATAGTGATGGTGGAAGGTGAAAGTGCATTTAAACCGTGGACTCAACATTAGTCATGAAGAACTCATATACTTATTGCTAAAGTTTTATTAGTAATCGAAACAAAGCATTCAACGCATACTCCTAGGGGAAGGGTTGGTAGGTACAAAACATCGCGCGATCCCGACCGCCACGCAAAGGATGACAATCAATATACTAATCATGCTCAGATTTCATCACATAGCGGTTCACCATACGTGCATGCTACGGGAATCACCAACTTCAACACAAGTATTTCTAGATCCACAACACCTTACTAGGATGACTTCAATATTACCATAACCACAACTCAAAACTAATTGAGATGAATCAAACTTCTCTAACTATTCAATGCACATGAAGGTGGAAGTTTTCGTATCCCTTTGGACAACTACCCCTTTTGAGACTACTTTCAAAGCATAGATCAACTATCAAGCCACGCACCGCTGTGCTCTAAAAGATATAAGTGAAGCACATAGAGCAAAAGTATCTAGCTCAAAAGATATAAGTGAAGCACATGTGAGCTGAATTGTCTACCAAAAGATATAAGTGAAGCTCGACAAAATCACGGTGAGTGCATGTCTCTCTCTCTAGGTGTTTAGCAAGGATGATTGTGACACAAAAAAAATAAAAAACTCCTACGATACAAGATGCTCCAAGCAAAAACACATAACATGTGGTGAAGAAAAATATAGCCCCAAGTAACGTTACCGATGGATTGAAGATGATAGAGGGGATGCCTTCCAGGGGCATCCCCAAGCTTAGGTTTTTACAGCATCCTTTAATCTCTTGGGGTGACGTGGACATCCCCAAGCTTGATCTCTTGCCACTATTTATCTCTTTGTCCATAAGAACTTCACCCAAAACTTAAAAACTTCACAACACGAAACTTAAACAGAAACTTGTGATAACATTAGTACAAGAAAGCAAACCACCACTTCCTTAGGTACTGTAGAAAAATTAAATTCTACTTGTGCTGATGTTGGGTTACTGTACTTTCAATCTTCCATGGCTAATACCCCCCGATATTATCCATAGTTTCATCAAAATAAGCAACCAACACAACAAAAAACAGAATCTGTTAACAGCAGACCAGTCTGTAGCAATCTGTATATTTCGTATACCTCTTGTACTTCAATTTTTTTGATAAATTTCGACAGTCTGAATAATTTGCGTAGCAATCAGCAAAAAAAAGAATCAACTCAACATCTCTTATTGAAAAAAACGAAAATTATTTTCGTGAGGAGAAAGTTTCTGTCTTTTCAGCATGACCAAACGATCATCCCCAAGACTAATCATAACGGTTTTGCTTGGCACAAACGCAAAAAGAAACACAAAAAACACAATCACAACAGAATTATTGAAGTGTGGAAAACACAAAATAACAGAAAAAGGATAGATTCGTTGGGTTGCCTCCCAACAAGCGCTTTTGTTTAACGCCCTTAGCTAGGCATTCAATGATGCTCTCACAAAAGACAAGAATTGAAGCACAACGGGAGCATCCTAAAGCATGTGAAAATAACATCTAAGTCTAACATGCTTCCTATGCATAGGCATTTTATAGGAAAACAGATTGTCAAGACAACCAATAGTTGCCATATGCAAGGAAGAAGAAAGAGACAATAGCAATCACTACACAACGAGAGGTAATTTGGTAACATGAAAGTTTCTACCACAATATTTTCCTCTCTCATAGCAATTACATGTGGGATCATATTCGAATTCAATAATGTAACTATCACATAGGATATTCTGTTCATGATCCACATGCATGCAAAGTTGACGCTCTTCGAAAATAGAGGGATTATCATCAAATAAAGTCATGACTTCTCCAATCCCACTTTCAATATTGTTGAAAATATCATACTCATCATGAGGCTTAAACAAATTTTCAAGATCATAAGAAAGATCATCACCCCAATCGGGATTATTGCAACAAGTAGGGGACATAGCAAAACTAGCATCCCCAAGCTTAGGGTTTTGCATATTTTTAGCATGATTTTCACTAATAGGATTTATAGTGAAACCAGTGCAATCATGCTTTTCATCCAGGGAGCCCTCGTGAATCACTTCATAAATTTCTTCCTCACAATTTTCTGATTCACGCCTGTCACGCAAAACTCCATAGAGATAGTCAAGTGTCCTAAACTCACTAGCAATTCGTTCCACAAGACTGGGTCTCTTAAAGAGATTAACAAGCGAAGATGCAAGCATATTGAAGGAACATGGCACACAAGCGAACAGAAAGCAAGCGAGAGAAAAGGGCGAACGAAAAAGGGCAAAGGAGAAAGGAAAATGGAAACGGCAAATGTGAAGTCGGGGAGACGAAAACAAGAGTTAACTGGCAACAGAAGTAAATGCAAGAGAAGAGTTTGTGAGACCTACTTGGATAGATCTTGATTTCTCCTCCCCGGCAACGGCGCCAGAAATATTCCTGATGTCAGTTGTGCTTCCGTGGCAACGACGCCAGAAATGCTTTTGCAACTGCGCAAAAGACCTTCCAACGGCGCCAAAAATAGGAGTGTTACTTGATACTCCTCAGCAACGGCACCAGGAATCCTTCAGCTGCCGCTACGCCTTAAGGGCTTCCTAGGCAAGTATGCAAAGGATTTCCCCCGTGGTCTTGGAGCCTTGCGTTGGTGTTCCCTCGAAGCGAAAAGGGTGTTGTAGCACAGCGGTGGTAAGTATTTCCCTCAGTTTGAGAACCAAGGTATCAATCCAGTGGAGGAGTATCTCAAGATCCTGCACAAACACAAAAACTTGCTCCCAACGCTATGAAGGGGTTGTCAATCCCTTATAGATTGTTTGCCAAGTGAGAACGGAAAGCAACAAAGTAACAAAGCAGAGTAAAAGTGGAGGTGTAAATGATGGATGTGAATAGACCAGGGGGCCGTAGTGTTTACTAGTGGCTTCTCTCATGAAAGCAAGTAGACGGTGGGTGAACAAATTACTATCGAGCAATTGATAGAACCACGCAAAGTCGTGACGGTATCTATGCCATGATTATATCTATAGGCATCACGTCCAAAACAAGTAGAGCGATACTTTTTCATCTACTACTATTACTCCACACGTCGACTCCTATGCAGCATGCATCTAGTGTATTAATTCCATAAGAACAGAGTAACGCCTTAAGCAAGATGACATGATGTAGAGGGATAATCTCAAACCAATGATAAAAACCCCATCTTTTTACCCTTGATGGAAACTACTTGATGTGTGCCTTGCTGCCCCTACTGTCACTTGGAAAGGTGACCACATGGTAGAACCCAAAACCAAGCACTTCTCCCGTTGCAAGAATCATAGATCTAGTTGGCCAAACAGAACCCAAGACTCGGAGAGACTTACAAGGATATCAAATCATGCATATAATAAATCAGCAAAGACTCAAATATATATCATAGATAATCTGATCACAAATCCACAATTCATCGGATCTCGACAAACACACCGCCAAAGAAGATTACATCGGATAGATCTCCATTAAGATCATGGAGAACTTTGTATTGAAGATCCAAGAGAGAGAAGAAGCCATCTAGCTACTAACTACGGACCCGTAGGTATGAATTGAACTACTCACGAGTCATTGGAGGGGCGATGATGATGATGAAGAAGCCCTCCATCTCCAAAGTCCCCTCCGGCAGGGCGCCGGGAAGGGTCTCCAGATGAGATCTCGCGGAAACGGAAGCTTGCGGCGGCGGAAAAGTATTTTTGAGGTTCCCCTGATTTTTTGCTGAATATTTGTGAATATAAAGGCCAAGGATCTAGGTCAGGGGGCGGCCAGGGAGGCCACAAGCCCTGCCACCGCCGCCTCCCCCTGGTGGCGGAGTGGGGGCTTGTGGGCTCCCTGGAGCCCACCTGGCTTGGCCCAAAGCCCCCATGATCTTCTTCCGTTCGGGAAAAAAATCATGTCGGGGGTTTTCTTCCGTTTGGACTCTGTTCCAAAATCAGATCTGAAAAGAGTCAAAAACACAGAAAAAACAGGAACTGGCACTTGGCACTGAATTAATAAGTTAGTCCCAATAAAAGATATAAAAGGTACACAAAACATCCAAAGAAGACAAGATAACAGCGTGAAACCATCAAAAATTATGGATACGTTTGAGACGTATCAAGCATCCCCAAGCTTAACTCCTGCTCGTCCTCGAGTAGGGAAGTGATAAAGAATGATTTTTTGATGCTTTCATGCTACCTAGCATAGGTGTCCTTTGTAATTCCTCTTCTGTGATGTGAATGTTCAGATCCATTAGATTCAAAACAATAGTTTTCTATTGACATGGAAACAATAATAATTCAAGCAAACTAGCAAGGTAATCATGAACTTTCAAAATAACAAGGCGAAAAGAAAGTTATGCCTACAAAAGTATATAGTCTGGTGATGCTCTATCATCATTGCACAACGAATTTAAATCATGCACAACCCCGGTTTTGGCCAAGTAATTGTTTCACAGCTTTACTTTCTCAAACCTTTTCAACTCTCATGCAATACATGAGCGTGAGTCATGGTTATAGCACTATAGATGATGTGGAATGTGGTGGAGGTTGCAAGACAAAATTGAGAAGATAATCACATTAACTAGGCATATCAATGAGCTATGGAGTTGCACATCAATAAATATCAATGTGAATGAGTAGGGATTGCCATACAAATGATGCACTAGAGCTACGAGTATGTGAAAGCTCTTAAAGAAAACTAGTGGGTGTGCATCCAACTTGCTTGCTCACAAAGACCTAAGGCAATTTTGAGGAAGCCTATCATTGGAATATACAAGCCAAGTTATATAATGAAAATTTCCCACTAGCTATATGGTGGTCACAAAATGACAGACTCTCAATCATGAAGATCATGGCGCTTAAGATGCACAAGTGTGGAAAGTGGGGAACTAGGACTGTGCCTACTTTCTCACTGGATATTCCTCCGAATAAGGTAAGCTACTGCACTTTACGTTCGAGTGATTTTCTTTAGTGTCTCGTTACTTGTTTATAATGTGATCTTCTCCATTTGGCAGGCTTTTACCTAGATAGTCAGCTCTTTCCCGGTGGTTGATCGAATGCCCATTGAACTGGAGAGCGACACTGAGCATCCGGAGGGCTCGGATGCAGGGGACAATGAAGGTGATGATGATGAAGACGATGAGGAGGAGGTGGAGGAGAGGGACGACGATGATCGTGGGGATGAGGCGGAGTCCTCATTGTTGGATGTGGTCCCGCCTGAGGCCCACAACACGGCGCGCGAGGATCCAAAGACCCCTGCTGGCACCTTGAGAACCCCAAGGGTGACACAGCCGAGTGTATCGGCAATGCCGACCCGCATTTCCAAACGGTGCCTGAGTGAGGCTACGAATCCGCCAGAGAAGACTACCAAACTTCCCAAGGTCACAAACTCCAAGCCTCCGAAGGCTATCCTACCATGCATCATGGTCGATGTGCCCATCGCTTCGGCATAAGTTTCGTCGTCGCATGACTTTGTCTTTGTTGGCTATGTTTCGCCGAATGATTGTTGTATTCTTGTTGTGTTCATTGCAGAGGTGATACTGCAACCGGTTCTTTGGAAGCTTAGGCCACTAACACGGGGAAAACTGACGCTGATGCTGCTTCTTCCAAAGGTATGTCTTGCTTTTTTTGAAGGTTCACTAGGTATTCGGCGCTTGGCCATTTAACCTTTGTGAACATGTGCAGAGCCACGGAACGTGGTTGAACTTGACCATGAGGCTTCTTCTGTAGTTGAAATGGCGCCCAAGCAGGACACCACTCCTATCCGAGTGGTTTCCAGAACCAAGACTTCTGTGGCCCGTGAGACCACCTCGGCCTGGACGTCACTCGGAATGGGTCCGTTGCCTTCTCCATCGGATCGCCACACGTTCCAGCTCCACCACATCACCGAGGATCAGGATGAGGTATGCAAGGAAGCCTTGGCTCAGCTGGACGTGATGGTCGGATGATTAAAGGAGGCGTATGACGCCAGTGAGGCCGTGGCCAATAATGTCTGGGTAAATTTGTATTCGAGTGTGTATCCCGAGTGAGTACACACCCACTGGGTGTTGGTGTTGCTTTACAGTGGGGGTGTGCTGAGCGCACCCACTGGCTGTAGTCCCCAATGCTACTGTCGGCTGAGTTAGTCGGAAGTAGTCTCAGCTTCTTTGCTTTTTCGATTGACAGAATATAGGGGTACAAAGTCCTTGCCTTTCTTCCATCCTTCTAGTGGGGGCGCGCTGAGCGCACTCCCTGGGTGTAGTCCCCGAGGCTACTCTCGGCTGAGTCAGTCGACAGTATTCTCAGTTTCTGTGCTTTTCCGATTGAGAAAATCAAGGGGGTATAGAGCCCTTGCCTTTCTTCCGTCCTTCTAGTGGGGGCGCGTTGATCGCACCCACTTGGTGTAGTCCCCGAGGCTACCATCGACTGTGGCAGTCGGCGGTAGTCAATGAATTGTGACATAATGCAATGCCATGGAAGACTTCTTGTAGTCCCCGAGCCTACCATCGACTTTTCGTATATGTTGATTGTAGACTTCTTGTGGACCCGTTGGCCGTGATGACGCCATTGAAGAAGAGTTGCAGGGACTCCGACTGAACCTCGATGCTGAGAAGGCCAGTAACAAGCGATTGGAGTGGGAAAAGCGGACGGTTGAAGGTATGTCGTTGCAATCCAATTTACACTCTATTCGGTCGTCTTTCCTTATCCGATTGAGGTTGTCCTGTCAGATCACCTTTCTGAGAGGCTGAAAAATTCCATTTCTCTAGTGACCGGAAAGGACGTTCTTGAAAAGAGGGACGACGAACTCGCAACCAATTGGAAGGAGATCAAGCAGAAGACACTGGCAACTGGGTCCAAGCTCAAGACGGTTGGCACTCTGGAGGAAGAAAATCAGCTCCTGAAGGACGACGCTGAGAAGACCACGGCAGAGCATGTTGAACTGAAGAGGAATTATTCCGAATGGGAAACCAACCTCAAGAATGCCACTGCCAAGAAAGTTGAGTTGGAGCAGTTCGTTGAGGACTTCAGTGTAGAACTCTACGAGAAGCTCCAAGGTGCGTGGAGTGTTCTTATGTTTTCCCACGATCATTCTGAAGCCTTGGACTAACGATTCTCATCTTTCGTTTTCTGTCAAGTGCAGCCTTTGCTGCTGAAGCTGAGGAGGAGACGTCCCGGATCGAGAAGGAGATCGATCCCAAGAGAGTGCTTCTAAAGGATAGCCCTACCTTGTCTCTCCTCCGACTGGTGGAACATTTCGGGTACGTGATGTCTTGTTTCCAGCTTCTTCAGTCGGCTGTTAGAGAGATCGACCAGGAGAAGGCGCCTGAGGACGCTCCTATGAAGGATTCTCAAACTATCGTGAGCCGAGTGAAGTCCATCCCTGGTGAGCTCAACTTGTGGAAGAAATCATTAGCGAGGGCTGGAGCCGACATTGCCCTCTAGCTCGTCCACATCCATTGCAAGGGAGTGGACGAAGAGAAGTTGAAGAATATTCAGGTCATGCACCGAAAGAGCGCCATGTTTGAAGACTTTCATGGATATGTTCATGGCGACGGCCAGACGGATCGCGGAGGGCATCGACCTCGATACCTTCTTTGAAGCGATGGAGTCTTCAGCCTCCAAATGAAACTCGGAGGAAAAAACATTAAGTTGAACTCTGGGCCAGCTCTTTTACGCACCAACAGTTGAACTATATCTATTTTATCTACGGTTGGTATTGGTTTTCATCTGCTCGGATTTGCTTTTCTTTGCGGTTGTTTATACTTTGTCGGACGTGGTTTCATGCTTGAGTCCCCGAGTGTGGAGGTCGTCCTCACTCGGGTATGTTTGTGACTTAGGCGAGAGCTGTTCCACGGCTAAGCCTCTGAGTGTGGAGGTTATCTTCACTCGGAACCGTTTCTCCCTCGGTGAAAGCAGAATCACACCTTGGGAAGATTGTCCTATTAATCTTGGTGCTCGAATGGAGGTCCTGCCTCTCACTCGGAACCCCTTTGACTTAGGCGAAGGATGGTTCGCGGCTAAGCCCCTAAGTATGGGGGTTGCCACAATCACTCAGGGTAGGATTCACCTTAGGCGAAGCAGGTCCGGTACAAAGAAATGATCGTTCTATTCATCTTGGCGCCCGAATGGAGGTCTTGCCTACATTGGGAACCCCTCTAACTTAGGCAAAAACTTGTTAGCGGCTAAGCCCCCGAGTGTGGAGGTTTCCACGATCACTTGGGATAGGGCTCACCTTAGGCGAAACAGATTCGCTACCGAGATGATAGTTCTCGCGAACTCGATGATGGTCCTGTCCATCAAGGTAACTGAATGACGATCACGACTTCATTCGGAACCATCTGACTTAGGCGAAAGCTGGTCCATAACTAAGCCCTCGATTGAAGAGGCTATCTTCACTCGAGGCAGGATTTTCCCTAGGCGAAAGCGGAATCACTTCTAAGGAATGATTGTTCTGTTCATCTTGGCGTCCGAATGGAAGTCTTGCCTTCATACGGAGCCCCTTTAACTTAGGCGAAAACTGGTTCGCAGCTAAGCCCACGAGTCCGGAGGTTTCCATGATCACTCAGGGTAGGGTTTACCTTAGGCGAATTGAGTTTGCTACGAGGAAATGATTGTCCTATTCATCTTGGCGCCAGAACGGAGGTCTCGGCTTGGTTCGTGGCTAAGCCCCCAAGCCCCCAAGTGTGGAGGTTTCCACGATCACTCGTGGTAGGGGTCACCTAAGGCGAAACAGGTTCTCTACCGAGATCATAGTTCTTGCGAACTCATTGATGGTCCAGTCCATCAAGGTACCCGAATGACGATCACGACTTCATTCGAAACCATTTTGACTTAGGCTAAAGCTGGTCCGCCGCTAAGCCCCTGAGTGAAGAGGTCGTCTCCACTCGAGGCAGGATTCACCTTAAACGAAGAAAGGTTCGCGGTTAAGGTTTTATATCCACTAGGGGTGTGTTTCACCGGAGTGAAGTATTTGAAGATAGTCGAAAAAAGTGAGCACTTTATTCTTCTATTCATTCGGATTCATTATGGGAATGATGAAAGTTCTGTGTGTAAAACTAGTAGAGCAGGTCCGCATTGCAAGTTTGGGTTCCTCCGTGTCATTGTCGATGTTGTATAGTCGGTAAGCCCCATTGTGCATAACTTTGGAGATGGCATATGCCCCTTCCCACGGATGCGCCAACTTGTGGGGTCTCTGTTGGTCTAGTCAGAGGACCAGATCCCCCTCTTGAAATGCTCGGCCCCTAACTTGTCTGTCATGGTAGAGTCGAAGGTCCTGCTGGTACACCGTGGATCGGATGAGGGCTAGCTCCCTCTCCTCCTCTAGAAGATCAAGGTTATCTTGGCGTACTACATCAGCTTCAGCTTCATTGTACTCCTCCACTCGGTAGAATTGTGATGCAGGTCACTCGGTAGGACGGCTTCCGAGCCATACACAAAGAAGAAGGGAGTTTTCTTGGTGGAACGATTCGGAGTCGTTCGCATACCCAACAAGACGGAAGACAACTCCTCGACCCTAGTGCCAACAGTGTATTTGAGATCTCTCATCAGCCGGGGCTTCAGGCCTTGGAGTATCCTGCCATTCGTGTGGTCTTCCTGTCCATTCGACTGTGGGTGTGCCATGGAGGCAAAGTTAACCCGAGTGCCCTGGGAGTAGCAGAACTACGAAACTCATCCGAGTCGATGTTGGACCAGTTATTGGTGATGATGTCGTTGGGGTTTCCGAATTGGAAGATGGTCTGCCGAATGAAGCTGACGGCAGTCGCCGAATCTAAGCTTTTGATGGGCTTGGCTTCGACCCATTTGGTGAACTTATCCACCTCGACCAGCAAGTGAGTGAATCCATTTGACTCGGTGCACACAGGGCCGACCATGTCAAGGCCCCACACGACGAATGGCCAAGTGAGTGGGATCGTCTTCAGAGCTGATGCAGGCTTGTGCGACTAGTTTTTGTAGAACTGGAATCCGACACACAAGCCCACCATGTCCTTTGTCGCCTGATTGGCGTGGGGCCAATAAAAACCCACTCGGCAGGCCTTCGCCACCAAGGTCCGACTGGAAGCATGGTGGCCGCAGGTTCCCGAGTGGATCTCGTGCAGGATCTGATGCCCTTCCTCTGGAGAGATACACTTCTCGCTGACTCCTATGGCACTATTTTGTATAATTTGTCTCCGAGTACTTCGAAAGCTTTAGACCGCCGAACGATCTGGCGGGATTCCTCCTCTTCATCGGGAAGGTCTTGATGGAGCAAGTAAGTGAAATAAGGTTGTGTCCATTTGGGAGTGATGACCAGCATCTTGTGGATGAGGTCGACCACGGCCGGGACATCAATCTCAGTCGGATCTGACGGACCGATTGCTTGTGGGGGATCCTCTGTGAAAGGGTCCTCCTTGAGTGAGGGGGCGCGTAGGTGCTCGAGGCACATGCCCTTTGACACAATCCTCCGAGTGGACCCGATCTTCACCAAGTTGTCAGCTGCTTGGTTCTTGGCTCGGGGCACATGGTGTAGTTCCAATTCTTTAAAGTTTGTCTCCATCTTCCTGACCGCGTTGTAATAATCTATCATAGCTTCGCTTCGAATGTCCCACTCCTTCATGACTTGTTTGATGAAGAGATCTGAGTCGCCATAAATCATCAATCGGCGGATACCGAGTGAGATGGCCATGTGAAGCCCGTACAACACCTCGTCCATATCTGAGTCGCCGTAAATCATCAATCTATTCCAAGAGCGCGTCGTCCTAGACATCGTCGCCACCCCAAACCTACAACCCCATTCCATGGTCCTATTGACTCAGGAGCTTCGGCAAATGGAGGAGACTTATTGATTATGGAGCCCACCAGTTCAGAGACCAATGAAGGCGAAGCGAGTCCGTCAGAGAGGTGTCAAACCCTAGTAATTGTGTTACCATGTAACGTAGTATTCGCGTATTGTGGTAATTCTGGTTTAATAAAAAAATTGCAGGATGCATGTACACATTGTTTTTATAAGAAAAATTATGTAAACTAGGCCGCGTGGGCTTAGATTAAATTTTTGGGCGTGACCACCTAGCCACCAAGCCAGCTAACCGAGTGATGTATCACTTGGGAGTTGATACCCGAGTTTTCACCCCGATGAATTAGGCCACCCCAGTGTCATACTGTGTGTGTACCTAAACGAGGTACCTTTTGAAGACCACCCATGACCGCTCCTAGAACTTCTCACCAAGTGTGCTACCCCGAGCCAGACCTCCCCATGAGTACCCACTGGGATTCATCCGGAAATTCTGGATGCAACCCCATAAAGGTAACCGCGTTGCCTCACAGCGCTGTATAGAGCAGCCCTGGTATGCCCATCCTTTGCCCTTCAGGTCATCACCAAGGGTGTTGATCCATGAACGGGTGGAATAATTCCACACGCAGGCTAGTGGAAATTTTTCAGATCTTCCATTGGTAGATAATTGTGGTCATACCAAAGGGGACATGTTTTCCAAAACTCCTTCTAGGAGAAGTAGAATGTGTTTTCCCCGACCGAGAGTATTTTCTCGAGAACACCTTGCCTGTATTCCGTTGACCATCCTCGGAGCGAACGTTAGTCTAGTGGTATGTCTTGCGAATACTAGGTGTGTAACAGTGAACTATTTGATTGCATTGTTTGCACTTGCATAGGAGTGACCGTGTGCCATGTGATTGTCTTGTTTGGGCGTGCATTTGAGTGATCATTTTCCGTGATTTCATGAGTGAATTGTTTTTCTTTCCCTGAGAAAATCTCGGGGACGAGATTTATTTTTAAGGGGGGTAGAGTTTGTCACACCCCAAAAAATAAATAATATTTATATAAAATAAATATTGTCTAGA
Source organism: Hordeum vulgare subsp. vulgare (assembly GCF_904849725.1). Lineage (NCBI taxonomy): Eukaryota > Viridiplantae > Streptophyta > Magnoliopsida > Poales > Poaceae > Hordeum > Hordeum vulgare. The sequence continues at coordinate 51,495,086 of NC_058522.1, forward strand.
ATAATTTTTTTGAGAAACAAATTGCTTCATGTCTCTTTTCTAGGCCTCTTTACAAAAAACTTTTCCTTTCAAGTGGCATTTCAAAGATCATTTAGTGCTTCGGCCTTACTTAAGACCATTTTGAATTCTTTATTCAATTAGATGGGAATATTATTTTGGCCATGTTTATTTAAAATCTAAATTCTTGGACTTTCAATTGATTTTTCAACCTCTCCTTTTCCCTATTAGGAAATTCTTTCCCCACGTAAATGTTTTGAAAATTTATGTCGGAACCCGAGTACTTGCATAAAAACATTTATTTTTTCTGTAAAATTCATGGGATATTTTATTTTAATATTTTGCCAAGACTCCTTTTATACAAAATGACTTATGCTTTCTTCAAGGTCCTGTTTTGCACTACAACCTTGTGATCACTTATTCTAAAAATTCTATAAAAATGTGAAGATGACCTCTGATGTCCGTGGATCACATTTTTGCAAAAACTTAGCCAAGTATTTTGGAAAATTTGGGCATATTAACTTCTTTTCTAATCTGGTCCAGAGTTGAGTTTGTACTACAACCCGTAGAAATAATCTTTCTAAAATACCATAAAAACTCGGTGATGTCTAGTGATGCATGAGATTCACTTTTATGCAAAAATCAAACCTTGTGCTTTGGAAAAATTTAGCAAAACAATCATTTTTCTGTTCTTGTCCAGTTTGGTACTTTGCACTACAACCTTATTTTTCTTGCTCTATTTGCTTTGATATTTTGCATGCTTGTATGGCACCCTACCAAAACCTTAACTCCAGGAGTTGACCCCATTGGATGATTCTAAGTGGATGTGATATTAGCCCCAAGTTTCTGTCTAGAATAGGTTTTCTCCAAGAGTTCCACTAGCTAATTTCTTCTTTTCTCCAACTAACTTACCACCATTTCTAGCACCTAGAGAGACCCTGATCTGGAGAATTGTGTGGACATCAAAGATCATTTGGAGCCTCTAGCATTTCATCAAGCACTTATGGATCATGTCCACATTTGACATGGCTTTGAACATGCATTATAGAGTTGATTATCTAGCCCAATCAGGATGTCTAGGATATTTTTCTTGACCCATAGCATGATCCTGTTTAGTTTGAGCTGCTTTGGAGGTCGTTGGGAGTGACTGGCATTCTGACGAACAGGTGTCGTGCGTGCTCTGGGAAAGCCCAGAGCGCACGTTTTGCACGCGCTTGGGCCGAGCCGCCGCGTCCGCGCGCCCCTAGCATTTTGGTCTGCTGCAGAGCCGTGGCATCCCCTTTCCCCGACCGTTGGTAGCTGCCCTATGCACGAGCAGTGCAGCGGCATCGCCACAGCCATGGCTTCTTCTGGCCCCTGCAGTGGCCAGCGCTAGCCAAGCAGCCCCAGCCAGCCACCTGCCCCCTCGACCACCTCTCCCGCACCAGATGCTTGTTGCCCTGCTGCCCTTGACGCCCTGCTGCCGCCCCTGTTGCGCTTGGTGCTTCGCCAGAGCTTGCCGCCGTTGGTATTAGCCGACAGCCCTGCAAACCGACTCGAGCATGCTATAAGAAGGACCCCAAGCCCTCTGAGCTTAGCAGCAACCTCCCCTACCCTGTAGCTTCCCTCCCCTCGCTTCACTTTTGCCATAGTTTCTCTCTATGCTCGCCTCTGACCGCAGCGTCGTCGTCGGCCTCCTGCACGATTCCGGCAGGCCCAAACCTCTCTCTTCCTCCCAGGACCACTGCTAGCCTACCCAAACCCTAGCTAACCCATTCCCATCACCATTCATGGCCGGGAGCCACCTGAGGCTAAAGCTGCAGAATGGTCGAAGCTCCATGGGATGCGGCTCTTCCCCCTAAGCTCGTGGGTATGCCGAGCATCACGAGAGATGCCTCCTAGCACCGCGAGCCTCGTCGGAGTGCTGCTGCACTCTGTCCAGTGCACGCCCAGGAGGTAGAAGAGGAACCAGACAAGCGGGTCACACCTGTCAGTGAGCCAGCCGCAGCTGTCGAGTGGAGCAACCCCATGGTATGTTTCCCCTTAGGTAAGGCGTATTCCCCTGTGACCGTTTCGATAAATGTGTTTCCTCTGTGGCGAAAGCGTATTCTCACCGAAACGTTTTCTGTTATTTTTAATTTTAAAAATAGATTTAAATAGAATCTTAGTATGGCTATAACTCTTTATAGGTAACTCCAAATGGGTTGATTATTTTTCCTACCACTTTCTAATTACCTTTAGTTTGTTTACATATTTATTTGAAAATTATTCAAACCACTTATGTGTGTTGTTTTATGATTGTGTGTTAATTCAAGTATTTTAAAAAATATGATTTAGAAGAGAGGATACCTACTCCAAGATGTTAGAAGAGAGGATACCTCCTCAAACTCCAAAGGCAAGCATATTGCATCCAAATTTTCATAAAGAGGTGTGATGTTTGTGCTGGTGCATATATTGTGTGAATTTAGATTATGTTAATAGAAGTCTTGCATGAAATAATGCCATGCATAAGAGCATGTGATGGATACTATTATTGCTAAGTTTGTCGATGGCAAGTGGTGAGTGGTTACTTCCTCATACTTCGTATGCTACGTTGGTCTGGACAACCCCAGAGTAAGGTGTGTCTGGTGGAAATGAGACCATAGGCTGACACCTCACGAGACGAGAGTGGTAAGTGAAACCATGTCCGGGTGTGATGGTAGTAACACTAATATAATCTCTTCAGCAAGATTGTGTGGTACTAATCCTCGCATGAAAAACATCAAACCTCCTAAGTGGATCGCATCGAGTCTTGTCTATGTGCCACCTTAGCTTACGTGCTGCCAAAGGTCTTTCCAAAAGGAAATACGGTCTAGTAAGTCATAAATCTATTACCAGGTACACACCAAGTAGAGAGGCCGGGATGAAGGTATCCCTGGCCCTCGACTAAATCCAGTCATCTGGTCAGGAGGCATGGGTGTTTCCGGTGTGGGATCGAGAGAGAATGGCCCTTCCCTTTTAGTGCACTGTGTAAATTTGATCCCATGCTAGTCGAGGTCGGAGCCTCCCCATCTTATGGTTTTGCCCTGCAGCATAGTCCGGTTGGAGCCGGGCTTCATAGTGGTAAAATGGGTTTGTGCTGGTTCTCAGAGTTACTTCTACAAAACCATACGCGGGATTAGTCCGAGTGACTATTGAAACCCCTGGGTTGTGGGTAAAGAGTATAACCTCTGCCGAGTCAAAACTATTCGAGTAGCCGTGTCCACGGTCAAGGACGACTGGTTGACTAGTCAACTGTCGGTCTTCGGAGGTAGTAGGAGAAGTATGAGACTAATCAGGAAATGTGGTGGATGACCATATTATTGTTATTATTACTCTAGAATAACCCCTATGATTATGTTTGTTGAATAGCCCTAGGACGGTTTTGTCGGATTTCAGGCTCCTCAAAACCCTAAGGATTCGAACACAGGGGTGTGTACAACGATCTCTCCCAGCTCAGCCTCACCTATGCCGCTACTCGATGGGAACAACGAAGGATTCACTTGATGGTGAGGGTAACACAAAACGCAACAATTTACCCATGTTCGGGCCTCTGCGAAGCGTAAAACCCTACTCCTTCTTTTGGTGGATTGCCTCTCGCGGAGGTTGGTGGATGAAGTAGCACTAGTAGAAAAGAGGGCTCTGGTCCACTTGATGAAATCCCATTAGTCCCGGTTCACTTATGAACAAGGACCCATGGGGGCATCGGTCCCGGTTCGTGAGGCCAGGGCGCCGGCCGGGCCTCGTGGGCCATTAGTCCCGGTTCGTCTGGCCCCTTTGGTTCTGGTTCCAGACACGAACCGGGATGAATGTGCCAAGCTCCTGGCCCACAACAACTGGTCCCGGTTTTTGGCAGGAATCAGGACCAAATGTTATCCTTCACTCCCGGTTCCGTCCACAAACCGGGACCAATGCTTGGCATATATATACCACCCGACCGCGAGTAGAGGAGTGCACTGCTCTATTTTTTTGGCTAGCCGTGGGAGAGCTTTGTGGTGCTCTAGCTCACCTCCTATGCACATGAGGTGTTCGATGAAATGCCCAAGCCACACTTAAGCTTTCTCCTCTCGAAGCTCCTTGTCCAAGCTCCATTTTCCTCTAGTTTTGTGTAGCTTTGGCGGTCCGTCCATGTCCCGTCCCCGTCCTCACCGCCGTCCATCGCCCACGCGCATCTCGGTGTTGGCACCATCGTGGTTAGTCTCTTCTTCTTATCTTCTTTCTAAAAGAAAAAAGTTCTTACTTGTATGATTTAGATAGATACTTGTGTAATTTTCTTACTTCTATTATTGTTTGTTATTATATAGTGCGATGGTTTTGGTATCCAACTCCGTCGGCCCTCGTCCTATCTAAGATTCGGATGTGGTATGTCACGGCTTTATGAAACTTCGAGAGCATCTAAGGCTGGTATTGATGAAACTTAGAGAGCATCGCCTTTATGCCAAATTTTCAAAATGTGAATTCTGGTTACCAGAAGTGACCTATCTAGGCCACGTAATCTCTGGTAAGGGTATTGCTGTCAATCCCGAGAGAGTTCAAGCTGTCTTTGATTGGACTCAACCTGAATCGGTTAAGCAAGTTAGGAGTTTTCTTGGTCTAGCGAGCTATTGTCGCCGCTTCGTCGAGAATTTTTCCAAGGTTGCAAAGCCTCTAACTGAACTCCTCAAGAAGGATAAAAAGTTCGAGTGGACACCACAGTGTGAGCATAGTTTTCAGGAACTGAAAAGACGCCTGACTTCCGCACCTGTGTTGCTACCACCAGATTTTTCTAAGGACTTTGTTATCTATTGCGACGCCTCGCGACAAGGATTAGGTTGCATTCTCATGCAAGATCGTCATGTGATCGCATACGCATCTCGACAGTTGCGTCCACATGAGGATAATTATCCCACACATGATCTTGAGCTTGCAGCTGTGGTCCATGCTCTAAAAACCTGGCGACATTACCTTCTGGGTAATCGTTGCGAAATATTCACTGATCACCAAAGTCTGAAATATATCTTCAACCAGCCGGATTTGAATCTCAGGCAAAGACGGTGGGTTGAGTTGATCTCGGATTACGACTTAGGGAAAACATACACCCCGGGGAAGGCCAATGTTATGGCCGATGCACTAAGTCGTAAATCTTATTGTAACAATCTGATGCTACAACAAGGTCAACCACTTCTCCATGAGGACTTTTGGAAGTTGAATCTTCATATTGTTCCTCAGGGATTCCTTTCTACCCTGGTGGCGAAGCCTACTCTTAAGGATCAAATTATAGCTGGCCAAAAGCGTGACAAGGGTATATCACGGATCAAGGAGAATATTTTTAGCGGAAACGCTAAAGAATTTTCCATGAATGATCAAGGTGTGGTATTCTTCCAGAATCGCTTAGTGGTTCCTAAGGACCCACATCTAAGGCAGTTAATCCTTAAGGAGGCTCATGATTCCCCTCTCACCATTCATCCTTTTAGTACTAAGATGTATCAGGACCTACGCCAGAGGCTCTGGTGGACTAGGATGAAGAGAGAAATTGTTGAGTTCGTTGCTAACTGCGATGTTTGTCGTCGAGTTAAGGCAGAACATCAAAGGCCTGCTGGCACCCTTCAACCTTTAGCTATTCCTGAATGGAAATGGGATAAAGTTAGCATGGATTTCATTACCGGATTTCCCAAGACCAAGAAAGGAAATAATGCTATCTTTGTGGTCATTGACCGTCTTTCCAAAGTGGCTCATTTTCTTCCTGTTCGTGAGAGTATAACAGCTAGCCAGCTAGCAGAGTTATATATCTCTCGAATAGTGTCTCTTCATGGTGTTCCCCTGGAAATTAACTCGGACCGTGGAAGTATCTTTACTTCTCGTTTCTGGGAAAGTTTTCAGAATGCCATGGGGACTCACTTATCTTTTAGCACTGCTTTCCATCCCCAGTCAAGTGGTCAAGTAGAAAGAGTGAATCAAATCCTAGAAGATATGCTCCGAGCTTGTGTTATTTCGTTCGGTATGAATTGGGAGAAGTGCCTTCCGTTCGCCGAATTCGCTTATAACAATAGTTATCAATCAAGCTTGGGCAAAGCCCCTTTTGAAGTTCTCTATGGACGAAGATGTTGAACACCTCTTAATTGGTCAGAAACCGGAGAGAGGCAACTCTTTGGCCCGGACATGATCCAGGATGCAGAAGAGCAGGTTCGCATTATTCGTGAAAAGTTGAAAACAGCCCAGTCTCGTCAAAAGAGCCAATATGATCGTCATCATAAGGCTGTGACCTTTGAAGTTGACGAGAAGGCTTACCTTCGGGTTACACCTTTGAAGGGTACCCATCGTTTCGGTATCAAGGGCAAGTTGGCTCCTCGTTACATTGGACCTTTCCGCATTCTTGCCAAACGAGGAGAAGTTGCCTACCAGTTGGAACTTCCTCCGCATCTTTCCAAGGTTCATGATGTTTCCACGTCTCGCAACTCAGGCGTTGCTTTTCGGATCCTATCCGTGAAGTGGACCACGAAACGCTTGATCTCCAAGATAACCTTTCTTACCGAGAATACCCCGTGCATATTCTTGATCAAGCTGAGCGTACCACTCGACGTCGAAACCTCAAGTTTCTTAAAGTTCAATGGTAAAATCATTCTGAAAAGGAGGCAACTTGGGAAAGAGAGGATCGTCTCCGACTCGAATATCCTGCGTTATTCCCGACGACTTCTAAATCTCGGGACGAGATTCTTTTGAGTGGGGGTGAGTTGTCACATCCCTAACCCTTAACCAAGATAGCATTGTGCTCATGTCTTCTTTGCATTTGCATCTAAGAAGTTTCAACAAAAACAACAAAGTGGCAAAGGAAAAACTCAAAACCCTAGCCACCATTTCAATTAAAGGAAATTTCAACTAGTTCAAAATCAATGAACCCAAAATGGCCTCAAGAAATGTTCAAACTTTCTGATAAATCATGAAAGTAAATGGGCATTGGAGAAAACTATTTTCTTGACACTTTAAGCATTTTAAATAAATGCAAAAGAAACTGGTTTCAAATTTAAAAATTTGAAATCAGAAACTATAATTTTCCAAAAATGTTGAAAGTCTTGGAAATGAGTGGGGATATTATAACAAATATTTCAGGAGGTCAAAATTAGTTTTTACCTTTTGTTTTGGAGCTGAAATAATTAGCAAAGAAATAAATAGCAAAACAGAAAAACCAAAAAAGAGAAAATGGGAAAAGCTTACCTGACGCCCAAGCCAGGCCCAGCCCATCTCGCCGCTCGTCATCTTCCCCGCGCCAGTAGGCAGCAGGAGGTGGCCGCCGCCTCCTCCGGCGCGGCCACGCACCTGCGTGCCTGCCTGGCCGCCAGTTCACGCTGGCGACGACGGGGATAAGCTCCCCAGAGCCTCCCCTATCCATTCCCCCGCCTCGGTTCTCCTCCTCCGCCCAGATCCCCTCCTTCTCCCTGCCGCCGCCATTAGAGCCGAGCTACGGCTCGAGCTGGCCGTGCACCTGGCCATAGGATCCCCTCCGCGAGCACGCCATTAGCTCCGCCTCGTCGCCCTGGTCATTCCTGCAGAAGCCGAAGCTTCCTGGCGCCCTGCAACGCCCGCAACGCCGTCGTCCTCTTCCTCCGGCCGCTAGACCTCTCTTGTCGATTCGTCGCCCCCAGGCCTTCCCCGAGCCGTCTGAGCTCTTCTCTGCACTCCCTGTGAGCATGCGGTGGTTTTCCCTAAGTTTTCCCCGTCGATCCCCTCCTCTAGCCCTAGTTTCACCGGAGCCCGACGAGCACCGCCGCTGCCGCTCGTCGCCGGTAGCCCTCCGATGTCCAGCTCGTCCTCCCGAGAGCACCAGCAGCTCCAGGACGACGCGTAGATGTCGTAGCAGCTAAGAACTAAGCGTGGATCCCTCTGATTCAAAGCCCCCAACGATGCCCGAGCTTCGGCCGCCGCTCCGGCTCGTCGCCGACGCCCGAGCTTCGGCCGCCGCTCCGGCTCGTCGCCGACGCCTCTTCCGGCGACACTAGCCTCCCCAGATGGTCCTGCCAGATCGGCCACTTCGCGGGCTTGCTGTAGCTGCCAACCGCGTGCGTTTTTGTGCTGTGCAGCGCCGCCTAGGTCGCCTCCGGCGAACCCTCCGCCGCGGGTTTGGTCGCCGGCGACCACCCTCCAGTGCCCGTCGACGTGGCCGACCATTAGGGCCTAATCGCCCTCCCCTGAGTCGCTGCCAGAGGGCCCCACACCTGGTCAAACCCCAATTAGGGGCTGGTCAGCGCGGGATTAGTCCCAGAGACGGTGACCAGTTGGGCCTCCGTGTCAGGTTTGACCTGCACAGGTCGGCTGACCTGCTGACGTCAGCCTGATGCAATAAATGGAATTTCCAGTATAAAAATAATTCAGGAAATTGCTAAAAATTGCAAAAATCATAGAAATTAATCTGTAACTCCAATGAAAATAATTTATATATGAAAAAGTATCAGAAAAATTCAAGGATTCTGATTATGCTATTTTCAACTATGTTTGAAAAAGTTACAGAATCCTAAATTGTGAAATAAGGAATAATTCAATTCTTTTAATCACTTTGTAAATGGAATTTGCAAAAATATCCAAATTTCATTATAAATACAATGATCACACACTGCCCTAGGGGTAAATCAGTACCATAACATGACATTTCATGCATGTTAACATTAGGTTGATCTGAGCATCAGGTCGAATCAATTAAACCGGTATCCGGGAATATCCGTTTGAATTGCTATTCGAATGTGATTCAAATCAACTCTAAACCTAAAACATCTTGATTATAATAACTTATCACTTGCATTCTCATGCCATGCTCATGCATCACTTTGATTGCATATGATTGTTATTGAATGTTGCCATTCATTTCGGTAGGCTCCGCACCCCCGGATTCCACCGAATATCCGTCCGACGGATATCGTTCCTCCTCTGAGCAACAAGGCAAGCAACCCTTTTGATCATCCCGATAACACCTATGTTCTTGCTCCTGCACCTATTTAATGCATTAGAATCAAATACTTCAGTTGCTTTTGCCACGATAGTTGGACCCACTTCCTTTGCATGACTTAACCTTGTCACAGTAAAACATCCGAACCTTGCAACCTAGCATACCTGGTAGTTGCTTGAGCTATGATGTGCCTTATCCTGCTATGCATGCTATGCTTAGTGTTGTGTATGGTCTGTCATCTGGGAGATGAACAGAAATGTGGAATGTGTTCGGTGAGCAAAGGTCGTGTGTTGAACTTGATTTGGTAAAGGTACCGGTGAAAGGCTGTGTAGGAGTACATGGCGGGTTATTTCATTGGAACCGTCCTTAGGAACTGAGTTCCGTGTATGTAATCCAAGACTAGATACTACCACATGCTGGGCCCTGAAATATGACCCCGCTCGGCCTATTAATCGCTTAGTACTCGGTCCAGGAGATGCAAGTAGTTTCTGGTGTTTATAGTAATGCTGGAGGCCGTGCATGGTGCTGACCTGAGAGGTGGACCGTGATGCGGTAGGCAGTTGCACGGTGTACCAAGTGGCACCCGGATGGTGGGCTTGGGAACCCTGCGCACATCGTTTGAGGCCGTGGCGGAAACCTCGGCCGGACTTCCGTAGCTGCTGTGTCTGTCCCCTTTGGGGAAATGTCACGCGACGTAATGGAGTCCTTGTAGCTTGCTACGACTCGTCTACGTTCGTTGATGACCGACACCTGCTTTGTTGGGTCATGTATGCCTGTCCTTGTGCGGAACTGCCACTTTGGTTTATGACTAGACATGTCGATCCGGGTTCTTTGACATTGGAATGCTAGCGACACTATCGCATACGTGAGTCAAAAGACGCAAACGGTCCCAGCTAAGGTAAGGCTGCAGCCGTGGAGTTAACCGTGCGTGAGGCCACAAAGGGATGCGATGTGTTACAGGCTGGATTCCAATGGCTTAGGATCGGGGTCCCGACATGGTATATATTATCTTTTATAACTATTTGTTTTATTTAGTGTTTATGACAATTATGCCGACCAACGTGGCATAGATTTTTTAATCTCGGAGGTATGTGAACCGGAAATTCGGACATACAAATTCTTGCCGAGAAGTTAAATTTAGTTGAAAAAGAAAACAGTTACTTGAAATTAAACTTACAAAGAGTTGAAGAGGAGAAGATGATATTGGAGTAGGATGTTGCCAATTTGTGTGACGATCACAAGATCAAGATGAATGCAATGCGCTTGAAGATTAGAAACATTAGAAAATATGTCATTCATACTAAGGCTTGGTATCATTATGTCGTTGGATCAATTTGTACCTTAGTTGCGGTTATGATCGCATTTTTTTTTGCATTTAAATTTAATAGTTTCAATGTATGTTCTAATTAGATGCTCTAGAGATATATATGTTGTTCAATAATGAGAACTATGTAAGAACATTATGTATTTATTTTGATCACTACTGTACTTTGGGTTTAATGTGATGATGAATTTCTATTAATTTGGTAACCTCTCTATTCATGATATGTTGTAATGTTTTTTAATACACACACCCATGTGGAAAAAATGAAATAAGTTCGGAAACATGAAATAAGTTTGAAAAAATGAAATGCCTTTTGTAACAGATGAGTTTTCCTATGAAATTGTCTAGTTTTTCACACGAAGTGCATCCAGTTTTTGCGGCAACCCCCTCAACTTTTTAGAACATGCTATGTGGGTGAAATGATAATACCATGCCAACTTTAAACCTATTAAGAGTTAATTTGTAGTGCTTTCCAATTTCTGGGTCATTTAGCTCCAAAAATTCAGTGAAAGCATGAAAAATACCAAATGAAGTCAGAAAGTGTTGAAAATTGATGGTGTGGCCTTGAATGGTTCATTTTGAACACACAAAAAGTCTGGAGTTCAAATAAGTTCGAAACAAATGAAATCCCTTTTGTAACAGATGAGTTTTCGTATGAAACCATCATACTTCGAAAGAGATTGTCCTATTTGTACACGAAGTGCATCCAGTTTTTGCGACAACCCTCTCAACCTTTTAGCACATGCTATGTGGGTGAAATGATGATACCATGCCAACTTTCAACCTATTAAGAGTTCATTTGTATTGCTTTTCAATTTCTGGGTCATTTAGCTCCAAAGAATTAGTAAAAGCATGAAAAATACCATATGAAGTCAGAAAGTGTTGAAAATTAATGATGTGGCCTTGAATGGTTCATTTTGAACACACAAAAAGTCTGGAGTTCAAATAAGTTCAAAAAAATGAAATGCCTTTTGTAACAGATGAGTTTTCGTATGAAACTTCGAAAGAGATTGTCCGTTTTGTACACGAAGTGCATCCAGTTTTTGCGGCCACCCTCTCAACTTTTTAGCACATGCTATGTTTGTGAAATGATGATACCATTCCAACTTTCAACCTATTAAGAGTTCATTTGTTGTGCTTTTCAATTTCTACGTCATTTAGCTCCAAAAAATTAGTAAAAGCATGAAAAATACCAAATGAAGTCAGAAAGTGTTGAAAATTGATAATGTGGCCTTGAATGATTTATTTTGAACACACAAAAAGTCTAGAGTTGAAATAAGTTTGAAAAAATGAAACACCTTTTGTAACAGATGATTTTTCGTATGGAACCCTCATACTTCGAAAGAGATTGTCCGAGTTGTACACGAAGTGCATCCAGTTTTTGCGGCAACCCTCTCAAATTTTTAGCACATGCTATGTGGGTGAAATGATGATACCATGCAAACTTTCAACCTATTAAGAGTTTATTTGTGGTGCTTTCCAATTTCTGGGTCATTTAGCTGCAAAAAATCAGTAAAAGCATGAAGAATACCAAATGAATTCAGAAAGTGTTGAAAATTGATGATGTGGCCTTTAATGGTTCATTTTGAACACACAAAAAGTCTGGAGTTCAAATAAGTGCTTAAGATATCCTATTTTGGTACTGCCCATGAAGACTACGTTTTTAGTGTGGATCTAGATGAGATGTTATGTTTCATGTGTGGATCCGTTTTTAGTACGAATCATGTGAAGAATAGATCTTGTTGGAATTTCTTGAATCATGTCGAATCATGTTGAATCATGTGAAGAATAGATCTTGTTGGCATTTCTTGAATCATGTGAAGAATAGATCTTGTTGGAATTTCTTCAATCATGTCGAATCATGACGAATCATGTCGAATCATGTGAAGAATAGATCTTGTTGGAATTTCTTGAATCATGTCGAATCATGTGGAATCATGTCGAATCATGTGTAGAATAGATCTTGTTGGCATTTCTTGAATCATGTCGAATCATGTGAAGAATAGATCTTGTTGGCATTTCTTGAATCGTGTCGAATCATGTGAAGAATAGATCTTGTTGGAATTTCGTGAATCATGTCAAATCATGTCGAATCATGTGAAGAATATCTCTTGTTGGAATTTCTTGAATCATGCCGAATCATGTCGAATCATGTCGAATCATGTGAAGAATAGATCTGGTTGGCATTTCTTGAATCATGACGAATCATGCGGAGCCTGGTGAAGAACCACTTGTTCTTGTCGGTCTTGAATCTCTCCTTGAGCTTGGCCTTGGCGGAGTTGGCGGCGGTGAGCTTCATGTCCTTGGTGGTGAGGGAGTCGGGGCGCCGGGGACCACCTCCTTGAGGTCGACGTCGAGGGTGTAGTGGGTGGGCATGAGGTGGGTGAAGTTGATGAGCTTGAGGAAGACCTTGACGCGTGAGTTCTTGGCCTTCTTCTTGGACGAGTCCTTGTGGATCACCTTCTTCAGGTATTTGGCAAGGCCAGCGACCAGGCAGTGCCCGTTGGGGCGGTCGCGGGTGACCTCCTCGAACACACACACGATCACCGCCTTCTTCCCGGCGTAGCTGCCCTGCAGCAGGATCACCACCTTTCCCGGCTTCAGGAACTTCACCATCTTCCTTCTCCTCTCCTCGCGCTGCACCGCCGCCAGTGGGTTTCGGGTTGGGGGAGGGGTTGGAGGCTGTGTGCGGGGGAAAGCTGGCGGCATGGGTGGGCAGGAGATTATATAGGGTTGGCGGTGTTAGGGTTTCGCCGAATCATGTGAAGAATATATCTTGTTTTTGGTGGTTCTTCAGCAAGCACCTCGGCCGTGCCAGGCACAGGTCATTGGTGTCGGTTTGTGGCACAAACCAGGACCAAAAACATCCTTTCATGTCGGTTGGTTGAACAAACCGGAACCAAAGACTTCCTTTAGTGTTGGTTTGCGGCACAAACCGGGCTAAAGGTCTCTTCTTCCCGCCCGTTAGGCTGCTGAAAATTGACCTTTAGTCCCAGCTTGTAGATCCAAGCGGGACGAAAGGGCAGCATTGGTCCCGGTTTGTTCTTCGATCCGGGACAATAGGTTTTCGCATATAAGGCGGGAGTTATCGAATTTTCGCCAACCTCTCCCATTTGACACACGTCGCCGCCGCCGATCCATTCCTCCTCGTCGTCGTCGCAATCCCCGAGCCCGTCGTTGTCGCCGCCTCCGAGCCCGTCACCGTCGCCGCCCCTGCCCCGAGCCCGTCATCGTCTCCGCCCCCGAGCCCGTGGCCGTCGCCACCCCCGCCCTGAGCCCGACGTCGTCGACGCCCCCGAGCCCGTCACCGTCGCCAGCCCTGTCCCGAGCCCGTCCTCGTCGCCGTCCCTGAGCTCGTCGCCGTCGCCGCCCCCACCCCGAGCCCATCGCCGCCCCGAGCCCGTCGTCGTTGCCGCCCCCGCCCCTAGCCCATCGATGACCTCGACCACGACCTCGACCCCGACCTTGACCCCGACACCCACCCAAACCTCTAGCGAGACATCCCCATGCCTACGGTTCTTGGTAGGATATGATTCTTGTATATTTGCAAAATGTTTGCTCAAGCCCGAATGTTGTTGCGGAAATATTTGCAAAATATATATATTATGTTTTATTATTGTATATTTGGTGTCATACTTGCATGTTGAGAAAAATAGGTTGTGGGCGCTAGATAAATTCAAATGAGATGATTATTGTATAAATGATAACTAGAAAGTAAAACATTAAACAATAAGAAAATTTTCTTAGAGGAATTTGTCTCGACGTCGAAGATGCCTAGCCCGCATCCTCGTCATCGAGTGGTCAGTGAGAGCCTGCTTGATAGGCGCCATGTCCGGGACTGGGCTCCGCCGAGATGGCACTTGGAGGTCCTTTGGTGGCGGTCGCGGGGGCCATTATCGGTGCCGAGGGAGCTGGCCACCCACGGAGGTGGTACATCGCCGTGTCAGGGAGGAGGACGAGCACGTCTGTCGCTACATGGCTGCGTTGGTTGCCAGGTTCTCCATACCTGGCAGGTTCTCCACGGACATCACCCGAGCTATGATTCGGTGATGGTTCCTTATCTTTGGGTTGCCACCGCCTGCACCGTGAGACATCAACTAGATTTTTATTAGTGATATTGTATGATAATATTCGAGATGTATTAGTGATAATATCAGGATGATGCATTCTGAATATAGAATGTTTTAGTGTTCTTGTGATGTGTGTGTTTTGCAAGGAAAGACTCGACAGACCTAAAGTCAACACGTTGCATCTCTACTATTAAAGGGGGATCTGCCGTCGTGATGGTTCGACCTGCAGCGATCCCCTTCAGTCGCTAGAGAAGTCTTCCCACATATTTTTTCATCCCTCCAAAAACCAATCGGTTCAACAACGAAAAACCACGCCTTGCACTCGTTCCCCGATTGCGCCTCGCACTCTTTCCCCGATCGGTAGCCAACGATCGGTAGCCCACCTCTCCCTCGTTCCCTCGATCCCACGAACCAGCCGCCCACGAACTCACGTCCCACATGCCACCATCTCTCTCGTGTGCATCCCTCGGCCTCGATCCGATCTCTCCCCTCACCCCGCCCAAAGAAAGAGGAAAGAGCCGCATCCCACAGACCCCGATCCCGATCCCCTCCATCTCGTGATGCCCACGATCTCCCCTATCTTCTTCCCACCCGGCCAGGCAGGGAAGCATTTTCATGATCCGCTGCCGGCCGTGCTCGCGCGGGGGGAGGGAAGCCACCTCTGGGCGTGCTCGCGCGGGGGGAGGGAGGTCGCCGCCGATCGTGCTCGCGCGGGGGATGGAGGCCGCCGGTGGCCATGCTCGCGCGGGAGGAGGGAGGCCGCCTCCATCTGGCTATTGCCGGCCATACTCGCGGGGAGGAAGGAGGTCATCTCTATCTGGCTGTGTCGGACGCATCCATGCGGAGGAGCTATCACCATCGCCTCTTGTTTCTCCGTTCCGCACAAGATCGGCCATGTCCACTTCGAGTCCATCTCGGGAGAAGATGCTCCCCTGCCTTGACCCCCTCCGGTCGTGATTCATCTGCTCCATAACTTTTGTTGATTCAGTAGCCACGAGATATCGGGGTACAAGTAGCTATAGGCCATATTCAGTATCATCAAACTTTTAATTTGTTGTTAGCCAGACCAAGCAGCGGCCGGCCGGCCGACGGGCGGAGGAACCGATGTGGGTGGCCTGCGAGATCGTGCGCCTGCCGGAGGAGCTTGTCTCGGCGGCGCTGGCCCGCACGTCCCCGCGAGACCCCTACTGCGCGGCCTCCGTCTCCCCGGCCTTACGCGCCGTGGCCGACTCCGACGATGTCTGGGAGGACTTCCTGCACCCCGACTGCTTCCTGCCGCTCGCCGACGGTGATCCATCGGGCCCCACCCCGCCCTCGTCCAAGAAGGAGCTCTTCCTCCGCCTCTCCGCCGGCCCCGTGCTGCTCCATGACAGGCTCGTGGTATGCTGATCTGCTATATATGCTGATGACCGCTACGTCTGCTTTTCTCGAGACGAGGACAAGTGGATCATATATGGCTTCGAGACTGTCGAGGTATGTGACTCGTGATTCCTAGGTGTTGATCAAGGCCCTGTCTTCTTTATTGTTGCCATTTTATGCTTAATTTGCTGATTTGTTGTTCTGAACTTCCTCCATGCAGAGAGAAGATACTACTAGCGACATGATCTCCATCGTCATCGGCACCACACCATGATATCCATCATCATGATCTCCATAATCATGCTGCCATCGAGGTTGTCATCCTAAGTATGTTGTTACTACTAAAGCTACTACTAGCGATAAAGCAAAGCATCACCAAGCACAAAACAATTGAAGACAACCCTATGGCTCCTGCCAGTTGCCGTAGCATCGATGTGCAGGTCGATATTTTAACTATTACAACATGATCATCACATACATCCAATATATCATATCATGTCTTTGGCCACGTCACATCACATGCATACAATGCAAAAACAAGTTAGACATCTTCTAATTTGTTGTTGCAAATTTTACGTGGATGATATGGGTATCTAGTATGTTCGCATCTTACTTATGCAAAGCCACAACGGTGATATGAAAATTTACATTTAACCTTCTCCAAGGACCGCCTCGGTAAAATCCGATTCAACTAAAGTTGAAGAAACAGGCACCCGCCAACCATCTTTATCCAACAAGTTGCATGTTAGTCAATGAACCCGTTCTCTCGTAAATGTACGAGTAATGTTGGTCCGGGCCGCTTCAATCCTAAAATATGCTGAATCAAGAACAAACTAAGGAGGGAAGAAAATTGAACATCAACGCCCACAAACTCTTTTTTGTTCTACTTGAGATATCATCTACGCATGAACCTAGCTCATGATGCCACTGTTGGGGAATGTTGCATGGGAAACAAAAAAATTCTTACGCACACGCAAGACCTATCATGGTGATGATCATCTACGAGAGGGGAGATCGTATCCACATACCCTTGTAGTTCCCTAAGCGGGAAGAGTTTAAGAAACACGGTTGATGTAGTCGAACGTCATCACGATCCGAATCGCAAGCGTCCCACGAACTCTGTCCTGATCTAGTACATAACGGACGGCACCTCTGCGTTCAACACACGTACATCTTGATGATGATCTCCTCCTTCTTGATCCAGCAAGAGAGAAGAAGAGGTAGCTGAATTCTCTGGCAACATGATCGGGTGGCGGTTATGTTGGTGGAGCTACTCCTGCAGGGCTTCGCCATGCCGTACCGAACTAGCTACGGGGTGTCGCGAAGTGGTAGAGGGAGAGAGAGCTGCACTATGGCTTGGGGGTGCAAAAATCATCTCTCACCTCCACTACATATAGGTGGGTGGGAGAGGTGGCGCCCTAGGGAAAAATCCCTAGGGTTTGTCCGGCAATAGAGGAGAGGGAGGAGTCCTCCTCCAACACAACTTGGAAGGTGGAGTCCTCCTTCCCCAATTCGGTTTGCCCAGCTCTCCTTTCCTTTTCTTCTTCTTCGGCCGAAGTGGCCCTTATTGGGCTGGCCACCAGCCCACTAAGTGCTGGTGCACCTCCCTTGGTCCTCTTTGGTTCTCTCCCGGGTGGGTGGCCCCTCCCGGTGGAACTCCGGAACCCATTCGTCACTACCGGTACTTTACCGGTAATGCCCCAAAATCTTCCGGAAGCCAAATGCATACTTCCTATATATCATTTGGGACTCTGAACAACATTCGATTACCAACATCAACAATTCAACTATACCAAAACATCACCGAACCTTAAGTGTGCAGACCCTACGGGTTCGAAAACTATGTGGACATGACTGATACACTCTCCTGTCAATATCCAATAGAGGGACCTGGATGCCCATATTGGATCCTATATATTCTACGAAGATCTTATTGGTTGAACCTCTATGTCAAGGATTCAGTTAATCCATTCCCTTCGTCCTTCGGTATTTTACTTGCCCGAGATTCGATCGTCGGTATCTCCATACCTATTTCAATCTCATTACTGGCAAGTCTCTTTACTCATTCCGTAATACAAGATCCCGTGGCTAACTCTTTAGTCACATTGCTTGCAAGGATTGTTTGTGATGTCGTATTACCAAGTGGACCCCGAGATACCGCTCCGTCATACGGAGTGAAAAATCCCGGTCTTGATTCATGCTAACCCAACGGACACCTTCGGAGATACCTGTAGAGCACCTTTATAGTCACCTAGTTACGTTGCGACGTTTGATGCAAACAAGGCATTCCTCCGGTGTCAGTGAGTTACATGATCTCATGGTCATAGGAAGGTGTATTTGACATGCAGAAAACAATAGAAACAAAATAACACGAACACATGCTACATTTATAGTTTGGGTCTTGTCCATCACATCATTATCGTAATGATGTGATCCCATTATCAAGTGATAACACTTGTCTATGGCTAGGAAACCTTAACCATCTTTGATCAACGAGCTAGTCAACTAGAGGCTCACTAGGGACATTGTTCTGTCTATATATCCACACATGTATTTGTGTTTCCATTCAATACAATTCTTGCATGGATAATAAACAACTATCTTGAAACAGGAAATATAATAATAACTATTTTATTATTGCCTCTAGGTCATATTTCGAGCACAACTTAGATGCTTTTGTCTCTTTGTGCGAGAACTTCCTTGGTTGCCGTCTACACTGGGTTTGTTCCAACACCTGTTTACTTGCCGAGTGATGAATGTTAAGAAGTCCTCTCCATCGCGGATAAAACAAACGTAGTGCAGCTCTACGGAGGTCTAGGTATCCAGCTCACGGGCAAGAGTACCTTCCCCCAAATGAGCTTTCCCGATTCTGCGAAGAGGTGGCAAGACTCTTGGTTCTATTGCTAGGATGTTCCTCTTGGCGAGGATCATTCGGGTCTTCCACCATATTCCATCGATAGGGTTCGGTCGGCTCCTTCCTTGACCGTGTCGAAGGCGGAGAAAGCTGATGTAGAGATTCTGGTGATTGCGCTCGTTGCTATGATGCACAAAGGCCTCAAGAGATTGGACCTCCTGGAAGTCTTCTTTGAGCGTAGGATCCAACCCCTGCAGGCCAGAGCCCATGCCATGTGGATGTACAAGGGGTCGGATGACCAAACTCGTGTTCACCCGGAGGAGCTCATGGAGCAATGATGTCAGCTGTGCTTCCGTGGCAACGGCGCCAGAAATGCTTCTGCTACTGCAACAAAAGACCTTCCAACGGCGCCAGAAATAGGAGTGTTACTTGATACTCCTCAACAACGGCACCAGGAATCCTTCAGCTGCGGCTACGCCTTAAGGGACTTCCTAGGCAAGTTTGCAAAGGATTTCTCCCTGGCCTTGGAGCCTTGCATTGGTGTTCCCTCGAAGCGGAAAGGATGATGTAGCACACCGGTGGTAAGTATTTCCCTCAGTTTGAGAACCAAGGTATCAATCCAGTGGAGGAGTATCTCAAGATCCTGCACAAACACAAAAACTTGCTCCCAACGCTATGAAGGGGTTGTCAATCCCTTATAGATTGTTTGCCAAGTGAGAACTGAAAGAAACAAAGTAACAAAGCAAAGTAAAAGCGGAGGTGTAAACGATGGACGTGAATAAACCGAGGGGCCATAGTGTTTACTAGTGGCTTCTCTCATGAAAGCAAGTAGACGGTGGGTGAACAAATTACTGTCGAGCAATTGATAGAACCGCGCAAAGTTGTGACGATATCTATGCCATGATTCTATCTATAGGCATCATGTCCAAAACAAGTAGACCGATACTTTTTGCAT
This sequence comes from Hordeum vulgare subsp. vulgare, assembly GCF_904849725.1. Taxonomy (NCBI): domain Eukaryota; kingdom Viridiplantae; phylum Streptophyta; class Magnoliopsida; order Poales; family Poaceae; genus Hordeum; species Hordeum vulgare. The sequence goes on from NC_058522.1 coordinate 51,514,556, forward strand.
CTACTACTATTACTCCACACGTCGACCGTTATCTGGCATGCATCTAGTGTATTAAGTCCATAAGAACAGAGTAACGCCTTAAGCAAGATGACATGATGTAGAGGGATAATATCAAACCAATGATAAAACCCCCATCTTTTTATCCTTAATGGCAACTACTTGATGTGTGCCTTGCTGCCCCAACTGTCACTGGGAAAGGTCACTACATGGTAGAACCCAAAACCAAGCACTTCTCCCATTGCAAGAATCATAGATCTAGTTGGGCAAAAAAAACACAAGACTCGGAGAGACTTACAAGGATATCAAATCATGCATATAAGAAATCAACAAAGACTCAAATATATATCACAGATAATCTGATCACAAATCCACAATTCATCGGATCTCGACAAACACACCGCCAAAGAAGACTACATCGGATAGATCTCCATGAAGATCATGGAGAACTTTGTATTGAAGATCCAAGAGAGAGAAGAAGCCATCTTGCTACTAACTACGGACCCGTAGGTCTTAAGTGAACTACTCACGAGTCATTGGAGGGGCGATGATGATGATCAAGAAGCCCTCCAACTCCAAAGTCCCCTCCGGCAGGGCGCCGGGAAGGGTCTCCAGATGAGATCTCGCGGAAACGGATGCTTGTGGCGGCGGAAAAGTATTTTCGAGGCTCCCCTGATTTTTTGCTGAATATTTGGGAATATATAGGCCAAGGATCTAGGTCAGGGGGCGGTCAGGGAGGCCACAAGCCCTGCCACCGCCGTCTCCTCCCTGGTGGCAGTGTGGGGGCTTGTGGGCTCCCTGGAGCCCACCTGGCTTGGTCCAAAGGCCCCCTGATCTTCTTCCGTTCGGGAAAAAAAATTCGGGGTTTTTCTTCCGTTTGGACTCAGTTCCAAAATCAGATCTGAAAAGAGTCAAAAACACAGAAAAAACAGGAACTCGCACTTCACACTGAATTAATAAGTTAGTCCCAAAAAAAGATATAAAAGGTACATAAAACATCCAAAGAAGACAAGATAACAGCGTGAAACCATAAAAAATTATAGATACGATTGAGACGTATCAAGCATCGCCAAGCTTAACTCCTGCTCGTCCTCAAGTAGGGAAGTGATAAAGAATGAATTTTTGATGCTTTCGTGCTACCTAGCATAGGTGTCCTTTGTAATTCCTCTTATGTGATGTGAATGTTCAGATCCATTATATTCAAAACAATAGTTTGCTATTGACGTGGAAACAATAATAATTCAAGCAAACTAGCAAGGTAATCATGAACTTTCAAAATAACAAGGCCAAAAGAAAGTTATCCCTACAAAATCATATAGTCTGGCTATGCTCTATCATCATTGCACAACGAATTTAAATCATGCACAACCCCGGTATTGGCCAAGTAATTGTTTCACACCTTTACTTTCTCAAACCTTTTCAACTCTCACGCAATACATGAGCGTGAGCCATGGTAATAGCACTATAGATGGTGTGGAATGTGGTGGAGGTTGCAAGACAAAAAGGAGAAGATAGTCACATTAATTATACATATCAATGAGCTGTGGAGATGCTCATCAATAGATATCAATGTGAATGAGTAGGGATTGCCATACAAATGATGCACTAGAGCTATGAGTATGTGAAATCTCTTAAAGAAAACTAGTGGGTGTGCATCCAACTTGCTTGCTCACGAAGACCTAAGGCAATTTTGAGGAAGCCTATCATTGGAATATACAAGCCAAGTTATATAATGAAAATTTCCCACTAGCTATATGGTGGTGACAAAACGAGAGACTCTCAATCATGAAGATCACGGTGCTTAATATGCTCAAGTGTGGATAGTGGTAACATTGTCCCTTCTCTCTTTTTCTCTCGTTTTTTTTATTTGGTGGGATCTTTGGCCTCTGTTTTTTTCGTGGGCTTCTTTGGCCTCTTTTATTTCCTCACATGGGACAATGCTCCATTAATTCAGCACACTTTCAACTCAAAACTTAGAGCAACGATGACTCTATATGGAATGCCTTCGGTAGTGTACCGTGCCAATGATCTAGCATGGCATAGACATTAGTGGAAACATCATGCTAGCTATCTTACGATCATGCAATAGCAATGTAGACGTGGTGGCACATGTTATGGTGGTAGTTGCATAGCAATATATCTCAGAATGACTTTGAAAAAGAAATAGTAGGTAGGTATGGTGGCTGTTTTCAGGGAGGCTAGTGGTGGGTTTTGTGCACGGGCGAAAGTTGCACGGCACTAAGAAGATAGTGATGGTGGAAGGTGAAAGTGCATCTAAACCATGGACTCAACATTAGTCATGAAGAACTCATATACTTGTTGCTAAAGTTCTATTTGTAATCGAAACAAAGCATTCAACGCATACTCCTAGGGGAAGGGTTGGTAGGTATAAACCATCGCGCGATCCTGACCGCCACGCAAAGGATGACAATCAGTATACTAATCATGCTCAGATTTCATCACATAGCGGTTCACTATATGTGCATTCTACGGGAATCACCAACTTCAACACAAGTATTTCTAGATCCACAACACCTTACTAGCATGACTTCAATATTACCATAACCACAACTCAAAACTAATTGAGATGAATCAAACTTCTCTAACTATTCAATGCACATGGCTGACGGCAAAGAACTGGATTCCAGTAGTGGTGGAAGTTTTCGTATCCCGTTGGATAAATACCACTTTTGAGACTACTTTCAAGGCATAGATCAACTACCAAGCCAGGCACCGCTGTGCTCTAAAAGATATAAGTGAAGCACAAAGAGCAAAATTATCTAGCTCAAAAGATATAAGTGAAGCACATGTGAGCTGAATTGTCTACCAAAAGATATAAGTGAAGCTCGACAAAATCACGGTGAGTGCATGTCTCTCTCTCTAGGTGTGCAGCAAAGATGATTGTGACACAACAAAAATAAAAGACTTATACAATACTGTCACACCCTGTTTTTCACCACCAATGTTCTAAGTTGCAAAAATCAGGGCTTGTTAAAACTTTTTCTATTGATGTTATGAATGCTACGAATGCCTTGTATGAATGTATGATTGTTTGCTTGTTGATGCACAAACCATGGTAAATTTATTACTTTCAAAAATGAATTTCCCAAACCCCTTTTTCTTTGACACCAGATCACCTCTACCTTGCTTGGGTTACACTACTAGCTCATGATGGCTACTAGCACTCCGAAGCAAAGTTGGTGATCTGAACTCAAATACTATTATTATTTACCAAAAACATTATTTAATGATTTAAAACATAATTTTTCTATTTTAAATGCATGTCTGTTTCTATGGCCAGGAATGATATTCCCACAAGGAAAAATGCTTCTCTGCCTTAGAAAATTCTGAGTAAAATCATAGAAACTCAGAAGGACATATATTTTCCATAGATCAGATTTTTAACCCTATTTTATATTATAATTATTTGAGTAAAACCCTGAAAACCATTCCTGTCCATTTTAAACTTTTGAGATATTTCCAAAGGAAATATTCTCAATAAAATCCCATTCAATTACAGGAGCCTCCCCAAGCCATATTTGGTGCCCAGTTAAAATCTCACCTTGATCCATGGTGGGGAAGGTCACCAAATGAGCCTAAAACCCTCTCTATCCAGTTTAGAGTTGGAACAACTCTACGTAGCAAAGGTTTTCCAATAGGGCTGAAACTTTGCAGGGGTGTTTGGCACCTCAAATGAGGACTACACACCAAAAATGAGATTTGCTAGACTCTGTTTAGTCACACTCCTTTTGGAGAGGACAGATCTGGCCACTTTGATGCATTTTCAAGTCTACAAAGCTAAACTTGTTCAATGGAGCTCAAAATTGTTGGAAACCCCTACCTTAACCCCAAGACCAAACCTGTTAAGTTGAAGTTACAGTGGTGGAGTGGAAGCACCCCAAACCACTGTCGAACACCTTCTGATAGCAAGGTAAAAACCCACCTAGCCACTGTTTTACCCAATGTCAGAGCCTCAAACTTGGTGTATTAGTGCCACACACCAACCTAAACACCCAGTCAACTGGCCCCTCCCCAGTTCAAAGCACAAGTGACAAAAACTCCAATTTGTGCCATAGATCAGGACTGACAGCACTAGTAAAACATGTCCGCCTTGACCAGCCAGTGATCACACTAGCACACAACGGCTAGTTACACTCCCAGCAACACCCAGGACATGAGGGACACGTCTGAAGTGCCCCAGAGCATGCCAGCATGCCGTGGCATGCCAAAACTGCGCTATGGACGCGCTACAGGGAGCAACAGAGAAGGGGACGACGCTCCCGGCTGGTTCCAACCTCCCCCGAAGTGTCCAAGACCTCCCCCGACAACCCCTCAATGTAAAGCAGCCGCTAGGGACCCTCCTCCCCCGCACTAGAGCTCGGGCGACACGTGCCCGAGCGCACCCGACTTGGCCGAGCATGCACGGACGCTGCAGCTCGACCCCACGGCTTCTCCCTCTGCGGCCGATGCTTCAGAGGGTCCTAAACCACGTCCTGAGACCGTGGTTTCGCAGCCAGCTCCTCACTGTGCACGCACGCGCGCCGCGGTGAGTCACCGGCGCACCGAGTTCGGCTCATCATCGCGAGCCTATAAATAGGCCTCCCCGGCACCTCAGAACCCCTCCAGCAGCCTCTGCACGACCACTAGCACCCCTAGCCACCCAATCGAGCTCCCAGAGCCCCGGTGCTCGAGATCAACCGAGGCCCCTCCGCCTCGGAGCTCTGGTCGATCTCCGGCTACACGCTGGCTCCTGCGACACTCGACCCACCAGAGCACTCCCCTCGACACTAGGAACCTTTCCCCCAACAGCCCCGAGCTTTTATGTGCCCCTAGCTATCAGTTCAACCACGTCCCGAAACCCCTCCGCCACGGCCACCTCGTCGCCGGTGACTCCAAGCCTCTCCGGCGCTGTCCCGACGACCTGCAAGTAGGCGGAGGCATGCTGAACCCATTCCTGCCCTTAGCTAGGCCCATGGACGATGGTAGCCTCGCCGGCGTTCTTCTCCTCCTCCCTGGCTGGAGGTAGGGGAAGTACCCGACACGTGGGCTCCATCTGTCGGCGTCCTGGAGCTGCCCCACGTGCAGGCACTGCCGCTGACTCCACGGGCCCGCACGTCAGGTTCAAACCTAGCACGCGCGCGCGTGGTAGCCTGCTGGGTGGCTGGGTCGGCCTGCTTCCCAGGCCAGTCTTTGGCCTTTTATTTTATTTTTAAACCTCAGGCTAAAATTATTTTTGTAAAAATAACTATCCAGTGGAAAAATATGATTCTTCCATTGATATTTTTCTAAAAATGAGTAGTATTTGATTCTGCCATTGTTGATATTTTTCAAAAACAGAATCTGTTTTATAATAATATAAAGGCATTAAAAGCAATAGTTTGCTCCTGTTTTGTAATTATTAAAAATGATTTTCTAGTAAAAAGAAAGAGAAGATATTTTTCAAAGTAACAACATGATTTTTACCAAGTTTTGCAATATTTTTAAAAGTGGTTTGTGATCTGTTTTTGTGTGAGCTATTTCTTATTTATTCTATTCTCGATGATAGAACTACCAAGTGACGAAGGATTCGCAGCGGAAGACCTCGAAGACCCAGGATACCTAGCTGACCAAGGCAAGTAGCCCTTTGACCATGACTTGAGCATATGAATTGATGCATGCTAGATTAGCAAGTACTTTTCCATTGCATGTGATAATAATGCTGGTTCATCATTGGTGTGATGGTACCGAAGGCTTCTTCGAAGCACTTGCATGATGGTGATGTTATACATATGGATCCTCGGAGCACAAGCATGATGAGCTTGACCCTACCATCTATGAGGATCATGATACTCTCATGCTGACTAGTAGAATTAAAGAACCATTGCATTGAGCTTGACCCTACCCCTGGAGGGTCATGCTAATACCATGTTGACAAGTAAAAGTATATTATCATGAGCATGATGATGAGTTAAATCAAGAGTTTATGAAAACCCCGTCGGGTGCCATTAATGCCCGAGGGAGATGATGAGTTGGTGGTCACTTTTGGTGAAGTGATGCACCGGTGTTTTGGGTGAGTATGCTTTCAGAAATTGGATTAGATTTATGATGTGTCGACCGTCCCAACCTTACCAGTACGATCACGATACCCCTTATGGGACGGGGCTTTGTTGATTACTCTGCTCGGTACTAGCAAAGAGCCACATTACTAGTGGCGAGAGTGATTGTCGTCACCCTCGTGATGGGGTTGTGCCAGGTAGGACGACTATGCCATTATTATGAGTTCCAGGCACACCGTTGGTCCCTGCAAGGTTGATATTGTCTAGAGTCGATGCTCGTAAGACGTACAACATGTGGGCTGGGTACCAATCGAGTGGACCTCTTTGTCTAATATCGTCAGGGGAAAGATGATGATTGGGTACTTACCTCGGGTATATGTGATATACCGCGAGTCGTGGATGACACGGAAGTTTCCCGGATCTCGTGGGTCCAGCATACTACCTCTGCAGAGTGTAAATTATTCGAATAGCCGTGTCACGGTCAAGGACAGTTGAGTAATCCTGCTTAAACTACGTCCTGATATTTCCGCATAAAGCAAGTGTGTGTGAGTGTGTGTGTTTGGTGTTAAAAATGTGTTGTTATAAAGATAATAATATGACAAGTCCGATGACTTGGCATATAGGGTAAACCCGGATGGTTTAGGCCTCAGCTCATACATTGAGGTTATGACATGTCCGATGACTGGGCATATAGGGTGAAACCGGATGGTTCAACCCTTAGCAGATATGTTGATATCTGTAACCGATTCTTCAAATGTAATTCTTTAACTTGATGCATATTCATGATCATTCTACCCAGATGAGATACACTAGAAATGCATGATATTGTCATCCTTCACTTTCATTGCTCATATCATGGGCTGTTTGCGAGTACATTCAAAGTACCCATTGGCTTGTCGCTGGTTATATTATTGACCAGACAAGGAAGGACCGGAGTTTGGCGACGAGTATGTCTTCGGAGACGGACCTGCGATCTAGGACGCTTCCAAGTCAGAATGCCTGTCGGTGTAGGCTTGATGGCATGGGCACCCGCTTAGCCCTTATGAGTTTCCGCTACCCGTTGTACCCGTTTTATTTGGCCTTAGGCCTGTTTGTGAACCTGACCCTTCGGTCATTTGATGTAATATTCGGTATTTGGATGTCAGACTCTATTATTCAGTATCTGTGTTGAGTGAGCATTGATCCTTGGGATCACTGGGCACGGCGATCTCGACTCACGAGTTGGGGTCCCCACAGATACAAGACACTCCAAGAAAAAACACATAACATGTGGTGAATACAAATATACACTACTGGAAATCAGTATTTTGCCATCTGCCTAGTCTTTGCCGTCTGCTAGCTGATGGCAAAGATTATCTTTCCCGTCAGCTTCAGCAAAACAGACGGCAAAGAACAGGCTGATGGCATACAGTCTTTTTCCCATCTGTCACCTCTTTGCCGTATGCTAGCGGACAACAAATAGTCAAGAGGCAGACGGCAAAGATGTAGATAGGCCCACCTGACCGCAGGGTGGCTAGGTCAAACAGGAGTCAGACCTTTGTCGTCTGCTAGCGGACGGCAAAGAGTCCGGAGGAAAATGGCAAAGAGTCTAGACTCTTTGCCGTCTGCCGGCAGATGACAAAGTGCTAACTCCGTTAACGGCTCCTTCCCCCCCACCCCGCCACTCTCTCTCTTTGTAACGGCTCATCCCCGCGTGCCCCTCGCTCTCTCTCCCCACCCCGCGCGCTCCTCTCCCTGTAACGGCCGCCAGGACCACCGTCGCGCCGCCGCCCCCGTCGCGCCGCCGCCCCCGTCACGTCGCCGCCCCTGCCGCCGCCCCTTTCGCGCCCCACTGCCACCCCTATCGGCCCTATCGCCCTCGCCTCCGCCCCTCTCTCTCTCCCCCCACCTACCCCCCCCCCCGCTGCCGTTGCCGCTGCCCCACCACCGTCGCGCCGCCACACCTCGCGCCCTCGGCGCCACCCCGCCACCCCGCCCCTCCACAGTCGTCCCTCTCGGTGAGCCCCCACACCCCCACCCCCACCCCCCCCACCCACATTATTTTTTACTAGTTTTATTATTTTTTAGTAGTTTTAGTTGTTATTGTTAGTAGTTTTAGTGGTATATTTAGTTAGGTTAGTAGTTTTAGTTAGATTAGTAGATTTAGTTAGGTTAGTAGTTTTAGTTAGGTTAGTAGATTTAGTTAGGAGGAGAAGAGGAGAAGAGGAGGAGGAGGAGGACAAGAAGAGGAGAAGAAGAAGAGGAGTACGAGGAGGAGGAGAAGAAAAAAATAAGAAGGAGAAGAAGAAGAAAAAGAAGAAGAAGAGAAGAAAAAAATAAGAAGGAGAAGAAGTAAAGAAGAAGAGAAGAAGAGAATAAGAAAAAAATAAGAAGGAGAAGAAGAGAAAAAAGAAGAAGAAGTTGATTTTTTATTGTTTGGTATTTAGTGGTAGCTAGATTCTTTTTTAGTTACTTAGTGGTATATTCTGTTTTGGTTATAGTGGTAGATTCTGTTTTTATTATTTTTTTGCTATTTAGTGCTATCTAGGTTTAGCGATAGGTTTAGTTAGCTTGGTTAGTTAGAGTAGTTAGTTAGTTAGCTTACTAGAAAGAATAGGAAGAAGAAGAAGAGGAGGAGGAGGAGGAGAAGAAGAAGAAGAAGAAGTATAGGAGGAGGAGAAGACAAAAAGAAGATCACATGTTTGGTATTTAGTTTTTTGGAACTAATTAGTAGTTTTAGTGGTAGATTCTATTAGTTAATTAGTAGATTTAGTGGTAGATTCTGTTAGTTTGTTCGCCCATCATTATTGCTTAGGTTCAAGACTACTTCAAAGAAGATCACATGTTCTTTTGTTGAAATCAAGTCTGTCAAAATAATGTATCGTCTATATTTATTGGTACCGGAGCAAAACAGGACAACTTAAATAATATTGCCATCCTCAAATGTAGAAAATATCGAAAAGTTTTACATAAATTGAAAAGTAGTATAGGTAACCTGGAAAGTCCTGTGGACCAAAAGGGCAACTTCTGGACCTGCGAACTTTGTGTGATAGGTGCATGTCCATGCAGCAGGGTAATTTCCCCAACAATGACATAATTAGTCCATTTAGCTCCAAAATACCATAATAAGCTCAAAATGGCATAAGAACCTTGGTTAGCTCATTAATATTATGTACTTAGCTTGTTTTCCTCTAAAATGGGATAATTAGCCCATTTAGCTCAAAAAAGACATAATTAGGTAATTTAGCTCCAACAAGAGGAGAAGAGGAGAAGAAATAGGCAAAATGAAAAGAAAGAAGAAGAAGAAGAAGAAGAAGAAGAGAAGAAGGAGAAGGAGGAGGAGGAGGAGGAGGAGAAGGCCAAGGACCTTCTATCCTTCTCCTTCTCCTCCTCCTCCTTCTTCTTGATTTCTTCTTCTTCTCCTCCTCCTCCTCTTTCTTCTCCTCTTTCATATTATCCTTGATTTAATTAACCCAACAATGACATAATTAGCCCATTTAGCTCCAAAATACCATAATAAGCTCAAAATGGCACAAGAACCTTGGTTAGCTCATGAATATTATATACTTAGCTTGTTTTCCTCTAAAATGACATAATTGGAATATTTGTGTTGATCGGGTGGATTTACATGTGATAATTGTCTCGTCGCTATGAGGTCTGTTGTGCGAAGACCTGCCCGTGCGTTGTACGAGCTCCGCCCCTGCATTTGTAGGTCAGTACAAATTTCATCTCCTTCCCGCCCCTTCATTTACTGTGGCTCGGTTTTCGGATGAAACTTTCTAGATTTAGGTAATTCAGTTAATTTATCAGTATGCGTGACCAGTATGCGTCTCCCGTTCGAAAGGGCGACATCTATAAATATGCATGTCTTTGCATATTTATAACCGCCATCCTTTCGAATTGTCCAACATTATCCATGGACAGCCCGAGTATGTGTAGATTGGGTTCATTTTCCCGTATGCTGTGCTCTGGATCCGATGCGGAATTTCGTCAGTGCCTCCCTATTGTTCTCTGGATGCACATCCTCTTTGTTTATTGCGGAGATGTGTATCAGGAGAACAGCGGGGAGGTGTTGCCGAAATTTTGCGTTGGATCCAGAGCAGAGCATGGGAAAACGAACCCAATCTACACATACTCGGGTGGGATTAGGACCTATCTTTACCTATTAGCGTGTAGGTTGCCTGGACGTAATAAAAATGGCGAACTTGATTAACCGATGAATATAAATGCTAAATTATATATAAATATATTTCTTCTGTCTTTAGTAGCTATGCAAGATGAGTGATCGTGCGTGGATGTATACCGGTCACCCTAGTCAGAAAGAGATGACGAAAGAATGGTTTTTAAAAACAAAGGAATTTGTGAAAGCCACATTCGCAAATGGCCAGGAAAGAAACTATTGCCCCTGTCCTGGATGAGACAACTATAAAAAGACAACAGAGGCTATAATGATTAAACACCTGCAGAGGAGGGGTTTTAAGCCTAATTATACGGTGTGGACATTTCATGGTGAGTCTATACAACGCACAAGAGCTGAGGTGGTCCGTCGTCGCACGGACGAGCATGGTACTGGGATCGAAGACATGGTGCAAGACTTTGATGATGCTCGGGATTCGGAAGTTGAGATGGAGGAATCTGCAAAGGCCTTTTATGAAATGTTGGAGTCTTCAAAACATCCTCTCCATGAGCACACTGAGCTCTGTCAGCTGGATGCAATTGCACAAGTAATGGCTCTGAAGGCCCAGTTCAACTTGGGAAGAGAATGCTACGACGTGATGATGACACTATTTGGACGTTTCCTACCCAAAGGCCATGTCATGCGTGCAAACCTGTACCAGCCGGACAAAATACTTCGTGTACTTAAGATGCCCTATGATAAGATAGATGCATGTGAGAAAGGATGTGTATTATTTAGGAAGGAGTATGCACACTTGGACTATTATCCCAATTGCGAGTGTTGCAGGTATCTTCTGGTAGACAACGGTATGGGTGAGAAGAGGCAGACCAAAATCACAGTTAGTGTTCTTTCGTATATGCCAATCGTACCAAGACTTCAACGTCTTTTCATGGTCGAAGAGACAGCCAGACAGATGACATGGCACAAATTGGGCAAAAGAACCGAACTAGATGCGGATGGGAATAAGATGATGGTACACACATCGGATGGGGAAGCGTGGAAACATTTCGATGGATTGCATCAGGATAAAGCGGCAGATCCAAGGAATCCTCGAGTTTGCGCCGCCACAGATGGTTTTAATCCCTTCGGCATGACGGCAACCCAATACAGTTGTTGGCCTGTTTTGTCATTCCACTCAATCTCCCCCCCGGGCAGATTATGCAAAGAAAGAACATATTTCGGACGTTGATAATTCCAGGGCCCAATTAGATGTTCCCGATGTCTATATTACGGCTCAACAGGCAACCCAAGTTTTCTATCTACCGTGGGCATGCCAAACGGATAAGAATCTGGAAGGTTGGTATGTTGTTTATGAAGTGCCGCCACATGTCAGACCACCTCTCCCGAATGAACAGGATTATGAACCTCACATTAACCCAGACACATATGATGGAGAATTCTTCCAAGAAGCACGTCTTTCCAAGAAACGTTTCAAGAACCGCCGTGCTTCATCCAAGAACATGGAAGTAGACAGCGACAATAAATCCGACTCCAGCCCTGAGCCGGAACCAGAAGAACTGGAACTCGTAGAGGTTACTGATGCGGATGACCTGTCAATGCTTCAACGATTAAAGGAAGGCCTTTCACAACTTCACACCATTGAACCCGATGAGCACGTCATTCATGAAGACATGCGTGATAGTGATGATGATGATGCATTTATTGATGATGATTATTAGTTTGTAAGATTCACAACTTAAATTATATATATTTTAATCTTTATAATTCATGTACATATTATTATTCATGTCAGTCATTCAATTTTTTATGTTGTACTAATTTCTTTGAATCTTTATCATGGCAGGTGTTGAAAGATGGTGGGCACGGGTCCAGAGCGCTCGACGGGTTCTTCCCAGGCGCCCCGCACGAGGGGTGGTACTTCCCTTCCACCCCTATCTCTCCGTAGAGCCTTGGCAGACAGTCTTTCGACACCAGCCGGGGGTTCTTCTTCGTTGGCGGCATTGCCCACTTGGAGAGGTGTTGGTCGGGTAGGGAGGAAGGGGAAGGGTACAGGGAGAGGTGATGGCCGCGGAAGATCTAGGAGGACTGTTGAGCCGTCCTCGCCACCACCACCAGCTCATTCACCCGAGCATAGGACTAGTATGGTCGACCCATTTGCGGAGGAGGCTACAGGGACTCCGGTCCAGGAGCCTGGTGTTCATGGGCATTCGTCCCATGAGACTTCGGTCCAGGAGCAGCCTCGGGTTGAGGTGCATTCGGTCCAGGAGCAGCCGGAGGAGACTACGGTTCCGGAGGCTTCACCCGACGTGGAGAGGCCCGGATGGGAGCCTTGGCCGGATCGTACCGAGTTGCCGGATTGGACCGAGGGTCCGGGTGGCTCAAGGGGCGGGGATGGCGGGGATGAGCTTACGGATAGTGAGGGCGATGTGTAGGTGGATGGGGCCACCGTGTACAAGCGTGGTAGTACACGTCTCCCGATCGCCCCGGATACCCGCGAGCAGAGGCCCGTGATTAAACCTGAAGGAGATAGGTAAGTACATTTACCCTTTTTTAGCTTTTGCCTTCAAGTTTGTTCAAATATCTAATGCGCTGACCTTATCATACTGCAGAGGATGGGTACACCCTCTTGGAGTCCGTAGGCCGAACTCCGTCCTAGGTGTGCTTTGCCGGACAAATTTCCCGCGGTTTGTCATGTTGCCTGGTGAGGGTCAGGTTCCTACACTAGGATTTACCTGGGAGCACTACCAGGCTGCGCAGGCCCCGCCGGAGGAGATTATAGATGGTGTCTTGTGCCACACGAGGGCCGAGATGGTGATCAGGAGCTTCTGGGTAAATTATCCTTTTACAGAATCTAAAATTAACAGTATACCTAATTATTGTACTAATCGGTATTTTCACGTTTGATTGCAGACCTTCTATAGGTGTGAGGATGGATATGAGGACGAGGCGGCCAGGGTTCTCGAGGTCGAGTGTAGGCGGTTACTACAGAACTTGCGCCACGAGGCTCTGCCGCAGGCTATTCGAAATTATTACGCCACGCGTGGTATTAAGAAGGAGAAGAAGGATTGCCGCGGAAAGTTTCTGAAGAAGGAGCAATACATGAAGGTAATTACCTATTCTTAAGTCCTTCTACGTAGTTTTCTTGATTTCATTCATAGGCGTAGCGCTGAAAATTCTTTCTAATAACTTACAGGTGCCCCCGAGATGTTGTGCGGATAAGATGGATTGTTGGGAGGCGTTGGTTGATGAGTGGTGCACAGGCAGCTGGCGAGCCGTCCACGAGAATGCGAAGGATCGGCGTAGCAAAATGGTTGGTGTGCCACACCATCAAGGCAGCGCCAACTTACTTCAGTTTGGGCGAAACTGGGTATGTGATTTGCTTCATGATTCATGCAATTCATTCTTGATGCTAATATTTTGTTCCTCTCTTTTAGGCGCATCACAATAAGACTGAGATGCCACACTTGTACGACCTTTATGGCATGGCCCATACTGCCACGTACAAGAAGCCGAAGGCATTCTCTGAGTCTGGCCTGGATGATCCTAGTAACTTCACCAACATATCATCCCACCAGAAGCTCGTGGTATACAGGGACGCGGGGAAGGCTACAAAAGGGGATGACTTTAACCCTAGCCAGGAACCTTTGGATCCAGAGCTGGTGATGATATCTGGTGGCGGGAGGCCCCATGGCTCGATAGCCATTGGAGATGGGATAATACGTTGTCCACTCACTCTTCCGGAGATCAAGGCGCGCCAGTCGAGGAGATGTCTTGAGATAACGCCTCGTCCACGGCTAGTCGAACTTGCCATCGAGGTTAGTTGTACGGACTAAGAACACTTTCATCCATTTCATTATGTGTGTCACCATAGATCATTACTGTGGTAACGAGGAATGGTTTTTCAGGCTACTCTTCAGAAAGAGAGAGCGGCAAACCAGGCTGCTCTTGAGAAAGAGAGATTGGCAAGCCAGGCTGTTCTTCATGCTGCTCTTGATGAGAGGGACCAGACCACGACACGATTGCTTGAGGAGGAGAGGGCCCGGAATGAGGCGGTTCAACGGGCCCTGTACAAGCTTTTTGTGGTATGTTTTTTTTCACATTAGCCAAATCATGTGTGTAATGTGTGTTTCAATACTAACTAATACGACCCACTCTTCAGGGTCTTTGCGAGAAGAGCGGTCAAGTCCCTCCGCCAATGCCCGTCTTCTCTTCGATTGGCACGGTGAGTTTCATTATAAACTAGTATTAATAATTGAGTGTCATCATGCTAACTGAGACATTGCAAAATATCTTTTCTGCAGAATAACTCCCGAGCGGCGTCGCACGACCCTTCTCCAGGGCAACCGTCTCCAAACGAAGCCGGCGCGAGCAACCGTGGTGTTTCTCCTCCTTCATGACCACTACGGTAAGTTTCTCCTCCAAACTTAGCTTGTTTTCCTCTAAAATGAGATAATTAGCCCATTTAGCTCCAAGAAGAAATAATTAGGTAATTTAGCTCCAACAAGAGGAGAATAAATAGGAAAAATGAAAAGAAAGAAGAAGAAGAAGAAGAAGAGAAGAAGGAGAAGGAGGAGAAGGAGGAGGAGGAGGAGGAGAAGGAGGAGAAGGCCAAGGACCTTCTAGTCCTTCTCCTCCTCCTCCTTCTCCTCCTTCTCCTCCTTGATTTCTTCTTCTTCTCCTCCTCCTCCTCTTTCTTCTCCTCTTTCATATTATCCTTGCTTTAATTTCCCCAACAATGACATAATTAGTCCATTTAGCTCCAAAATACCATAATAAGCTCAAAATGGCATAAGAACCTTGGTTAGCTCATTAATATTACATACTTAGCTTGTTTTCCTCTAAAATGGGATAATTGGCCCATTTAGCTCAAAAAGACATAATTAGGTAATTTAGCTCCAACAAGAGGAGAAGATGAGAAGAAATAGGCAAAATGAAAAGAAATAAGAAGAACAAGAAGAACAAGATAAGAAGGAGAAGGAGGAGGAGGAGGAGGAGGAGGAGATGGCCAAGGACCTTCTATCCTTCTCCTCCTCCTCCTCCTTCTTGATTTCTTCTTATTCTCCTCCTCCTCCTATTTCTTCTACTCTTTCATATTATCCTTGCTTTAATTAACCCAACAATGACATAATTAGCCCATTTAGCTCCAAAATATCATAATAAGCTCAAAATGGCACAAGAACCTTGGTTAGCTCATGAATATTATATACTTAGCCTGTTTTCCTCTAAAATGACATAATTGGAACATTTAGCTCAAAAAAGACATAATTAGGTAATTTAGCTCCAACAAGAGGAGAAGAGAGGAAGAAATAGGCAAAATGAAAAGATAAAAGAAGAAGAAGCAGAGAAGAAGAAGAAGAGAAGAAGGAGAAGGAGGAGGAGGAGGAGGAAGAGGAGGAGGAGGAGGAGAAGGCGAAGGACCTTCTACTCCTTCTCCTCCTCCTCCTCCTCCTTCTTGATTTCTTCTTCTTCTCCTCCTCCTCCTCTTTCTTCTCCTCGTTCATATTATCCTTGCTTTAATTAACCCAACAATGACATAATTAGCCCATTTAGCTCCAAAATACCATAATAAGCTCAAAATGGCATAAGAACCTTGGTTAGCTCATGAATATTATATACTTAGCTTGTTTTCCTATAAAATGACATAATTAGCCCATTTAGCTCAAAAAGAAGGAGAAGGAAGAAGAAGAAGAAGAAGAAGAAGAAGAATAAGAAGAAGAGAAGAAGAAGAGAAGGAGAAGAAGAAGAAGGAGGACAAGAAGAAGAGAAGAAGAAGGAGAAGGAGGAGAAGAAGGAGAAGGAGCCCTCCTTCTTCTTCTCTCCTTCTTCTCCTCCTTCTTCTCCTCCTTCTTCTCCTTCTTCTTCTCTTCTTTTTCTTCTTCTCCTCCTCCTTCTCCTTCTCCTTCCCCTTCCCCTCCTCCTCCTCCTCCTCCTTCTTGTTTTTCTTCTCCTTGTTCTCTTCTTGATTCTTCTCTTTCTTCTTAAATTTAGCTTATTTGTCATATATATGTTGTTGTTCTTATTCTTCTGACTTTCTTATTCCCATTTTGGAGATTGGATGTACTACATGCATGGAAGCTGGCGTTGGAGTGCTTTAGTTTCCGTTTTTATTTGAGTTAATGAACAATGTGGAACTATATGTATATGTATATATGGATGAACAATATATGTGCAACTATATGTATGTATATATGGATGAAACTTTGTATGTGTTGGTTCTTTTGATATATGGGATGTACGTTGATGAACAAATGGCATTGATGAGCTTTATATGTATATCATATATGTGTTGTGACCTATTTATGATATATGTGCTATGAATTATATGTATATGTGCTGTGAAATAGAAAAAATAAATAAAAATGTGACAATATAGGCTCTTTGCCGTCTGCCAGCTGATGGCAAAGGCCTTTGCCGTCAGCTGATCGACGGCAAAGGTGCCACGTGGCGCCCAGCTGTGCAACCTGGGCAGTAGCAGCTGGCCATATAGTCTCTTTGCCGTCTGCTTCCTGGGGGCAGACGGCAAAGAAGAGGGCACAGAGGAGGGGGAGGAGGAGGCAGACGGCAAAGAGTGGAAAGAGGGGGGAGGGGAGGACCCGGCAGACGGCAAAGATGGACGGGGAGGCAGACGGCAAAGATGGAGGGGGAGGGGAGGGGAGGAGAAGGCAGACGACAAAGATGGGCGGGGAGGCAGACGGCAAAGATGGAGGGGGAGGCAGACGGCAAAGCCTTCATTAACCCCTAACGGAGGCAACGCCTGTCGGCTCACGTCTCAAGAGCTTTGCGGACTGCTCCTAAGGAAAGCTGACGCAAAGAGCTTTGCCGTCCGATTTGGGGGGGCAGACGGCAAAGAAGGTCCTATGCCGTCGTAGGCTGACGCAGAAATTTTGCCGGCCTTGACAATCTTCGCCGTCTGTGGTATTGTCTTTGCCGTCCGGGATATTGTCTTTGCCGTCTGTGATGGCAGACGGCAAAGAAGGTGATTCCTGTAGTGAGAGCCCCAAGTAACGTTACCGATGGATTGAAGACGACAGAGGGGATGCCTTCCCGGGGCATCCCCAAGCTTATGTTATTACGGCATCCTTGAATCTCTTGGGGTGCCTTGTGCATCCACAAGCTTGAGCTCTTGCCACTCTTTATCTCTTTGTCCATCAGAACTTCACCCGAAACTTGAAAACTTCACAACACGAAACTTAAACAGAAACTCGTGATAACATTAGTACAGGAAAGCAAACAACCACTTCCTTAGGTACTGTAGAAAACTTAAATTCTACTTGTGCTGATGTTGGGTTACTGTACTTTCAATCTTACATGGCTAATACTCCCCGATACTATGCATAGTTTCATCAAAATAAGCAACCAACACAAGAAAAACAGAATCTGTTAACAGCAGACCAGTCTGTAGCAATCTGTATATTTTGTATAACTTGGGTCCTTGAAAAATTCTGAAAAATTACGAAAGTCTAAAGAATTTGCGTAGCAATCAGGAGAAAAAAGAATAAACTCAAAAGATCTTACAGAAAAAAAACGAAAATTCTTTTCATGAGCAGAAAGTTTGTGCGGTTTCCAGCATGACCAAACAATCATCCCCAAGACTAATCATAACGGTTTTGCTTGGCACAAACGCAAAAAGAAACACAAAAAACACAATCATAACAGAATTATGAAAGCGTGGAAAACACAAAACAGAAAGAAAAAGGATAGATTCGTTGGGTTGCCTCCTGATACGTCTCAAACGTATCTATATTTTTTGATGCTTTCACGCTGTTATCTTGCCTTCTTTGTATGTTTTATGTACCTTTTTATATCTTTTTGGGACTAACTTATTAATTCAGTGCCAAGTGCCAGTTCCTGTTTTTTCCGTGTTTTTGACTCTTTTCAGATCTGATTTTGGAACGGAGTCCAAACGGAAGAAAAACCCCGAAATGATTTTTCCCGAACGGAAGAAGTCCAGGGGGCTTTTGGGCCAAGCCAGGTGGGCTCCAGGGATCCCACAAGCCCCCACTCTGCCACCAGGGGGAGGTGGCGGTGGGCAGGCTTGTGGCCTCCCTCGCCTCCCCCTGACCTAGGTCTTTGGCCTAAAAATTCCCAAATATTCCGCAAAAAATCAGGGGAGCCTCGAAAATACTTTTCCGCCGCCGCAAGCTTCCGTTTCCGCAAGATCTCATCCAGAGACCCTTTCCGGCGCCCTACCGGAGGGGACTTTGAAGTTGGAGGGCTTCTTCATCATCATCATCGACCCTCCAATGACTCGTGAGTAGTTCACTTCAGACCTACGGGTCCGTAGTTAGTAGCTAGATGGCTTCTTCTCTCTCTTGGATCTTCAATACAATGTTCTCCATGATCTTCATGGAGATCTACCCGATGTAATCTTCTTTGGCGGTGTGTTTGTCGAGATCCGATGAATTGTGGACTTGTGATCAGATTATCTATGATATATATTTGAGTCTTTGCTGATTTCTTATATGCATGATTTGATATCCTTGTAAGTCTCTCCGAGTCTCCGGTTTTGTTTGGCCAACTACATCTATGTTTCTTTCAATGGGAGATGTGCTTGGTTTTGGGTTCTGCCATGTGGCGACCTTTCCCAGTGACAGTAGGGGCAGCAAGGCACACATCAAGCAGTTGCCATCAAGTGTAAAAAGATGGGCTTTTTATTATTGGTTTGAGATTATCCCTCTACATCATGTCATCTTGCTTAAGGCGTTACTCTGTTCTTATGGACTTAATACACTAGATGCATGCTACTTGATGGCAACTACTTGATGTGTGCCTTCCCGCCCCTACTGTCACTGGGAAAGGTCACCACATGGTAGAACCCAAAACCAAGCACTTCTCCCATTGTGAGAATCATAGATCTAGTTGGCCAAACAAAACCCAAGACTCGGAGAGACTTACGAGGATATCAAATCATGCATATAATAAATCAGTAAAGACTCAAATATATATCATAGATAATCTGATCACAAGTCCACAATTCATCGGATCTCGACAAACACACGGCCAAAGAAGATTACATCGGATAGATCTTCATCAAGATCATGGAGAACTTTGTATTGAAGATCCAAGAGAGAGAAGAAGCCATCTAGCTACTAACTACGGACCCGGAGGTCTGAATTGAACTACTCACGAGTCATTGGAGGGGCGATGACGATGATGAAGAAGCCCTCCAACTCCAAAGTCCCCTCCGGCAGGGCGCCGGGAAGGGTCTCCAGATGAGATCTCGCGGAAACGGAATCTTGCGGCGGCGGAAAAGTATTTTCGAGGCTCCCCTGATTTTGTGTGGAATATTTGGGAATTTATAGGCCAAAGACCTAGGTCAGGGGGCGGCCAGGGAGGCCACAAGCCTGCCAACCGCCGCCTCCCCCCTGGTGGCGGAGTGGGGGCTTGTGGGCTCCCTCGAGCCCCCCTAGCTTGGCCCAAAGGCCCCCTGATCTTCTTCTGTTCGGGAAAAAATAATTTCGGGGTTTTTCTTCCGTTTGGACTCCGTTCCAAAATCAGATCTCAGAAGAGTCAAAAACACAGAAAAAACAATAACTGCCACTTGGCACTGAATTAATAATTTAGTCCCAAAAAAGATATAAAAGGTACATAAAACATCCAAAGAAGACAAGATAACAACGTGAAACCATCAAAAATTATTGATACGTTTGAGACGTATCAAGCATCCCCAAGCTTAACTCCTTCTCGTCCTCGAGTAGAGAAGTGATAAAGAATGAATTTTTGATGCTTTCATGCTACCTAGTATAGGTGTCCTTTGTAATTCCTCTTATGTGATGTGAATGTTCAGATCCATTAGATTCAAAACAATAGTTTGCTATTGACGTGGAAACAATAATAATTCAAGCAAACTAGCAAGGTAATCATGAACTTTCAAAATAACAAGGCCAAAAGAAAGTTATGCCTACAAAAGCATATAGTCTGGCTATGCTCTATCATCATTGCACAGCGAATTTAAATCATGCACAACCCCGGTATTGACCAAGTAATTGTTTCACAGCTTTACTTTCTCAAACCTTTTCAACTCTCACGCAATACATGAGCGTGAGCCATGGTTATAGCAATATAGATGGTGTGGAATGTGGTGGAGGTTGCAAGATAAAAAGGAGAAGATAATCACATTAAGTGGGCATATCAATGAGCTATGGAGATGGTCATCAATAGATATCAATCTGAATGAGTAGGGATTGCCATACAAATGATGCACTAGAGCTACGAGTATGTGAAAGCTCTTAAAGAAAACTAGTGGGTGTGCATCCAACTTGCTTTCTCACGAAGACCTAAGGCAATTTTGAGGAAGCCTAGCATTGGAATATACTAGCCAAGTTATATAATGAAAATTTCCCACTAGCTATATGGTGGTAACAAAAAGAGAGACTCTCAATCATGAAGATCATGGTGCTTAATATGCACAAGTGTGGAAAGTGGGGAACTAGGACTGTGCCTACTTTCTCACTGGATATTCCTCCGAATAAGGTAAGCTACTGCACTTTACGTCTGAGTGATTTTATTTAGTGTCCCGTTACTTGTTTATAACGTGATCCTCTCCATTTGGCAAGCTTTTACCTAGCTAGTCAGCTCTTTCCCGGTGGTTGATCGAATGCCCATTGAACTGGAGAGCGACACTGAGCATCCGGAGGGCTCGGATGCAGGGGACAATGAAGGTGATGATGATGAAGACGATGAGGAGGAGGTGGAGGAGAGGGACGACGATGATCGTGGGGATGAGGCGGAGTCCTCATCGTTGGATGAGGTCCCGCCTGAGGCCCGCAACACGGCACGCGAGGATCCAAAGACCCGTGCTGGCACCTTAAGAACCCCAAGGGTGACAAAGCCGAGTGTATCGGCAATGCCGACCCGCAGTTCCAAACGGTGCGTGAGTGAGGCTACGACTCCGCGAGAGAAGACTATCAAACCGCCCAAGGTCACAAGCTCCAAGCCTCAGAAGGTTGTCCTATCGTGCATCATGGTCGATGTGCCCATCGCTTCGGCATAAGTTTCGTCGCCGAATGACTTTGTCTTTGTTGGCTATGTTTCGCCGAATGATTGTTGTATTCTTGTTGTGTTCATTGCAGAGGTGATACTGCAACCGGTTCATTGGAAGCTTAGGCCACTAACACGGGGAAAACTGACGCTGATGCTGCTTCTTCCAAAGGTATGTCTTGCTATTTTTGAAGGTTCACTAGGTATTAGACGCTTGGCCATTTACCCTTTGTGAACATGTACAGAGCCACGGAATGTGATTGAACTTGACCACGAGGCTTCTTCTGTAGTTGAAGAGGCACCCAAGCAGGACACCACTCCTATCCGAGTGGTTTCCAGAACCAAGACTTCTGTGGCCCGTGAGACCACCTCGGCCTGGACGTCACTCGGAATGGGTCCGTTGCCTCCTCCATCGGATTGCCACATGTTCCAGCTCCACCACATCCCAAAGGATCAGGATGAGGTACGCAAGGAAGCCTTGGCTCAGCTGGACGTGATGGTCGGACGATTAAAGGAGGCGTATGACACCAGTGAGGCCGTGGCCAAGAATGTCTGGGTAAATTTGAATTCGAGTGCGTATCCCGAGTGATTACACACCCACTGGGTGTCGGTGTTGCTTTACAGTGGGGGCGTGCTGAGCGCACCCACTGGGTGTAGTCCCCAATGCTATTGTCGGCTGAGTTAGTCGGCAGTAGTCTCAGCTTCTTTGCTTTTTCGATTGACGGAATCTAGGGGTACAAAGTCCTTGCCTTTCTTCCATCCTTCCAGTGGGGGCGCACTGAGCGCACTCCTTGGGTGTAGTCCCCGAGGCTACTCTCGGGTGAGTCAGTCGACAGTAGTCTCAGTTTCTTTGCTTTTCCGATTGACAAAATCAAGGGGGTATAGAGCCCTTGCCTTTCTTCCGTCCTTCTAGTGGGGGCGCGTTGATCGCACCCACTTGGTGTAGTCCCCGAGGCTACCATCGACTATGGCAGTCGGCGGTAGTCTATGAGTTGTGACATAATGCAATGCCATGTAAGACTTCTTGTAGTCCCCGAGGCTACCATCGACTTTTCGTATATGTTGATTGCAGACTTCTTGTGGACCCGTTGGCCGTGATGACGCCATGGAAGAAGATTTACAGGGACTCCGACTCAACCTCGATGATGAGAAGGCCAGGAACAAGCGATTGGAGCGGGAAAAGCGGACGGTTGAAGCTATGTCCTTGCAATCCAATTTATACTCTATTCGGTCGTCTTTCCTTATCCGACTGAGGCTGTCCTGTCAGATCGCCTTTCTGAGAGGCTGAAGAATTCCATTTCTCTAGTGACCAGAAAGGACATCCTTGAAAAGAGGGACGACGAACTCGCAACCGCTTGGAAGGAGATCAAGAAGAAGACACTGGCAACTGAGTCCAAGCTCAAGACGGTTGGCACTCTGGAGGAAGAAAATCAGCTCCTGAAGGCCGACGCTGAGAAGACCGCGACAGAGCTTGTTGAACTAAAGAGGCATTATTACGAATGGGAAACCAACCTCAAGAATGCCACTGCCAAGAAAGCTGAGTTGGAGCAGTTCGTTGAGGACTTCAGTGTAGGACTCTAGGAGAAGCTCCAAGGTGCGTCGAGTGTTCTAATGTTTTCCCACGATCATTCTGAAGCCTTTGACTAAAGATTCTCATCTTTTGTTTTCTGTCAAGTGCAGCCTTTGCTGCTGAAGCTGAGGAGGAGACCTCCCGGATCGAGAAGGAGATCGTTCCCAAGAGAGTGCTTCTAAAGGATAGCCCTGCCTTGTCTCTCCTCCGACTAGTGGAACATGTCGGGTACAGGATGTCTTGTTTCAAGCTTGTTCAGTCGGCTGTTAGAGAGATCGACCAGGTGAAGGCGCCTGAGTACGCTCCTATGAAGGATTCTCAAACTGTCGTGAGCCGAGTGAAGTCCATCCCTGGTGAGCTCAACTTGTGGAAGAAATCATCAGCGAGGGATGGAGCCGACATTTCCCTCTAGCTCGTCCACATCTATTGCAAGGGAGTGGACGAAGAGAAGTTGAAGAATATTCAGGTCATGCACCGAAAGAGCGCCAAGTCATGGAGTCTTCAGGTCATGGAGATGTTCATGGCGATGGCCAGACGGATCGCGGAGGGCATCGATCTCGATACCTTCGTTGAAGCGGTGGAGTCTTCAGCCTCCAAATGAAACTCGGAGGAAAAAACATTAAGTTGAACTCTGGGCCAGCTCTTTTCCGCACCAATAGTTGAACTCTATCTATTTTATCTACGGTTGGTATTGGTTTTCATCTGCTCGGATTTTCTTTTCTTTGCGGTTGTTTATACTCTGTGGGACGTGGTTTCATGCTCGAGTCCCCGAGTGTGGAGGTCGTCCTCACTCGGGTATGTTTGTGACTTAGGCGAGAGCTGTTCCAAGGCTAAGCCTCTGAGTGTGGAGGTTGTCCTCACTCGGATCCGTTTCTCCCTTGGCGAAAGCAGAATCACAGCTTGGGAATATTGTCCTATTAATCTTGGTGCTCGAATGAAGGTCATGCCTCTCACTCGGAACCCCTTTGACTTAGGTGAAGGATGGTTCAGGGATAAGCCCTTGAGTATGTGGGTTGCCACAATCACTCAGGGTAGAATTCACCTTAGGCGAAGCAGGTCCGCTACCAAGAAATGATCGTTCTATTCATCTTGGTGCCCGAATGAAGGTCTTGCCTACATTGGGAACCCCTCTAACTTAGGCAAAAACTTGTTAGCGGCTAAGCCCCTGAGTGTGGAGGTTTCCATGATCACTTGGGATAGGGTTCACCTTAGGCGAAACAGATTCGTTACCGAGATGATAGTTCTCGCAAACTCGATGATGGTCTTGTCCATCAAGGTAACTGAATGACGATCACGACTTCATTTGGAACCATCTGACTTAGGCGAAAGCTGGTCCATAACTAAGCCCTCGATTGAAGAGGCCGTCTTAACTCGAGGCAGGATTTTCCCTAGGCGAAAGCGGAATCACTTCTAAGGAATGATTGTTCTGTTCATCTTGGCCTCCGAATGGAAGTCTTGCCTTCATTCGGAGCCCCTTTAACTTAGGTGAAAACAGGTTCGCAGCTAAGCTCGCGAGTCCGGAGGTTTCCATGATCACTCAGGGTAGGGTTTACCTTAGGCGAAATGAGTTTGCTACAAGGAAATGATTGTCCTATTCATCTTGGCGCCAGAAAGGAGGTCTTGGCTTCATTTGGGACCCCTGTATAGGCGAAAATTGGTTCGTGGCTAAGCCCCCAAGTGTGGAGGTTTCCACGATCACTCGTGGTAGGGTTCACCTTAGGCGAAACAGGTTCTCTACCAAGATGATAGTTCTTGCGAACTCATTGATGGTCCTGTCCATCAAGGTACCCGAATGACGATCACGACTTCATTCGAAACCATTTTGAATTAGGTTAAAGCTGGTTCACCGCTAAGCCCTTGAGTGAAGAGGTCGTCTCCACTCGAGGCATGATTCACCTTAAACGAAGAAAGGTTCACGGTTAAGGTTTTACACCCACTAGGGGTGTGTTTCACCTGAGTGAAGTATTTGAAGATAGTCGAAAAAAGTGAGCACTTTATTCCTCTATTCATTCGGATTCATTATGGGAATGATGAAAGGTCTATGTGACATTGTCGATGTTGTATAGTCGGTAAGCCCCATTGTGCCCCTTTCCACGGAGGCGCCAACTTGGGGGGTCTCTGTTGGTCCAGTCGGAGGACCAGATCCCCCTCTTGAAATGCTCGGCCCCTAACTTGTCTGTCATGGTAGAGTCGATGGTCCTGCTGGTACACCGTGGATCGAATGAGGGCTAGCTCCCTCTCCTCCTCTAGAAGATGAAGGTTATCTTGGCGTGCTACATCAACTTGAGCTTCATTGTACTGCTCCACTCGGCGGGATTGTGACGCAGGTCACTCGGTAGGACAGCTTCCGAGCCATACACAAAGAAGAAGGGAGTTTTCTTGTTGGAACGATTCGGAGTAGTTCGCATACCCAACAAGACGGAAGACAACTCCTCGACCCTACCGCCAGCAGCGTATTTGAGATCTCTCATCAGCTGGGGCTTCAGGCCTTGGAGTATCATTCCATTCGTGTCGTCTTCCTGTCCATTCGACTATGGGTGTGCCATGGAGGCAAAGTTAACCCGAGTGCCCTAGGAGTAGCAGAACTACGAAACTCATCCGAGTCGATGTTGGACCTGTTATTGGTGATGATGTCATTGGGGTTTCCGAATTGGAAGATGGTCTGCCGAATGAAGCTGACGGCAGTCGCCGAATCTAAGCTTTTGATGGGCTTGGCTTCAACCCATTTGGTTAACTTATCGACCTCGACCAGCAAGTGAGTGAATCCATTTGACTCGGTGCACACAGGGCCGACCATGTCAAGGCCCCACATGACGAATGGCCAAGTGAGTGGGATCGTCTTCAGAGTTGATGCAGGCTTGTGCGACTAGTTTTTGTAGAACTGGAATCCGACACACAAGCCCACCATGTCCTTTGTCGCCTGATTGGCATGGGGCCAATAAAAACCCACTCGGTAGGCCTTCGCCACCAAGGTCGGACTGGAAGCATGGTGGCCGCTGGTTCCCGAGTGGATCTCGTGCAGGATGTGATGCCCTTCCTGTGGAGAGATACACTTCTGGTTGACTCATGTGGCACTATTTTGTATAATTTGTCTCCGAGTACTTCAAATGCTTTAGACCGCCGAACGATCTGGCGGCATTCCTCCTCTTCACCGGGAAGCCCTTGATGGAGGAAGTAAGCGAAATAAGGTTGTGTCCATTTGGGAGTGATGACCAGCATCTTGTGGATGAGGTCGACCACTCAGTCGGATCGGACGAACTGATTGCTTGTGGGGGATCCTCTGTGAAAGGGTCCTCCTTGACTGAGGGGGCACGTAGGTGCTCGAGGCACATGCCCTTTCGCACAATCCTCCGAGTGGACCCGATCTTCACCATGTTGTCAGCTGCTTGGTTCTTGGCTCGGGGCACATGGTGTAGTTCCAATCCTTCAAAGTTTGTCTCCATCTTCCTGACCGCTTTGTAATAGTCTATCATAGCTGGGCTTCGAATGTCCCACTCCTTCATGACTTGGTTGATGAAGAGATCTGAGTCGCCATAAATCATCAATCGGCGGATACCGAGTGAGATGGCCATGCGAAGCCCGTACAGCACCTCGTCCATATCTGAGTCGCCGTAAATTATCAATCTGTGCCAAGAGCGCGTCGTCCTAGACGTCGTCGCCACCCCAAACCTACAACCCCATTCCATGGTCCTGTTGACTCAGGAGCTTCAGCAAATGGAGGAGACTTATTGGTTACGGAGCCCACCAGTTCGGAGACCAATGAAGGCGGAGCGAGTCCGTCAGAGAGGTGTCAAACCCTAGTAATTCTGTTACCATGTAACATCGTATTCGCGTATTGTGGTAATTCTGGTTTAATAAAAAAATTGCAGGATGCATGTACACATTGTTTTTATAATAAAAATTACGTAAACTAGGCCGCGTGGCCTTAGATTAAATTTTTGGGCGTGACCACCTAGCCACCAAGCCAGCTAACCGAGTGATGTATCACTTGGGAGTTGATACCCAAGGTTTCACCACGATGAACCAGGCCACCCCAGTGTCATACTGTG
The DNA here is from genome assembly GCF_904849725.1 of Hordeum vulgare subsp. vulgare. NCBI lineage: Eukaryota > Viridiplantae > Streptophyta > Magnoliopsida > Poales > Poaceae > Hordeum > Hordeum vulgare. The sequence continues at coordinate 51,541,304 of NC_058522.1, forward strand.
TGTGTACCTAAACGAGGTTCCTTTTGAAGACCACCCGTGACCGCTCCTAGCACTTCTCACCAAGTGTGCTACCCCGAGCCAGACCTCCCCATGAGTACACACTGGGATTCATCCGGAAATTCTGGATGCAACCCCATAAAGGTAACCGCGTTGCCTCGCAGCCCTCTATAGAGCAGCCCTGGTATGCCCATCCCTTGCCCTTCAGGTCATCACCAAGGGTGTTGATCCATCCACGGGTGGAATAATTCCACACGAAGGCTAGTGGAAAATTTTTAGATCTTCCATTGGTAGATTATTGTGGTCATACCAAAGGGGACATGTTTTCAAAAACTCCTTCTAGGAGAAGTAGAATATGTTTTCCCCGACCGAGAGTATTTTCTCCAGAACACCTTGCCTGTATTCCGTTGACCATGCTCGGAGCGAACGCTAGTCTAGTGGTATGTCTTGCTAATACTAGGTGTGTAACGGTGAACTATTTGATTGCATTGTTTGCACTTGCATAGGAGTGACCGTGTGCCATGTGATTGTCTTGTTTGCGCGTCCATTTGAGTGATCATTTTCCATGATTTCATGAGTGAATTGTTTTTCTTTCCCTGAGAAAATCTCGGGGACGAGATTTATTTTTAAGGGGGGTAGAGTTTGTCACACCCCAAAAAATAAATAATATTTCTATAAAATAAATATTGCCTAGAATAATTTTTTTGAGAAATAAATTCCTTGATGTCTCTTTTCTAGGCCTATTTACAAAAAACTTTTCCTTTCAAGTGGCATTTCAAAGATCATTTAGTGCTTGAGCCTTACTTAAGACCATTTTCAATTCTTTATTCAATTAGATGAGAATATTATTTTTGCCATATTTATTTAAAATCTAAATTATTGGACTTTCAATTGATTTTTCAACCTCTCCTTTTCCCTATTAGGAAATTCTTTCCCCACGTAAATGTTTTGAAAATTTATGTTGGAACCCGAGTACTTGCATAAAAACATTTCTTTTTTATGGAAAATTCATGGGATAGTTTATTTTAATATTTTGCCAAGACTCCTTTTATATAAAATGACTTATGCTTTCTTCAAGGTCCTGTTTTGCACTACAACCTTGTGATCACTTCTTCTAAAAATTCTATAAAAATGTGAAGGTGACCTGTGATGTCCGTGGATCACATTTTTGCAAAAACTTAGCCAAGTATTTCGGAAAATTTGGGCATATTAACTTCTTTTCTAATCTGGTCCAGAGTTGAGTTTGTACTACAACTCGTAGAAATAATCTTTCTAAAATACCATAAAAACTTGGTGATGTCTAGTGATGCATGAGATTCTGGTTTATGCAAAAAACCAGACCTTGTGCTTTGGAAAAATTTAGCAAAACAATCATTTTTCTGTTCTGGTCCAGTTTGGTACTTTGCACTACAACCTTATTTTGCTTGCTCTATTTGCTTTGATATTTTGCATGCTTGTATGGCACCCTACAAAAACCTTAACTCCAGGAGTTGAGCCCATTGGATGACTCTAAGTGCATGTGATATTAGCCCCAAGTTTCTGTCCAGAATAGGTTTTCTCCAAGAGTTCCACTAGCTAATTTCTTATTTTCTCCAACTAACTTACCACCATTGCTACCACCTAGAGAGACCCTGATCTGGAGAATTGTGTGGACATCAAAGATCATTTGGAGTCTCTAGCATTTCATCAAGCACTTATGGATCATGTCCACATTTGACATGGCTTTGAACCTGCATTATAGAGTTGATTATCTAGCCCAATCTGGATGTCTAGGATATTTTTCTTGAGCCATAGCATGATCCTGTTTAGTTTGAGCTGCTTTGGAGGTCGTTGGGAGTGACTGGCATTCTGCCGAACAGGTGTCGTGCGTGCTCTAGGAAAGCCCAGAGCGCACGTTTTGCACGCGCTTGGGCCGAGCCGTCACGTCCGCGCGCCCCTAGCATTTTGGTCTGCTGCAGAGCCGTGGCATCCCCTTTCCCCGACCGTTGGTAGCTGCCCTATGCACGAGCAGTGCAGCGGCATCGCGACGACCATGGCTTCTTCTGGCCCCTGCAGTGGCCGGTGCCAGCCAAGCAGCCCCAGCCAGCCACATGCCCTCTCGACCACCTCTCCCGCACCAGACGCTTGTTGCCCTGCTGCCCTTGACGCCCTGCTGCCGCCCGTGTTGCGCCTGGTGCATTGCCAGAGCTTGCCGCCATTGGTATTATCCAACAGCCCTGCAAACCGACTCGAGCATGCTACAAGAAGGACCCCGAGCCCTCTGAGCTTAGCAGCAACCACCCCTACCCTATAGCTTCCCTCCCCTCGCTTCACTTTTGCCATAGTTACTCTCTATGCTCGCCTCTGACCGCAACGTCGCCGTCGGCCTCCTGCACGATTCCGGCAGCCCCAAACCTCTCCCTTCCTCCCAGGACCACTGCTAGCCTACCGAAACCCTAGCTAACCCATTCCCATCACCATTCATGGTCGGGAGCCACCTGAGGCTAAAGCTGCAGAATGGTCGAAGCTCCATGGGATGCGGCTCTTCCCCCTGAGCTCGTGGGTATGTCGAGCATCGCGAGAGATGCCTCCTAGCACCGGCGAGCCTCGTCGGAGTGCCACTGCACTCTGTCCAGTGCGCGCCTAGGAGGTAGAAGAGGAACTGGACAAGCGGGTCCCACCTGTCGGTGAGCCAGCCGCAGCTGTCGAGTGGAGCAACCCCGTGGTATGTTTCCCCTTAGGTAAGGCGTATTCCCGTGTGACCGTTTCGGTAAATGTGTTTCCTCTGTGGCGAAAGCGTATTCTCACCGAAACGTTTTCTTTTATTTTTAATTTAAAAATAGATTTAAACAGAATCTTAGTATGGCTATAACTCTTTATAGGTAACTCCAAATGGGTTGATTCTTCTTCCTACCACTTTCTAATTACCTCTAGTTTGTTTGCATATTTATTTCAAAATTATTCAAACCACTTATGTGTTTTGTTTTATGATTGTGTGTTAATTCAAGTATTTTTAAAAATATGATTTAGAACACAGGATACCTACTCCAAGATGTTGGGGTACACATCACCCTCCTCAAACTCCAAAGCCAAGCATATTGGATCCAAATTTGCATAAAGCGGTGTGATGTTTGTGTTGGTGCATATATTGTGTGAATTTAGATTATGTTAATAGAAGTCTTGCATGAAATAATGCCATGCATAAGAGCATGTGATGGATACTATTATTGCTAAGTTTGTCGATAGCAAGTGGTGAGTGGTTACTGCCTCATACTTCGTATGCTACGCTGGTCTGGACAACCTCAGAGTAAGGTGTGTCTGGTGGAAATGAGACCATAGGCTGACACCTCATGAGACGAGAGTGGTAAGTGAAACCATGTCCGGGTGTGATGGTAGTAACACTAATATAATCTCTTCAGCAAGATTGTGTGGTACTAATCCTCGCATGAAAAACATCAAACCTCCTAAGTCGATCGTAGATCGAGTCTTGTCTATGTGCCACCTTACCTTACCTGCTGCCAAAGGTCTTTCCGAAAGGAAATACGGTCTAGTAAGTCGTAAATCTATTACCAGGTACACACAAAGTAGAGAGGCCGGGATGAAGGTATCCCTGGCCCTCGACTAAATCCAGTCATCTGGTCAGGGGGCATGGGTGTTTCCAGTCTGGGATCGAGAGGGAATGGCCCTTCCCTTTTAGTGCACTGTGTAAATTTGATCCCATGCTAGTCGAGGTCGGAGCCTCCCCATCTTATGGTTTTGTCCTGTAGCGTAGTCCGGTTGGAGCCGGGCTTCATAGGGGTAAAATGGGTTTGTGCTGGTTCTCAGAGTTACTTCTAAAAAACCATACGCGAGATTAGTCCGAGTGACTATTGAAACCCGTGGGTTGTGGGTAAAGAGTATAACCTCTGCAGAGTCAAAACTATTCGAGTAGCCGTGTCCACGGTCAAGGACGACTGGTTGACTAGTCAACTGTCGGTCCTCGGAGGTAGTAGGAGAAGTATGAGACTAATCAGGAAATGTGGTGGATGACCATATTATTATTATTATTACTCTAGAATAACCGCTATGATTATGTTTGTTGAATAGCCCTGGGACGGTTCTGTCGGATTTCAGGCTCCTCAAAACCCTAAGTATTCGAACATAGGGGTGTGTACAACGATCTCTCCCGGCTCAGCCTCACCTATCCCGCTAGTCGATGGGAACGACGAAGGATTCACTTGATAGTGAGGGTAGCACAAAATGCAACAGTTTAACCATGTTCGGGGCGCTGCGAAGCGTAAAACCCTACTCCTTCTTTTGGTGGATTGCCTCTCGCGGAGGTTGGTGGATGAAGTAGCACTAGTACAAAAGAGGGCTTTGGTCCACTTGATGAAATCCCATTAGTCCCGGTTCACTTATGAACCGGGACCCATGGGGGCATCGGTCCCGGTTCGTGAGGCCAGGGCGCCGGCCGGGCCTCGTGGGCCATTGGTCCCGGTTCATCTGGCCCCTTTGGTTCCGGTTCCAGACACGAACCGGGATGAATGTGCCAAGCTCCTGGCCCACAACAATTGGTCCTGATTTTTGGCAGGAATCAGGACCAAATGTTATCCTTCACTCCCGGTTCCGTCCACAAACCGGGACCAATGTTTGGCCTATATATACCACCCGACCGCGAGCAGAGGAGTGCACTGCTCTGTTTTTTCGGCCGGCCATGGGAGAGCTTTGTGGTGCTCTAGCTCATCTCCTATGCACATGAGGTGTTCGATGAAATACCCAAGCCACACTTAAGCTTTCTCCTCTCGAAGCTCCTTGTCCAAGCTCCATTTTCCTCTAGTTTTGTGTAGCTTTGACAGTCCGTCCATGCCCCGTCCCCGTCTCACCGCCGTCCATCGCCCACGCACATCTTGGCGTCGGCACCATCGTGATTAGTCTCTTCTTCTTGTCTTCTTTCTAAAAGAAAAAAGTTCTTACTTGTATGATTTAGATAGATACTTGTGTAATTTTCTTACTTCTATTATTGTTTGTTATTATATAGTGCGATGGTTTTGGTATCCAACTCCGTCGGCCCTCGTCCTGTCTAAGATTCGGATGTGGTATATATTATCTTTTATAACTATTTGTTTTATTTAGTGTTTATGACAATTATGCCGACCAACGTGACATAGATTTTTTAATCTCGAAGGTATGTGAACCGGAAATTCGAACGAACATACAAATTCTTGCCGAGAAGTTCAATTTAGTTGAAAAAGAAAACAGTTACTTGAAATAAAACTTAAAAAGAGTTGAAGAGGAGAAGATGATATTGGAGTAGGATGTTGCCGATGTGCGTGACGATCAGAAGATCAAGATGTATGCAATGCGCTTGAAGATTAGAAACATTAGAAAATATGTCATTCATACTAAGGCTTGGTATCATTATGTCGTTGGATCAATTTGTACCTTAGTTGCGGTTATGATCGCATTTGTTTTTGCATTTAAATTTAATAGTTTCAATGTATGTTCTAATTAGATGCTCTAGAGATATATATGTTGTTCAATAATGAGAACTATGTAAGAACATTATGTATTTATTTTGGTCACTACTGTACTTTGGGTTTAATGTGATGATCAATTTCTATTAATTTGGTAACTTCTCTATTCATGATATGTTGTAATGGTTTTTAATACACGCGCCCATGTGGAAAAAATGAAATAAGTTCGAAAAAATGAAATGCCTTTTGTAACAGATGAGTTTTCCTATGAAATTGTCCAGTTTTTCACACAAAGTGCATCCAGTTTTTGCGGCAACCCCCTCAACTTTTTAGCACATGCTATGTGGGTGAAATGATGATACCATGCCAACTTTAAGCCTATTAAGAGTTCATTTGTAGTGCTTTCTAATTTCTGATTCATTTAGCTCCAAAAAAATTATTGAAAGCATGAAAAATACCAAATGAAGTCAGAAAGTGTTGAAAATGATGATGTGGCTTTGAATGGTTCATTTTGAACACACAAAAAGTCTGGAGTTCAAATAAGTTCGAAACAAATGAAATCCCTTTTGTAACAGATGAGTTTTCGTATGAAACCATCATACTTCAAAAGAGATTGTCCTATTTGTACACGAAGTGCATCCAGTTTTTGCGACAACCCTCTCTACCTTTTAGCACATGCTATGTGGGTGAAATGATGATACCATGACAACTTCAACCTATTCAGAGTTCATTTGTTGTGCTTTTCAATTTCTGGGTCATTTAGCTCCAAAAAATTAGTAAAAGCATGAAAAATACCAAATGAAGTCCGAAAGTGTTGAAAATTGATGATGTGGCCTTGAATGATTGATTTTGAACACACAAAAAGTCTAGAGTTGAAATAAGTTTGAAAAAATGAAATGCCTTTTGTAACAGATGAGTTTTCGTATGCAACCCTCATACTTCGAAAGAGATTGTCCGAGTTGTACACGAAGTGCATCCAGTGTTTGTGGCAACCCTCTCAAATGTTTAGCACATGCTATGTGGGTGAAATGATGATACCATGCCAACTTTCAACCTATTAAGAGTTTATTTGTAGTGCTTTCCAATTTCTGGGTCATTTAGCTCCAAAAATCAGTAAAAGCACGATGAATACCAAATGAATTCAGAAAGTGTTGAAAATTGATGATGTGGCCTTTAATGGTTCATTTTGAACACACAAAAAGTCTGGAGTTCAAATAAGTGCTTAAGATGTCCTGTTTTGGTACTGCCCATGAAGACTCTGATTTTAGTGTGGATCTATATAAGATGTTATGTTTCATGTGTCGAATCATGTGAAGAAAAGATCTTGTTGGAATTTCTTGAATCATGTCGAATCATGTGAAGAATAGATCTTGTTGGCATTTCTTGAATCATGTCGAATCATGTGAAGAATAGATCTTGTTGGAATTTCTTGAACCATGTCGAATCGTGACGAATCATATCGAATCATGTCGAATCATGTGAAGAATAGATCTTGTTGGAATTTCTTGAATCATGTCGAATCATGCGAAGAATAGATCTTGTTGGAATTTCTTGAATCATGTCGAATCATGTGATTAATAGATCTTGTTGGCATTTATTGAATCGTGTCGAATCATGTGAAGAATAGATCTTGTTGGAATTTCTTGAATCATGTCGAATCATGTCGAATCATGTGCAGAATATTTGTTGTTGGAATTTCTTGAATCATTCCGAATCATGTCGAATCATGTCGAATCATGTGAAGAATAGATCTTGTTGGCATTTCTTGAATCATGTCGAATCATGCGGAGCTTGGTGAAGAACCACTTGTTCTTGTCGGTCTTGAATCTCTCCTCGAGCTTGGCCTTGGCGGACTTGGCGGCGGTGAGCTTCTTGTCCTTGACGACCTCCTTGAGGTCGACGTCGAGGGTGTAGAGGGTGGGCATGAGGTGCGTGAAGTTGATGAGCTTGAGGAAGACCTTGACGCGTGAGTTCTTGGCCGTCTTCTTGGACGAGTCCTTGTGGATCACCTTCTTCAGGTATTTGGCAAGGCCAGCGACCAGGCAGTGCCCGTTGGGGCGGTCGCGGGTGCCCTCCTCGAACACGCACACGATCACCGCCTTCTTCCCTGCGTAGCTGCCCTGTAGCAGGATCACCGCCTTGCCCGGCTTAAGGAATTTCACCATCTTCCTTCTCCTCTCCTCGCGCTGCACCGCCGCCAGTGGGTTTCGGGTTGGGGGAGGGGTTGGAGGTCGTGGGCGGGGGAAAGCTGGCGGCATGGGTGGGGAGGAGATTATATAGGGTTGGCGGTGCTAGGGTTTCGCCGAATCATGTGAAGAATATATCTTGTTTTTGGTGGTTCTTCAACAAGCACCTCGGCCGTGGCAGGTACAGGTCATTGGTGTCGGTTTCTGGCACCAACCAGGACCAAAAACATCCTTTCGTGTCAGTTGGTGGAACAAACCGGGACCAAAGACTTCCTTTAGTGTCGGTTTGTAGCACAAACCGGCCTAAAGGTCTCTTCTTCCCGCCCGTTAGGCTGGTGAAAATTGACCTTTAGACCCAGTTTGTAGATCCAACCGGGACGAAAGGGCAGCATTGGTCCCAGTTTGTTCCTCGAACCGGGACAATAGGTTTTCACATATAGGGCGGGAGTTATCGAATTTTCGCCAACCTTTCCCATTTGCCCCGCGCCGCCGCCGCCGATCCATTCCTCCCCGTCATCGTCGCAATCCCCGAGCCCGTCGTTGTCGCCGCCTCCAAGCCCGTCGCCGTCGCCTCCCCTCCCCGAGCCCGTCATCGTCTACGCCCCCGAGCCCGTGGCCGTCGCCACCCCCGCCCCGAGCCCGTCGTCGTCGACGCCCCCGAGCCTGTCACCGTCGCCACCCCTGTCCCGAGCCCATCATCGTCGCCAACCCTGAGCCCGTCGCCGTCGCCACCCCCACCCCGAGCCCATCGCCGCCCCGAGCCCGTCGTCGTTGCCGCCCCCGCCCCTAGCCCGTCGACGACCTCGACCACGGTCTTGACCCCGACCTCGACCCCGATACCCACCCAAACCTCTAGTGAGACATCCCCATGCCTAGGGTTCTTGCTAGGATATGATAATAGTATAATTGCAAAATGTTTGCTCAAGCCCCGAATGTTGTTGCGGAAATATTTGCAAAATATATATATATAGTGTTTTATTATTGTATATTTGGTGTCATACTTGCATGTTGAGAAAAAAGGTAGTGGGCGCTAGATAAATTCAAATGAGATGATTATTGTATAAATGACATCTAGAAAGTAAAACATTAAACAATAAGAAAATTTTCTTAGAGGAATTTGTCTCGACGTCGAAGATGCCCAGCCCACATCCTCGTCGTCGAGTGGTCAGCGAGAGCCTGCTTGATAGGCGCCATGTCTGGGACTGGGCTCCGCCGAGATGGCACTTGGAGGTCCTACCTTCAGGTTGACACCTTGGTGAGGAATCCGGGTCTCATCGTTGACCTGGAGCTTCTTTGGTGGTGGTCGCGGGGGCCATTATCGGTGCTGAGGGAGCTGGCCCCCCACAGAGGTGGTACGTCGCCATGTCAGGGAGGAGGACGAGCACGTCTGTCGCTACATGGCTGCGTTGGTTGCTAGGTTCTCCATACCTGGCAGGTTCTCCAGGGACATCACTCGAGCTATGATCCGGTGATGGTTCCTTGTCTTTGGGTTGCCACCGCCTGCATCGTGAGACATTAACTAGATTTTTATTAGTGATATTGTATGATAATATTCGAGATGTATTAGTGATAATATCAGGATGTTGCATTTTGAATATAGAATGTTTTAGTGTTCTTGTGATGTGTGTGTTTTGGAAGGAAAGACTCGACAGACCTAAAGTCAACACGTTGCATCTCTACTATTAAAGGGGGATCTGCTGTCGTGATGGTTCGACCTGCAGCAATCCCCTTCTATCGCTACAGAAGTCTTCCCACAGATTTTTTTCATCCCTCCAAAAACCAATCGGTTCAACAACGAAAAACCACCCCTTGCACTCGTTCCCCGATCGCGCCCCGCACTCTTTCCCCGATCGGTAGCCAACGATCGGTAGCCCACCTCTCCCTCGTTCCCTCGATCCCACGACCACCCGCCCACAAACTCACGTCCCACATGCCCCCATCTCTCCCGTGTGCAGCCCTCGGGCTCGATCCGATCTCTCCCCTCGCCCTGCCCAAAGAAAGAGGAAAGAGCCGCATCCCACAGACCCCGATCCCGATCCCGATCTCGATCCCCTCCATCTCGTGATGCCCATGATCTCCCCTATCTTCTTCCCACCCGGCCAGGCAGGGAAGCATTTTCATGATCCGCCACCGGCCCTGCTCGCGCGGGGGGAGGGAGGCCGCTGCCGGTCGTGCTCGCACGGGGGATGGAGGCCGCCGGTGGCCATGCTCGCGCGGGAGGACGGAGGCCGCCTCCATCTGGCCGCTGTCGGCCGTGCTCGCGGGGAGGAAGGAGGTCATCTCCATCTGGTTGTCGTCGGACGCATCCACGCGGAGGGGCTATCACCATCGCCTCTCGTTTCTCCGCGCCGCACAAGATCGGCTATGTCCACTTCGAGTCCATCTCGGGAGAAGATGCTCCCCTGCCTTGACCCCCTGCGGTCGTGATTCATGTGCTCCATAACTTTTGTTGATTCAGTAGCCATGAGTTATCGGGGTACAAGTAGCTATAGGGAATATTCAGTATCATCAAACTTTTAATTTGTTGTTAGCCAGACCAAGTAGCGACCGTCCGGCCGACGGGAGGAGGAACCGATGTGGGTGGCCTGCGAGATCACGCGCCTGCCGGAGGAGCTTGTCTCGGCGGCGCTGGCCCGCACGTCCCCGCGAGACGCCTGCCGTGCGGCCGCCGTCTCACCGGCCTTACGCGCCGTGGCTGACTCTGACGATGTCTGGGAGGGCTTCCTGCCCCCCGACGGCTTCCTGCCGCTCGCCAACAGTGAGCCATCGGGCCCCGCCCCGCCCTCGTCCAAGAAGGAGCTCTTCCTTTGCCTCTCCACCGGCCCCGTGCTGCTCCATGACAGGCTTGTGGTATGCTGATCTGCTATATATGTTGATGACCGCTACGTCTGCTTTGCTCGAGACGAGGACAAGTGGATCATATATGGCTTCGAGACTGTCGAGGTATGTGACTCCTGATTCTTGGGTGTTGATCAAGGCCCTGTCTTCTTTATTGTTGCCATTTTATGCTTAATTTGCTGATTTGTTGTTGTGAACTTCCTCCATGCAGAGAGAAGATACTCGCAGCATTTGTGTCACGCCCAAGATGCGACCCTATCCTCAATTTGGCACGAAGGCCTCGTCAGGGATAGAAGCGCATCTCGTCGTGTCGCAAGAATGGATATCGTTACAAGTACATGTACTGAAAAGAAGAGATATATATATAGAGTTGGCTTACACTCGCCACAAGCTACATCAGAGTCACTTCAGTACATTACATAATCATCAAGAGTAAGAGCAGGGTCCGACTACAGACGAAAACAAACGAGAAAAAAATACAACGACGTCCATCCTTGCTATCCCAGGCTGCCGGCCTGGAACCCATCCTAGATCGATGAAGAAGAAGAAGAAGAAGAAACTCCTAATGAACAATCAACGCGCTCGCATCAAGTAACCTTTACCTGTACCTGCAACCGGTGTTGTTGTAATCTGTGAGCTACGGGGACTCAGCAATCTCATTTCCAAAGGTATCAAGACTAGCAAAGCTTAATGGGTGAGGCATGGTTAAGTGGTGAAGTTGCAGCAGCGGCTAAGTATATATTTGGTGGCTAAACTTATGAGTACCAGAAATAAGAGGGGGGAAGAACTACGCATAGCGTACGTGAACTACAAATGATCAAATGAGTGATCCTGAACACCTACCTACGTCAGACATAACCCCACCGTGTCCTCGATCGGAGAAGGAACTCACGAAAGAGATAGTCACGGTTACGCACACAGTTGGCATATTTTAATTAAGTTAACTTCAAGTTATATAGAACCAGTGTTAAACAAAGTTTCCACATTGCCACATAACCGCGGGCACGGCTTTCCGAAAAGATTTAACCCTACAGGGGTGCTCCAACTAGTCCATCACAAATTACCACAAGCCGCATAGAAATCCTCAATCACGAAGCTCGCGATCTCGTCGGATTCCCTAGTGGAAAACCTCAACTCTGAGATTACCCAAAGCATCACCGGAATCCCGATGCACAAGATATTTCGTCAAAGGTAAAACTAATCCAGCAAGGCTGCCCGACGTTTCGACGATCCCGATAGGAGTCGCGTACCTCGTTCTCAGGACACGACGGATGGGTCACACTAGGAGAACCAAACCTCGGGTTGCCCCGCGGTGGCCCCGTAGTCTGCCAATTTGGACCAACACTCATGAGGAGCACTGGCCCGGGGGTTGATTAAATTCCTCGGGTTAATTACTCCCTATGCAGTTCATTAGTTATTAGGCAAATGTAGTACCAAAGTTGGGCCCTGCCAGACCAGCTTTAATCTAAAACGAATTATCAAGGGGGTCCCCATAACAACCCCGATCGTGTTAGGAGCGCTCAATTATGGAACATAACACCAGTAGCCGAAACTAAGGTGGAACAAAACACCAGGCTAGAAAGGCCGAGCCTTCCACCTTTTACCAAGTATATAGGTGCATTAAATTAAATAGCATTAATAGGGTGATATAACAAGGAACCCATGTTTTCATATGGAAGCATCTGCACCTGCAACTAGCAACGCTATCAATAGGGTTAAGCGAGCGGTAACATAGACAATCAGTGATTTGCTAGGTCGTACAGGTTGAAGGTGATCATGGCATTGTTGAGAGGCTAATATTTAACAGGGGGGCAACGAGACATAAACGATAGAAACGGTAAAACTAGCGTGGCAATGATAGTAATGGTATCTGGGGAAATGATCATCTTGCCTGAGATCCCGCTTGGAAGAAGAATGCCTCCGTGAAGCAGACGAACTGACGTAGTCGAACGGGTCCTCACAATCCGGCACGCTGCGGAACTCTATCGAGACGAAGCAAACCGGAAACACAAATCAACACATGGAATTCACCAAACGATGCACAACACATATGATGCATGAGCTACTGAATACATGCAAATCATGGCATGAAAATTCACACAATCAAACACTACACATTAAGTGAAGTTCAATATGCAACGAGTTGCATATTGACGAAACTCCACATTTATTATTTAGTTCTATCCCGATTCGATACACGGCAATAATAAATGTGGTTAAACATGGCAAGAGGTGAAGCGTAATTAATCTACCTATCAATGCATTTTAAATGAGGTCGGAAATGACATATAGCACCTCCGAGAGGACCTCACATGCTAATTTACAATTCTGTCCAGATCTGAACTAATGTATTTAGTTGGTTGTTAAACAGCAAAACAAATAGGTTCACGTGATTCTACACGTCAAGGCAAGCAACCTACACATAAAGAACATCTCCAACGGAGTTACGGAATAAAAGTTACAAGCACCGCAAGTTATGATGGCATGAATGCGATATGTGTGCAACGACGGTCACGAGCACTTCAAAACATACAGACAGCAAGAGAAAAAGAAACTACACAAGATTCTAAGCAAGTTTCACATAGGACACGTTCAAATCGGAGCTACGGTTCAAAAACTACGAGCAAAACAAGATATCACTACAAACTGCCAAAATCAGCCACATAGCATATTCTACGCCCCACAACTACGGCTACACAACTCCGATAAACTCAAGCACGACATGGCACGGAAGAGGGAAAGAATCACTACTACAAACAACTAACAACAACTAGCATGGCAGCAAGGAGCACTAGGACAAGAAGACACAAAATGGCATCTCACACACTATTTCAGACTTAGTGAAAATTACACCTCATGAAAGTACAGTTTTCAGCCTGAAGGCATATTGACAGCAGCAAAACCTATAGCTACAGGACTCCAAACGGCATGAAACTTTACAGCATGCTAGAGAAACACAAGGGGTACAACTAACTCCATTGGACCAACCTCAAAAGAGCTACAGATCATAAGATGCAAGCAAGACAAGACAGCAACTAAATATGACAGATTCCAGACTTAGAAATATTTCAGCTACTCTAAAACAGCACTATTTATAGCAACTTGAGAGCAAGCAAACAACACCTAAACATGCAGTTCTATTGCAACCAAAAATACCAGGGGCTAAACAAAACATCCAAGATCAACTCTCTAGTTGACAACTTAAGCAAACGGGGCACGTAATAAATCCTACGAATTAAGCAAAAGGGCAACTTAGCAAAATATCGCGCGAACTAACTTACTCGAAAGCTAAAACTAATTGCACAGAAAAATCCATGGGATTTTTCTACCCCGGAAACATATAAAATATGTGGGGTTTGCAACACAAAATAATGCCACACGTTAATGCGGGAAAATAACATAACTACGGGAAAATAACTAGAGGCGAACCCTACACGCAAAAATACGAACGTCTACTCTAAAATTCATGGCAAAGGGGTTCCTAAAACATGGACATTTCTAATACAGCATACGAGCAATCCGGACTTGCGAGAAAAATAAATATGGGGCGTGTCCTATCAAAACAGCACGCAAAACGATGCATTTGGCACGCTGAACTACGACAAATAAATATGCAAGTTGGATAATCGTCTTCTACGCGAAATTCTACGCCAAAACCATATACAATACGCCTCGATCCGAGTTACGGAAATGAAACTACACGTGTTCTAATATACGGATATTTCTGGAATTTATATTAATTCCGAGAATTCCTAATATGCTACACGGGCCGAAACTAAACACTAATGGGCCACAGGGGCAAGCGCAACATAGATATCGTGCAGAGAGGGGGAGGAATAGAGGCTCACCTCGGGGAAGGGCCACCTGGGCCGGCTCAAACTAGCCCACGAGGAGGAGGTGGCCTGGGGAGCCACCCTGGCCTGGGCAATGGCCGAACTGGGTCGGCCCACGACCGGATGCCGTTGGGGCATCGTCCTCCTCCTCTGCCCCGACCTGGCAGGAGGCGGCGCGGCTCGAGGCGGTGCTAGCCACCGGCGGTGGCCAAGGGAACGCCGGTTACCGGCGAGGAACAGCGGGGAGGCCCCATCCCGGACCGGATCGGACCGGATCCGACCGGTGGTGGGTGGCGGGGCGCGCGGCGGGGCGTGAGGAGGCGGCTGCGGCGAGATGCAGCGGGGCGACGAAGCGAGGCTTCGCCTGGCGGCCGGAGGGAGGCGCGGGGCCCCGGCGAGCTGGCGGCGGCAGCTGGCGGCAGCGCGCAGGCGTAGGAGAGGCGGCGCTAGGCGGAGGAGCGGCTCTCGGGAGGAGCGGGGCTCGGGAGGAGCGGGGCTCGGGCTGCTGCTGTTCGGCAGACGGCGGCGGCCGGCCAGATGGGTAGGCACGGATTTCGAGGTGGAGAGGAATGGCGGTCTAAAAATTAGGAGGAGGGGGTATTTGTAGAGAAAAGAGGGGCTCGGTTAACCGGAATCGCGTTCCGGATCCAACCGCGGGGTCGGATTCGGACGATTCCGAACGCGGGTATGGGTACGTGGCCGTGTAGAGAGGACATCCGGAGACGAGAGGGAGAACGGGCGGCGCAGCAACGAATTTTAAAACACCGACATACGTTCGACGGTAGACCGAATACGGTGCCGCTACGGTCGACCGTTCGGGTACCAGACGATCTCCGATCGCGACAAAATTCGACAGGCGGCCTAGCTATAAATAATACCGCACGACAAATCTCAACCCGATCAGAGGAAGTTTTACGCACACTTTAAAAACAGGGTTTCGACGGTGCCGCGGGCGCGTGCGTGTGCGGTCGGGCTCAGAACGGACAACGGCGAGAACCGGCAACTACTAACGAGTGCAAGTTTTGAAAACTGGCGGCAACGGAGATGCCGATGCAATGCAGATGATGCGAATGATGAGATGATGATGCGACCAAAGAAAATAGGCACGCGACGAAAACGGAAAGAGAGGGGAATCTTCTGGAACGTCGGCATCGGGCTGTCACAATTTGCTAGAACGTTTCAAGGACTGCAAGCTCTAGCCTGAAGTTATATTTTTCGAGGTGATCAAGTAGACTATAGTATAGCTTTGCAGAATGCAAACCTGTGTCAGACGATTAGAGCCAAATCTGGACCCAGTTTTTTTATTTCGTTGCCACCATTTTGATGCTGTTTGGATTGGTCACTCTGACATGGAATACAGATAACTTCCTGAGGGATGGTATAAATTGTTCCATGTGTTCTTAACTCGAAAGAAGGATTTTATGATGTTTGTCTTTAGATTGGAAGTTGGAGCTGATGGATGATGCACGTCTTGACTTGTAATGGCGCCACGCCATTTTCTCTAAAGCCATAATGTTGAAACTGGCTAAGCTAAGAGCAGTGACAGCATTTTGATGCATCACCATCAGGGATCCGATGTAGATTGTTCTTTTGTGTGGCTTTCTCTGAGTTTTCTTTGTTGAAATTGGGGTCTAGGCTCTTTAAACTCGCTTTCGTTGTCTGGTTACGGCCCTTTGGCCTTTCTTTGTATCTGGCATCATCTTGACCTTTTCTCTCTAATACAAGATGATGCTCATTCGGATGCGTTTTTGAGAAGAAAAAAGAAGTTTCGTTTTTGAAAATGCGACCCTTTTCACCGTGCAACCTGCAATAGTGTAGTAATACCTGTTGTTTACTAAATCTTCTCTGAATCCAGAAACCTATAGGATTGCTTATTTGTTGCTAAATAATTGTCGCTCATAGTGTCAAATTTGGTTTATATGTTCAATTCGTGCATATGATTTTTGGTTCCCTGTTCTACCGTGTCGTTGTCCTACTTCTCTTATGTTTGATTGTGGATAATTAGAGAGGAGAGACTGCTGCACAATAGTTTGATTATCATATGTTTTCACATAGGCATGTTTGCCAATAAGTTTTATACTACTCAATTGTCCTTTAGGTTCATGTGCATATTCATCATTGGATTGTTTTCATCTAGGTTAATTCCAACATGTTGAATATGGGGAGCTTACAATATGAACAATTTCTTGTATGTGTGTTGTCGTTGCCCTGGAGGGTGAGTTGTGTCATATATTTTTGGGTATGTGTACTAACATATATTTTTGTAGTACATTTCCATGGATAGTTCCTAGCAATATGATTCAAAAAGAAGAATCATACATCATTATCGATGTTTAGTTTGTATCTTGCATGCTAAGGCAATCCCTGTTTTAACAAAGTTCACACCTGCGAGTATTGCAATGCTAAGGGTTTAGCTTATTTTTTTCTTTTCTTCGTGGTTGCTACAGATGGGTCAAAATAAAATTTTAGTATGGGTGATGCATGATTTTAGCAACTATTTTATCGGTGTCCATGAGGGTCTTCAAGTATGCTATGATATTAAACCAAATTACGTATCTTCTCACTAACGTTGTGCCCTATATACAAGTTACATAGGTTGTTGGAATTAAAAAGCATAGCCTCAATTACTTCTGAAGCATAATAGTGTCTTCCATTGCTATTTTTACTTGTCCAGTTTTCAAATACTTATTTCCTATATTGGTAGTATTAGTTTGTTCCTTGGTTTATCCCGTCGAAAGGAAAAAAAAAGTTCCTTAGTTTATATCTTCTCTAACAGGTTCATTCCTTATGTTGCAGCTGCATGAGAATATATGTTAGCCAATCATAGTGTATACTCATAATGCTTTTCTTGCAATTTTTTGGGTTATTGTGATGCACATTTTTCTGGGACGGAGGGAGTTGAAGTGCAAAACCGTCTTATATTTTTATACAGAGGGAGTAGAATTTATGATTTCGCAAAAAAGGGAGTATAATTTATGCATGCTGAATATTGATACCAAGTATTTGCACTAGAATGGGCAAATTTAGGTATGTTGTTATTGTAAGTGTCTTGTTTGTTTCTTTTATGTTGTGTGTAAAGTATTGGCCTAAAACCAACTGCATTATGTCTGTCCTATATGATTATGCACCCAATTGATTCCTGGTGAATCAATTCCAGTTGCAGGTTGGCGAAACTTTTGCTTCTGAGATTGTGGCCACAATTCTCATTGAATAGCATATGTCAGAAACTTGTTCGCGTTTTAGAGAAAACAAGGAGACCCAGAGACATGTAGTGAACCCAATCACGTGCAGAGATTGCATATGCCCAACACATTATCTTTTTGGGATCAAATTTGATGCTCAAATCAGTTGTAGGTGTGGGAAGTCTTCTGGTGAATACCTGTATACCACACTTTTCCATAAACTTGATGCCAGTTCACCTCAAACAACAAAGGTACGCTGTATGCAGTAGTTTTTCAGGATGTGCTCCTGTACCCCCAACCCCCTCATTCTTGTCTCCCATGGCACGGAAAGACGAGCGGCAACGGACTGGTCGCAGACCCGCTGTTAGCGTAATGGACAAGGGGGGTGGTAGGACCATGGGTGGAGCACATAGACGGAGGAGGTTGCATACATGTATTATTGTTTGAGGTTTGCCTTTTACCTAGAGGAATACTTATAGCACTGAATTTATGAATGCAGACTATGTTTACTTATTGTCGCAATCTCATGTATAGGTTAGGCTGATTCTTAAATTGCCAAAACACCCATTGATTGAAATCACCCTGGTTTGCTTTTTTGTTGTGGAAACATGTTGTATGTGTGAATTTATTTGTACTCTCGGTCTCAGGGCGCACCGAGACTACAAAATGTTGAATGATCATGTTGTTGCTATAAGCATTCCATCTGATTATGTTTTCACCTGAGGAGTTCATGATAAATTGAACATGAACATCAATTATTTGTATCGTTGATTCTATCTTATTTTGGTTATGTTGATGGCAGGACCAAGTGGGAAAACACCACAAATAATTTCAACTCGGGAAAGAGCATCAAGAGGATGAACTCGCTCAGTGGCTTGTACTTCCTTTTGTGGTAGAGCAACATAGAAATCTCCGTTTCTTCATTACTTTTTTCTGATGGTTTATTTGCCATATGTTTGATTGGCGAGAGATGGGGTACCAGGAGGAGACGGCATCAAAATCAGTGCGAGTAACAATGACGGTGTACATGATTAGCTAGGTGGCATCGGCCACCACAACAATGTTCTACTCGTAGGCCATGCTTTCTCAGCTCGAGAATGCCAACAACTCAGTCCTTTTGCAGTCGTGTATTCATGTTTATCAACAAGTTGTCCATACAATACCTTGGCGCCAAGAACCACGGCCATGATGATGCCGTCGTGCCGGCCGACAACCCTGCTTCCATGCGCTCAGTAGTCTACTGATTAGAGATGACCGTGAGGACTGCTAGGCTCAAGGGGTTGCTTCCACATGTGGTGGCAACCTGGGTGAGCTGCCTTTTGGTGGCTCTTTCTGCTATTTGGTATCTCTAGCCTGATTTTAGTGCTCTGACGGCAATTAGCAATGCTAAAGTTGAGGCTAAAACGAATTGTCAGAAGGAAGGAGTTGTAAGAATCGTTCCTTAGAAATTGTACACTAAATTGCTTGTGCATTTCATGCAGGTTGGCACTCATCTTGGAGCAGAACTAAATGGAAATCAGCAGCAAAACACAATCTCCATAGTGGTAATCTAATCCTAGAATCAAGCTGCATTTATTCTACATTTCTTAGTGGTTTCATGGTTTTATATTTTCTGTAGTATGTTGGACTGTAATATATAAACTGAGATTTTAAGTGTGTGCACAGTCGATATGGGTTACAATTGAAACTTACATTGGTTCAACTAAATAGAAAAGGTGTCTTCTGATTGTACTAGAAATTATTAAGAGATATAGAAACTTGATTATGTAGCAATTTGTTACTTTAGAAGTGATATCTTCCCCTCGCTATGAAGTGAATAAAAGTCTCGGGGTATACTCTTATCCATTGCAAGCATCCCTAAGCGAAACTTTTGGAACTTTAATCTTGTCAAAAGAATACTGAAAAGTACTTTTTTGCATTAATTTTCTACCCCATTTGGTACACCATGTTAAATAAATTTGATGCAAATTGTTGTATGTTCAGTTTTGCATGCTCCTCCTGCCCAGATCACAAGTGTCTATGTCAATATATTCCTTTTTTCTATTTTACAAAATACACTTGCCACCATGGAAGTGACATGTTTTATTCCCGAGAATTGGTTTAGTTTGAGTTAATACCATTTTTTCTTTTCCATTGGTGCTGAAATAAGCTGTTGTGAACAGCATCTCGCCTTAGGCACATCTTCTATGAGAAACATATTACATAACTCTATTCCATTGCAGGTCTGTTGTGTCGGAGCAAAATCATGCTGCCAGGAAAAGGATTTGGAGGTCCCCATGCAGAATACTATGAATCAGTGCAGTTTACTGCGCATGTAAACGGTTTGGGTCGATTGTACAATCTTCTCTGTGATTCCATATGTACTTCTGTATTCATGCTTTATGTACATAACCTCCAAAAATGATGAATATGTGAAAAGAATTCTTGCTCTTTTGATTTGTATGTTTTGTAAATTAGTACGCACGAAGTAGAGATTTATTTTACAGTGGAGCGTTGGCCGGTCTTTTGTTCTTGATAATAGAAGGAGAATTCGCCAGTTTGTTATTTTGTTTGCATGAAAGTATGAGATGCAGAAGTGTACTTATCTCTACTATTAAAGGGGATCTGCTGTCGTCGTGATGGTTCGACCTCATTCGATTCCCCGCATCACTTCGATTCACCCGACGTGAGAAAAAGTAGTGACGGAAAAAGAAAAGAGAACACCTCATCCCACGTTCCAATCTCCCTTGTTCCCGTCTCTCACCCCATAACCCCCTCCACTTGCAATTCATCTCATGAACGGACTCCCTCTCATCCACCTTGGTTCCCCTTATTTGTCTGCAACCACACGCCCGGACCCATCCCTAATTCGTTCCACTCGCACCCTCCATCACCCCTCGCCCAGTGTCGGCCACTTCCGATGGGTCACGAGTGCATAAGTGGCCAGGCGTAGCGGTGGCCTCAGAAATAAAATGATGGTCTACTCCACCAAGAATCTTTCTCCCGGCACGATACGAAAATTCCCCAACACCGACCACTTAAGTATCTTTCTCCCGACACGATCCAAAAATTCCCTAGAGTCCCCGCTTCTAAAACCCAACCGTCGGTTTGAAAATTTCTCCGGACTCGATTGGATCTAGCCGCCTCGCCTCCACCCCAGCCTTGTCCCGAGCGCGCCATTCAATACCCCACCGATCGTCCTCTCCTCATCCTCGCCGGCGTCGAGCAATGGCGGTGCTCGGGTGGCCCAAGAAGCGGGCGCGACGCGGGCGGCACCTTGCCTCCTCGACCTGCAGGCCTTCCCCGGCCGGAAGGAGCGGGCCGGCACCACGTCATTCTATGCCAGCGTGCGGGGGTTCCTGTCCCGGCACGCGTCGTCGGCAAAGTGTGAGCAGGGGGCATGCTGGGCGACGCCATCACGGTGTGTCAGGTAGGTTTCCATGTGGGCCAGGAGGGCGATGCCTCGGTCTTGGTCATGGATGTGATCGAGGAGGACGTGCCCACGACCAGCCGCGTCCACTGTGACCACTGTATCGTTGCTGGTAAGTGTCAGAGTTGTTCCTGCATGCTCGAGGGTTTGTCTTGTTCCAACATGTTTGGGTAGTTGTCTGGGAATTTATGGTTTTGTATGTAGGTGTTCGGGTTAGCTATGGTTTTCTCTCGGGTGGGTAAAGAGTATGGGAGTTCATAGATTTGTGTTATTAACTAGTTTGGGATGCTGTAAAATTTGTGTAAAGGTATGCTCACATGAATTAGATTTGACTACACCGACAGTGCAATGGCTTTTAATATAGTATTATCCATTTCCGTATATCTCTGCACACATGATTATGACAAATTAATCCTTTCGAATGTTGGATGCTTATAATACCAAATGTATGCATTATTCATGAAAGAAGATCCCAACAGAAAAAAAGAGTGTGAAAGAAGAAAAAAGGAGAAAAAGAATGGAGAGAGCAAAAAGAAAGTAAGTGAGACAAAAAGAGATAAAAATAGAGGGAACAGAAGCTTTACAAATGAACAACCTATTCCTAAAATCCTCACTCTTTCAAGTTACTAGTTAATTCATTACGGATTGATATCGCGTAAATGTTTGCCCAGGACCTTAAGGCCACATCTGTTGACAAATACTAGATGATAGCATCACCATGATTGTTGAATTACAACTTGACACCAAATTGATATCATTAATTTGTTCAACTCTGATAGGTTGGAGTAGGCACCCTCTTTGTGGGAAGAAGTATCACTTCATAATTCAGAATGAGAAAATGCCCAGCTGCAAAACCTGCAGCAATATGGACTGATGTTTCAATTGTTAGAAACAAGGTTGGTTCTATCACCAATGTTCTTGATTTGCAATTTAATAAGGAAACAACATCATTGCAAACAAATGTGACAATAATATCATTGGGAAAACTGTTGCAACACATTTGAAGAGAAATAAAGATACATGATGAACCGCAAGTATATTATTATATATTACCAATTCTGTCTAGCCTGATTTTTTTAATGTGGATCTCCTGTTGCAGATATATTGAATTAGTGTTTGCTTCTAAATGGAGAGGAATGGGCGCTAAAGTTATTTCTTCTATAGAAAAGAACTTCCTCTAAGATATGTACATTATTTTGTTGTCACTGCACAAAATTTCTTTGTCGAAATATATTGCTTAGATTTAGAAGAATTTTATGTCTTTGTGCAGGTGGAGAGATGGAAATAGTAGAAGAAAGTGTGCACATGTGGTTCAGAGGGAGTGAGCTAAATAGAGCTATTTGGTGACAAACAAAACATATGTTTCGACTAATGCAAGGATAACATATAATAAGTGATGCACATACTTTGCTTGTGGTGTAACAACCACTTGTAGTTTGTTATATTTTCTAAACTAATTAAATGATGCCTTCTCATTTTTTTGTAAACTGTTTTATCATTGTCTTGCAGGATAGGGCTATTAGTAGGGCAGAGAAAAAACAAACTACCTCTTGTTCAAGATAAACGCATTTCTGGCATGACACACTCACATGTACGTGCTTTGATAAAAAAAGGAAAATTAGATGTGTCATTCCGATAAACATATGTCTAATGCTCCCTGATTATTACTCCTATGCTTTTCAAGAGGAAACCTAGAGTCCCTTGGTGCTTAAAATCGGCCATGTGTATGGGAGAAAGGCAGAAAGTACCAGAGATCAAGTAATATTGTATATTTTATAGGTCAAGTAGTAGCATATTTCTTCAAAAAAATGCTACTATGAGTTCAGAATTTTAGCAAAACATGCAAGTTGACATCTTGAGATTAGCGTTCACTTGCATTTGAGGATATGCGATAAAAAAATACACTAATTTAGATGTATTATGTTTTTTTATAAAAATATACAATATCACCTGTTCTCCATGTGGAATCTATCTAAAGCTATAGGTTTCCCATGATCGGTGTTAAATCCTTCAAAATTTGTATGCCCCCGTTGCAACGCACGGTCAACTAACTAGTATTGAGTAATAGTGATCTGTTTAATAATTAATAGTGATATGTCATATAAGTTTCCTGGTAGTTGCCTTTGATCGATTTTAAATGTTTCAACTATGAACATAGGAAATGTCTGATGACGAAAGGAAATTCGCTATGTGGGAATACTGCCAAGACGAGCGCGACATGTTGATGATAGGCACTTCAGCATCATGCTGGATGAGGACTTCCAAGTGGATACAGTAATCACAACGACAAGTCTTTTTTCGTTATTAAGAATGACTTCTTTTACTTCAACTTATAATTTTTATTTTTTACTATTTCACTAGCGTATCCCCTGTCATGCAAGAATTTATGTCTTGGATAAGATTGGTTTCAGTACTGAATAAACTATGGAGGTCAAGATAGTTCACTTGAGGACCGAGCATGGTTATACTTTTGTCGTAAAGTTGTACAATGCAGACACCTACTCCCTTTTTGAATGCAAAATATGGGTAGCACTATGCAAGGCTTATGCATTTGAGCCTAATATGCTTATCACCTTTGATATTCGTCCAAAAGATGAAATTGAAGGTAATATCGACATCTGGGTCGATGTGCAGACGCCTCCAGTTCTACCATTATGTGAGTTTCTCAACCATATTTATTAAGTAATTTATATTGTTTATTTAAAAATAGTTGACAACTTCTTTCCATTGACAGCTTATTTTCGTTCTTCAAAAAATGTACGGAAGATGATAGATAGAACCTATTACTACAATGATGAAGCAGAATTAACTCGTAAGGAGAAACATCATCTTGTCGCATTTATCAATGATCTTGAGAACTACAATACCTATCAGCAAACCCCCCCCCCCACATTATGTTCAATACATGCCACTAGTGCATGTGGTGAACTACGGTAACATGCATGGGGATTGCACGGTAAGATTTTCTACTATTACGACATCCGTGCATCTTTTGCATAAATTCTTGTAAAACCAAACTACATTGCTAGCTACAAAGTTAATACTATGTTTTTCAACAGAAAATCCCACAAGATTGGTTGCCTCATCTGATGTTTCCAAGAGGTCTCGGTGATGTTATGAGCATACGACCAGCACGGCTAGGTCAGCCTAGGTATCTACATCACTCCTGTCCATACCGGATTTCTAAAACCGATGAAATGATAATCAAAGATTGGAAAAAATGTATGGTCAATCGTAGGGAGCTACTTGGAAGCAACATTGTGTGTAGGCCAAGAATGGGAGACAAGATGATCTCCCTTCTCCATAATGGAGAGTCAGGGCCTATGTTGTTTTATGATATTCTACCTAAGAGAGGGTAGAGTAGGTCCTATGAGAGAGGACTAGGTCCTAGATACAATGTGTTATTATGTGCTACAATTTGTTATAGTTGATGATGATGATGAGGAGGAGTTGTGATTATGATTATTGACCAACTTTTGTTATATGATGTCTCGTTGACGAAAATGATGATTAAATAGTGTTGGTGGTAATGACTATGATGATTATTAGCTATAGTGATGCAAGAGTTTTTATATTAATATAATGATGTTGATCATGATTATAGTGATGATTTGTTATTATGATCATGATTGGTTATTATATCATTGGGGGAAGCAAAGCGGATTAGATTCTTGTGTGCATGAATCTTCGACGTTGGGTTAATTAGCCCAGATGACATAAATGAATGGTCCGTGCGCCACAATACCTAATAGACCGAGGATAACTTGCTAAAGTCGTTACTTCTAAATCACAGAGAAAGAGAGGACACTTCTCTCTATTAGCTAGCTAACACAATATGAAACCCCTAAATTAACTCTCCAAAAACCCCAACACACACCCCCATTAAAAAAATAAACCCCACCTCCTGGTCTGGGTTGGTATTACCAACCGGGACTATAGGCCCTCCTGCTTGGGATCCCCGCAGAGGCCACATGGAGGCCCTTCTGTCTCGGTTTGTAAAGAAATCGGGACTAAAGGTTTTGGGCTTTAGTCCCAAACCTTTAGTCTCGGTTCTGGGACCGGGGCTAGTGGGCCTCTGGAACCAGGACAAATGGGCCATTTTCTACTAGTGTAGTACAGTGCTCTCGAGCCTCCAGAGGCTAAGTGGCTTGGTGTGTTGCTCTAGGGTCAGAACGAACCGATCCCCCTGCCAAGTGTTCTACCCTTTCTATTTATAGCGGAGGCCCGGGTCCTCTTCCCTCATAGCTTTGGCAGGAAGGGATCCCACATCGGCCAATTTTGAAGGGGAATAGGGGAACATGCTCCCCTGCCCAAAGGTGGTCTTCGCCTGCAAAGTAACTGCCCGCGCTGCAGGGATTGGCCCGAGGATGACTTTTCCCTACTAGCGGGTGGCGGCTGCTTCGTTGCACCAGAAGGAAAACCTTTGGAAGATGCCTTTGGAACCCCTATACGCTCCCATCTCCTTTGCAATAAAGGGAAAACTGCCACGTCCTGCCATATGCTGCTCTCATGTCCCTTCCTGGCGTCACCCTTGACTGCTGAGGCCCGGCCTTGCCTTGGAATGTCCGCCGCTCCGCAGGGGTCCTGAGGAGGTCCCCGACGGGTCTTGATGCTGCTCTTCCTCGCGAGGCTCGACCTCTCACGAGGGCCTTGTCCCGAGTGATGTCGTATCAGTTGATCTTGGGTCGGTCAAGTGGGCCGGCCCTGAGCCGCATGCACGCAGGTCTGGGTACCCCCATTCCCAGAACGTCAACAGTAGCCCCCCAGCCCAAGGCGCGCATTGGTTGGCTTCTTGGTGTCGCGGGCCCTAAACATCTGTGGGTCGGCCTTTAAAATGGCGAGCTCGTCCTCTCCGCGCAGCATCTCCTGACCTCTGTCTGCCGACCGTCTCCGCCCCTTATCCATTCCATCGCCGGCTCTTCCTTCTGTCGATCTAGCCGCCAGTTCTTCCTCTGACCGATGCGTGTCACGTCGTCTTTGCCTTGTTCTCTCTGTTACGCATTAGAAAGGGGGGAAATTTGGTGGCTCGTGGGGCCCAACCGTCTCGGTGGCGCACTGGCCCGCGCTTGAACGGTCGATGGTGCTGACCCTCGAGGGGTTGAAGAAGGTTCGACTGGTAGTCGCTGCTGACTCCAATGAGTGGGGGTCCATCCAGATCTGGCCGGGCTCATGGCCTCGGAGGGAGAGGGTGTCCCCCGCGGTTCTTCTCCATTTCCACGCCCTCCTTTCTGGTGTACTACCTCCATTGTTGGGCTTCCTCAATGCAGCGCTTTGGCATCACCAGATCCACGCGCTCCATCTTGACCCCCGTTCTTTGGTCCTCGTCTATGCCTTCGCGTTCTTGTGCGAGGATTTTGATGGCGTTAATCCTTGTATGGCATTGCTCTGCCATTTCTTCTCCCTTAGTTGATCTCCATGGTGCAGTGCTCCAGGTGCACGTCCTGGAGAACTGTCGACGCAACAGCCCCCGGGGTCCTATACGCTGAGCTCCTCCCCGAAGCGTAAGGGTTCCGGCGGCATTGGGTGCAGGTTGAGGCTGCCGAGGCCGGAGCTCTATTCAAACCTCCGCCGACCCCCGCGACATCGAACCGGAGATGGGAGCACGAAGAGCTCAGTGACCCCCGGCTCATGCCGGTCTTGATCCGGCTGGAAAAGCTGAGGCGTGCGGGGGTGACGATGGCGATGGTGGTGCGCGAGTTTATCTGTCGGCGGATTGCTCCCCTTCAGCGCCACTCCCACCCGATGTGGGCCTACAGAGGGCCCGGTGACTCAATTAGGACCCAAGTCATCCCATTTTCCCCTGATGTCTACCGTGAGCTGCTTCGCCGGCTGACCAGCGGAAATCCTGACAAGCTCCCCCCAGAACGGCCTGCTGCTGTACAGCTTCAAGGCACCGGGAGCTCTCGCCACGGAGATGCCGCTCTTTGATGAATGGGGGATCCTTCCTGAGGGGGAAAGGCGTTCCCTAGAGGTCGCGCCCGCCGGGGTTCAGCCCCGCGAAGACCCTGGTTGTGTGGTTACCCCTGTGACCAGGGCGGGCGGTGCACCGCCGCTCGTCCTCCATGCTCTGGCTCCATGTCAAGCCGGGGTTGGTGGTGGCGATCAGTCGACGGTGGAAAGCGAAGCCCCCACTTCCGAGCATCGCTCGAGGGCCGCCAAGTCCCCCCGCTAGGTCGTCCCTACCGTCCGGAAGAGGAGGTTGCCCGAGGGTGACCGCCCCCTGGCGCGAGGGTCTCCGGCAAGGAAGAAGTGGATGGCCATTGACGAGTAAGCGCCCCTATTCCCCCTCATCCTCTCTTTATGTGCCTATCTTCTGAACCCTTGTTTTTCAGGTTCCCCTTTGACGGCCTGGGAGGCGGATCAGCGCCGCCTGCTCCGAAGGTTGCCAGGCATCCCGCGGCCTCTTCTCTCGCACTCTGCGTGGCTCAGTCTCCGGAGCCTCATGCACATGAACCACCTGCGGTCTTCTTCGGTAGTGGGCTCTAGTACTTCGGGGGGATGCCTCTCCCCTCGCTTGTGGCCCCTCCTGGGGCCATGCCGCACCTTCGCCTTGGACTCCTCCAGCATGGCGAAGAGGGGCCTCATGGGGCGCTCAATGCCGACGAAACAGCCGCACAGGATCCTCCAGCTCCCGGGCATGGACTCGGGGCGGGTGATTCCTTGCGCGCTTCTCCTGCTCGTAGTACGGGAGGCGAGGGCCCCTGCTGGCCTGTGGAGCCTGCCGCGGGTTCGCCCGCCGCACCATGGGGCTTGCTCCGCACTGTTGCGGACACGCTTCAACGTCTGGGGACGGGCCTTGCCGGTGACGAAGCCCGCCGGGAAAGGGAGGGCCAGTATCTTGCGTCGGGGTGGCGCCAGCTTGAGGTCGCTATAAACCTCAGCCTCCTGCAGTGGGAGCGTGCTCGTGCAGACGGAGGCATCCCTCGTTGTAGAAGCCCGCGATTGCACTCACGTTGAGGCTCATGAGGCTAATTGTGGGCGAAGGGCCTCCAAACACCGCCACCGGGACCTTTGCGCCCTCATCGCCAGTCTTGAAAAGCAAGCTCCGCCGAGGGCCTTCCTGGGGGGCCTGCCGGCGGAGTCCTACCTCGCCGGTCCTCGAGCATCCGCCTACTCGTTGGTGCTTGTAGAGGTGCAGCAGTGCCTGAAGTAGGAGCGTCTCGAGATGAGGGAACACTAGTTGTCTCTTGGTGAGGAATCCCTTGCCTCTCATGAAGCGAAGCTTCAGCAGGAGATAGACAAGGGGGTGGCAGAGGCTCAACATTCCCTTCTTCTCGATTTCCATGCGAAGTTTAGGCTCCAGGAGTCTCGCTTCCTCGGGCGCCGTGGTTGCGTGCAAAATGAGGTCAGTGCCCTTCAGAGGAGGGTGGATCAGAAAGTGGAAAGACGACAGGCCGTGCTGGACACACATGCCACTGCCGAGGGTAAACTATCTAATATGTGCAAACAAGTGAAAAGCACAGCTTCCCTGGTAGGAGAGGCTTCCGAAGAGGCAGCCCGCACCCGCAGCCTTCAAATTGAGTGCTTCAGGATGTTCCGGTCCCTCGGGCGGAGGGCTTCCCGCGCTCTATGCGACATTTGGGGAGAAGGTTTCTCTGGTCCCTTGATTCCCGACGATTCCAGGTACAATGGATTGTTCTACCGCGTCGTGGAGCATCTTGAGGCGGGCGCCGAGAAGGCCCTTGCGCTTTCGAAGGAGAAGAACCGCAACCTTTTGGGTCAGGCTGCCTCAGACGTATTCAGCCACCTCCTTCGCCTCGACCCTGACTTTGACTTTGCTTTGGTGCTGGATCTGGTGCCAGAGACGATCCATGCTACCCTCGCCGAATGGGTTGAGGTTCATGTGGAAGACCTCGTGACAAGGTTTTCTCTAGAGGGCCGTGGCGTCGGCTCCGATGACGACGCGTCCTTATGATCCACAGCCTAATATTCCTGATAGGTTCATGTGTTAAGTCCAAAAGCAGCTAGGTCGTGTCTATTTGGTACCTTTTAACATGTTCCCCGATGACGAAGTATGCGCGACGCTTCCCTACTAGCCGCGGTTGTTGCCAGCCTGTGATGTCGCCATGCTGATGATTTGGCCTGCGAGCGTGGGCTCGTTCGTGGTGTCTCCTTCCTGCTTTTGGGGCAGTTTGAGGACCCTTTCAGCACTATGTGTCTGCAGGTCTCGGTCCCCCACTTTTCCCTGCCACCGTGTGGTGCAACCCGTTACCAAGGTTGCTCCTCATGGAGCAAAGCCCCAGCACCCTGGGGGTCTAGTGGCATTGTGACCAGTGAGGCCCCTAAGGCGTGCTGCTCAGGAGCACCCTTTTACACTCAAGCCGCTCTACGTCGTCAGGCCCCAGTCCTGCACATTTCGCTACCGCCGAGGAGCTCGCGCTTTACAGGACGGGGAACTGCCACTCCTGGTGCTGGCCGCATCTCCCGGACGTCACCAACAATGGTGAGTGGCATTATGACCGGTAAGACTCCTTTCTGGCGCTCGAGCGATTCCGCACTCCGCCCCTTTTTGTGATTGCCTTGGGAGAACCGGAGACCTCCCGAGGCTCCCGCAAAACACCAATCAGAGCAAAGGGGGAAAAAGATACGAGTTCGGAAAGTGAGAGAACATAGAAATGAAATCCCCACCCTTCTTTTCTTTTCAAAGCATTAAGTAGAGAAACCTACGAGCCCTCAACAGCTCATGATACAGCAGAAAGGGAAAGGCCCTAGTGGGCCTCAACTTAAAACGCAATGAAGGAACAAGAAAAAGCCGCGTCTGGCACCCTAGCTATTCACCGCCTTCGTCTCCCCCCAACGCTGAGCATAAGGCTTCCACTTGGCATGGGGTGGACCCCTTTCACGTCCTCGGGGGGCCTTGGGCGTATACAGCCTCGGCTCGTTATTACATGAGAGTGTCACGTTGGCTGTGTATATGGGAGGTCCCGAGTATGCCTTGGCCGCATGAGTTTCCCTACCCCAGAGGCAATAGGCGCCTGATTCCGGAAGTCATTGGCGAACTGTGTTGATTCCTCCATCTTCTTAACTAGGCGTGGTGTGGACCCCTTCCGCGTTCTCGGGGGGCCCTGGGCGTATACAACCTCGGCTTTTTATTACGTGAGGGTGTCACGGGATGAAGTAGGTTCCGGAAGAATTGAAGGATGATGCAGGGTCGATGCAGAGGTGGCGCGAGGGCGTCATGGGTGCAGCGGCGAGGTGTTACGGGTTGATGCGGGGTGTGCTGATATGGTTATCGTCGAACCGTGTGAGCCCCCGACGGTTGATGTAGTCAAGCCACTGGTACTCCCTCCTCACTCCGTGAAGTGCGTCGGGGAACGCTGGGTGACGCCCTCCTAGCGGGGCTGAGTCCTGCACCGCCATCTGTTCCCGCCGGATCTACAGTAGGGGTGAGCCCAGGTGGAGGTTTGGGCACGCCCGCGCGGTCCTTCCTTTGCAAGTCCCGACGATGCGGGCTAACATACACGACTTGCGCGGGAACGAGGTCGGGCTTCGCCGTCGTAGAAGAGCTTGAGGTGGCGCGCGTGAGCTCCGACGTGCCGGTGATGTGCGGTGCGCTGGCGTCTGAGCTCGGACACCAGCAACAGCACGACATGCCTGTGTGTCGGGTGCTAACGAGCTCGGACGAGGGAAGGGGCTGCCGGGACGCGTGCAAGGGCCGACACGGCGTGGGGATGTTGTATGGTTGGTGAAGATGGCAACCTCGAGCGTCCGTCGGAAGCCTGTCCAACATGGACGTCGGCCATCAAGGTGGAAGGATGCAGCTGGGTGTCGTGGTCCACCCGCGCCTTCCGCGCCAGATGGGCAGCCCGCATCTCCGCGGGGACTCGCCGTTTCCCCGCCATGGGCACGGTCAGTTTTGGTGAACCGAACCTTGGGAGAGACTTCGACATGCCCCCTACCTGGCGCGCCAAATGTCAGATTTCGGGATCCACAAAACCTTAAGGATTCAAACACAGGGGCGTGTACGATTATCTCTCCCTTCTCAGCCTCACCAAGCCCGCTACTCGATGGGAACGAAGAAGGATTCACTCAATGGTGAGGGTAGCACAGAACGCAACAGTTTACCCAGGTTCGGCCCACTATGAAGCATAAAACCTTACTCCTGCTTTTGGTGGATTTCCTCTCGCGGAAGTTAGTGGATGAACTAGTATAGTGCTCTCGATACTCCGGAGGCTAAGTGGCTTGGTGTGTTGCTCTAGGGTCAGAATGACCCGATCCCCCTACGAAGTGTTCTACTCTTTCTACTCATAGCGGAGGCCTGGGTCCTCTTCCCTCATAGCTTTGGCGGGAAGGGATCCCATGATGTTACAAAAGGATCCCCGACAATGGCGCAGGAATGCTTCTGATGTCTGTTATGCTGCTGCACAAAAGACCTTCAAGTGGGCACGTTGACGACACCAGGAATCCTTCTGCGTTGGTGTTTCCTCGAAGCGGACAGGATGATGTAGCACAGCGGAGGTAAGTATTTCCCTCAGTTTGAGAACCAAGGTATCAATCCAGCAGAGGAGTATCTCAAGATCCTGCACAAACACAAAAGCTTGCACCCAACACTATGAAGGAGTTGTCAATCCCTTATAGATTGTTTGCAAAGTGAGAACTGAAAGCAACAAAGTAACAAAGCAAAGTAAAAGCGGAGTTGTAAACGATGGATGTGAATAGACCCAGGGGCATAGTGTTTGCTTGTGGCTTCTCTCATGAAAGCAAGTAGACGGTGGGTGAACAAATTACTGTCGAGCAATTGATAGAACTGTGCAGAGTCATGACGATATCTATGCAATGATTATTTCTATAGGCATCACATGCGAAACAAGTAGACCGATACATTCTGCATCTACTACTACTACTCCACACGTCGACCGCTATCCAACATGCATCTAGTGTATTAAGTCTATAAGAATAGAGTAACTACGGACCCGTAGGTCTGAAGTGAACTACTCATGAGTCATTGGAGGGGCGATGATGATGATGATGAAGAAGCCCTCCATGTCCAAAGTCCCCTCTGGCAGTGCGCTGGGAAGGGTCTCCAGATGAGATCTCACGGGAACGGAAGCTTGCGGCGGCGGAAAAGTATTTTCAAGGCTCCCCTGATTTTTGCGGAACATTTGGGAATTTATAGGCCAAAGACCTAGGTCAGGGGGCGGCCA